>NC_035177.2:11917212-12223180 GCF_001659605.2 Manihot esculenta
GGTATGACATGGGAAGAGTTTGCGAATGAGTTCGCTGGGTGGGCTTTCCCAGACAGTTCCAGAGAACTGAAGATGATTGAGTTTGAGCAACTGAGGCAGTCAGAGCACATGGGTGTAGAGGAGTTCACGGATAAATTCTTAGAGCTATTACCTTTTTCAGGGCAAGCTCTAGATACAGATACGAAGAAAGCCAAGAGGTATGTTATGAAGCTGCATTCCAGGTACTCCTCGTTGATTCAGTCAGCTGAGAGGGAAAGTCTCCACACTGTGGTGGATATGGCTCGAAGAATGGAAGCAAGTGCTATAGTTGAGGGGTCAGTGAAGCAGTCAGTGACCCAGTCTTCAGGGGTTAAGACCCCAGGCAAAGGAGGACCAGGTTTCTCTTCTCAGAGCTCAGGTAAGAAGAGGTGGGATAACACCACCAGGAAGCCGAAGAAGAATAAGTTTTGGAACAAGTTGAAATCCGGTCTGGGATTTGGCGGTGGCTCGAGCTCAGGCTCAGATGGTACAGAATGCCAGAGATGTGGAAGACCGCACAGGGGAGTGTGTCGAGCTGGGACTAATACATGTTTCAGATGTGGACAGGAGGGACACATAGCTCGGGAGTGTCCTAGAGCGCCTTTTATGGGCCAGCCCCAGCAGACAGCTTCTGGTAGTGTGGCACAGCCAGCAGTTCCAGCCACAACTCAGGGCAGTGGCAGAGGTAGAGGGAGAGGGGCAGCCTCTTCTTCTGGTTCCCGAGGTGAAGGTCCATCAGCTCCAGCCAGGATCTTCACCATGACTCAGCAGAAGGCTAACACATCCAACACCGTGGTGTCAGGTAATCTCGTCATTGGGTGTTCTGATGTGTATGCATTAATGGACCCGGGTGCATCTCATTCATTTATTGCTCTGAGAGCCGTTGAGAGGTTGGGTCTGATAGTCTCTGGGTTAGAGTGTCCCCTATGGGTCAGTGGACCCAAGTGTGACCCGTCGATGGCAGTGTCAGTCTGCCAGTACAGTCCAGTTTTTGTTGAGGGAAGATGCCTCTCCGCCGACCTTGTGGTTCTAGATTTGACAAACTTTGACGTCATTCTAGGGATGGATTGGCTATCTACCCATGGTGCTACCTTGGACTGCAGGGACAAGGTAGTCAGGTTCAGAGATCAGAACAGGTCAGAGGTCGTCTTCAGAGGAGACAAGAGGGGCACGCCTAGAGGTCTGATATCAGCTCTTCAGGCTCGTAGGTTGCTTAGGAAGGGATGTCAGGGGTACTTAGCTCATGTGAGAGAGCTAGACAGTCAGGTTAGGGAGCCGGCCTCGGTGCCAGTTGTCAGAGAGTTTCAGGATGCTTTTCCGGATGAGCTTCCAGGTTTACCACCTGTTAGGGAGATAGAGTTCGAGATAGAGTTGGTGCCTGGAACTAGACCGATCTCTATCCCTCCCTACAGGATGGCTCCAGCCGAGTTAAAGGAGTTGAAAGAGCAGTTGCAAGAGCTGGTAGAAAAGGGTTTCATCCGACAGAGTACCTCACCTTGGGGTGCTCCGGTCTTGTTTGTGAGAAAGAAGGATGGATCCCTTAGACTTTGTATCGAGTACAGGCAGTTGAACAAAGTCACTACCAAGAATAGGTACCCTTTGCCAAGGATCGATGATCTATTCGACCAGTTAGCAGGAGCAGGTTGTTTCTCCAAAATAGATCTGAGATCGGGGTACCATCAGCTAAGGATAAGGGAGGAGGATGTGCCGAAGACAGCTTTCAGGACCAGATATGGGCATTTTGAGTTCCTTGTAATGCCGTTCGGGTTAACCAACGCCCCTGCAGCATTCATGGATCTCATGAACAGGGTGTTTAGCCAGTACCTGGATCACTTCGTTATTGTCTTCATAGATGATATCTTAGTGTATTCCAGGAATACAGAGGAGCATGCCCATCATCTGCGGTTGGTCTTGCAGACCTTGAGGGAACACGGCTTGTATGCCAAGTTCTCTAAATGTGAATTCTGGCTGAGGAGCATTTCGTTCTTGGGGCATGTAGTGTCAGAGAATGGGATTGAGGTGGACCCCAAGAAGACAGAAACTGTGGCTAACTGGCCTAGACCCACTTCAGTGACAGAGATTAGAAGCTTCTTGGGTTTGGCAGGTTACTACAGGAGGTTCGTTCAGGACTTCTCAAAGATAGCAGCTCCTCTGACCAGACTAACCAGGAAGAATCAGAAGTTTCTGTGGACCGACCAGTGCGAAGATAGTTTTGAAGAGCTTAAGAAGAGGTTGACTTCAGCACCAGTTTTAGCTCTGCCATCTGGTGATGAAGACTTTACAGTCTTTTGTGATGCGTCCCGTGTGGGACTGGGTTGTGTACTGATGCAGAATGAGAGGGTGATTGCTTATGCTTCTAGGCAGCTGAAGAAGCATGAGTTGAATTACCCCACACACGACCTGGAGATGGCAGCAGTAATCTTTGCACTCAAGATGTGGAGGCACTACCTCTACGGGGTAAAATGTGAGATCTTCACAGATCATAAAAGCCTGCAGTACATCCTGAGTCAAAGAGACTTGAACTTAAGACAGAGGAGATGGGTGGAGCTGCTGAGTGACTATGATTGCAAGATTCAGTATCATCCGGGTAAGGCGAATGTTGTGGCAGAGGCCTTAAGCCGGAAATCACTCGGTAGTTTATCCCACATATCGGCAGAGAGGAGGCCAGTGGTGAAGGAGTTCTACAAGCTTATTGAGGAAGGTCTACAGATGGAGTTGTCTGGTACAGGTGCCTTGGTGGCCCAGATGAGAGTAGCACCCGTGTTTCTGGAGCAGGTGGCTCAGAAACAGCATGAGGACCCGGAATTAGTGAAGATTGCCAAGACTGTTCAGTCAGGCAATGGTAGTGAGTTCAGATTTGACAGCAAGGGGATCCTCCGCTATGGGAGCAGACTATGTGTACCAGATGACATAGGGCTAAAAGGAGACATTATGAGAGAGGCTCATAATGCAAGATACAGCGTTCACCTCAGAGCCACCAAGATGTATCAAGATCTAAAGAAGGTTTATTGGTGGCCAGCTATGAAGAAAGAAGTGGCACAGTTCGTGTCAGCCTGCGAAGTGTGTCAGAGGGTGAAGCTGGAACATCAGAAGCCGGCTGGAATGCTTAACCCGCTACCTATTCCAGAATGGAAATGGGAAAACATAGCTATGGACTTCGTAGTGGGGTTACCGGCGGCGTCCAACAGAGTGGACTCCATATGGGTGATCGTGGACAGACTCACCAAATCTGCTCACTTCATTCCTGTCAGGAGTGGCTACTCTGTAGACAAGTTGGTGCAGGTATATGTGGATGAGATCGTCAGGCTGCATGGGGTTCCTGTTTCAATAGTGACAGATAGAGGGCCCCAGTTCACCTCCAGGTTTTGGCGGAGTCTGCAGAATGTCATGGGTACTAGGTTGGATTTCAGTACTGCCTTCCACCCCCAGACTGATGGACAGCCAGAAAGGACCATCTAGACTATCGAGGATATGCTCAGAATGTGTGTGCTGGACTTTGGCGGTTCTTGGAGGCAGCACCTACCTTTGGTGGAGTTTGCCTACAACAACAGCCATCATGCTAGCATCGGGATGGCTCCATATGAAGCTTTGTATGGAAGGAAGTGCAGATCACCTGTTTGCTGGGAGGAAGTTGGAGAAAAGGCCTTAGCAGGGCCTGAGCTAGTAGAGATCACCAGCAGGGTGGTACCCATAATCAGATAGAGAATCAAGACTGCTGCCAGCAGACAGAAGAGCTATGCAGACGTCCGCAGGAGACAGTTAGAGTTTCAGGAGGGGGATCTGGTATTGCTCAAGGTGTCTCCAATGAAGGGAGTGGTTCGCTTCGGGAAGAAAGGTAAACTAGCCCCACGATATATCGGACCCTTTGAAATCTTGCAAAAGATTGGGAATGTGTCGTACAAGCTGGATTTACCTGCTTCAATGGAAAGAATCCATCCGGTTTTCCATGTTTCAATGTTGAGGAAGTTTGTGTCAGATCCGAGCAAGGTTCTTAGTGAGCCTGATGTGGAGGTCCAAGAGGATCTCACTTATGTTGAACAGCCAATACGAATTCTAGACACCCAGATCAGAAAGTTAAGAAACAAGGAAATCCCGATGGTGAAAGTCCTGTGGAACCACCACAACTTGGAAGAATGCACTTGGGAGACACGGGAGTCTATGCTCCAGCAGTACCCTCATCTCTTTTAAGGTTGGATCTCTTTGTGTTTATGTGCTATGTATGTATGTTATGTTTTATGCCATGCTATGTGTGCTAGTTGAGGTACATTCGGGGACGAATGTTCTTAAGGGGGGGAGAATGTAATACCCGGCTAGACTCCGGTATCGGAATTCCTACCGTCCGGTGGAATCTCGGATGTCGGAAGCCTCTAGTAGGGTAGAAACATGTTTTCATAAAATGTTTTAAGGTATTTCATGGTTTTAAGTATGAAGATTTAATGAGTTTTTGCATGAAAAGTCTTTGGAGGAAAACCCAGGTTCGGCCGTCGAAAGTCAAGTTCGGCCGCCGAACATGGCATGCATGCGGAGCACTTTCGGCCCCCGAACGTGGCCTGGCCAGCCACTATAAAAGGGTCACTTAGCCGAAATGGGCGAGCTTTCTCCCATTTTCGGCCATAGCTAGCTTCCGACCTCCCTCTCCCCAGATCTTGTGTTCTTTCTTCAAATCTCCTCCATTTTTCTTGAGTTTTCACCTCTCATTGCAAGTTTTGAGCATTTAAGAAAAGTTTTGGAGCTTTGGGAACTCAGGAGCTCATTTGCTTGGATCTCCGAGTTTAGGTCGTCTCTCTCTCGATCTTCAAGAGGTAAGAGCCGATCTTAAGCTCATTATATGTTTTAAGTAAGTTTTATGCAAGATCTTTGGGGTAGAGATGCATGTGTAGGTTTTTAGTGAGTTATGGATGATTTTTGAGTTTATGCAAATGCTTGTGTATGTGTGTTGTAGTTGGGGTTTAAGGTAGTTTGAGACCCCTAGGAACTTGTATGCATGTTTTGGTTGAGTTTTATGCATGTTGGAAGAGTTAGGAGGCAAATGTGCATAAAGGAGCCAAGTTTCTGCCCTTTGGCAGAAACCAGGTTCGGCAGCCGAAGGCACTTTCGGCCGCCGAACATGGCTGGGAAGGCAGGCCTTTCAGCTGCCGAAGTTGCCCCCGAAAGGAGACTTTCGTCTCTGTCTGGCACTTTCGGCTGCCGAAGGTGCCGCCGAACCTGCCTGACTTTCGGCTCTGGAGGGACTTTCGGCCGCCGAACCTGCCGCCGAAAGTGCCCTGTCCAGCCATTTCTTGCATGTTGTTATGTAGTTGTTTTATGTTGTTTTAGGGGGTTTTTGGGGAGTATATTAGAGTTATGTTTATGTATGTTTGGTCCCTCATTGGAGTCCACCTGTGTAGGTTCGGACCCGAGGAACCGAGGACCCCAGCAGTGAGCCAGCTGCTACAGAGTTTGTCAGAGCTAGCCAGAGGTGAGTGGAATAAACCTTAAGTTTTAAAATAAATGAAATATAAATTTTGAGCATGATCCATGCATCATGAATGCCATGAGATATAGTAGGTTGTTTGCATTAGTATCCACGAATATGTTGCATTGCATTTATGATGTTGATGTGGATTGGTTATTGGATGATCCTTTAGTCCTCATATGGCATGATGATGTTACGGCATGATATGGTATGGAAGTCCAGGTTGTACCCATTCTACATCCCTGGCACGATGTAAGAGAAAGTCCAGGTTGTACCCATTCTACGTCCCTGGCACATTGGTATGTTATGATATATTATGATAAGAGAAAGACCGGTTGAACCCATTCTACGTCCCGGCACAGTTGGACTATGTAAAGGACTATTGGTGACAATACCATCCGAGATGTGATTTGTTGTGATGTGTTGCATTACATAATGGCATGAAATTTTAATATATGATTTCACTATTCTGCTCACTGGGCTTTGTAGCTCACCCCTCTCCCCTAACCCCAGATGTGCAGGTACAGGGTAGACCAGGAGGTTAGCCAGAGTTTCGAAGTATGTGTATGTAATAGTTAGATGTTGGACATGACAGCTGTACTATAATGTAATGTAAGAGATTACAGTATGTTATGTAATGAGGTATATTGAGGTTATAGATGTGCTTGACCCTATGAGCATTGTAATCCCTTGTTGATGCATGATCTTAGATATTTGATGATACAGATGTTAGCCAACTCAACGCATGTATATCGCCCATTGGGGCATTGATGAGATCCCACAGAGGGGTCAAGTTTATGATTATGTTTTAGTGCATGCACAGGTTGAGTTCGGTGTATGAGAAATAAATGAAAGAAAAGTTTAAATTTTTATGCATGTTGTTGATCATGTATGGGATTTTACAGGTTTACAGGTTATATGTCAGGCTTGCTACGGGTCCCGGCGGCCTTAAGCCGATCTGGATCCTAGCGCCGGTAGCGGTCCGATTTTCGGGTCGTTACACATTCGGAGTTCATATGACAGTTGTGTGTATTATATAGTAAGCTCTTAGATTATTCACTTGTCTATTTGTTATTTTATATGCATCACATGTGCATTGCTGCTAAAATCATATTACATATTAAGGCTTTGAAAAACAGTTCAGTGGTGAGTTTGAGATGAAGGATTTAGATGCTGCAAGTAAGATTTTGGAAATATAAATTAGCAGGATAAAAATGTTGGAAAGCTTTTATTATCTCAATAGACATATGTTGAGAAGGTGCTTAAGCGATTCAACATGAATTATGCAAAGCTTGTGACTATTGTGTTTGCTTCTCGTTTCAAATTGTCTATAGACATATCACCAAATGAAAAGGTTGAGATAGAGTACATGCCCAGTATTCTATATTCAAGTGTTGTGGATAGTATTATGTATACTATGGTTTGCACATATTTTAAAATTTCACATACAGTTAATATTGTGAGTAGATATATAGTGTGTCCTGAAAAAGATCACTGGCAGGCAATGAAATAGATTTTGAGATACTTGAAGGATACTGCAGATTTTAGTTTGACTTTTGACAAGGTGAAGATGAGTGAGTCAGTTATTGGCTCTGGTGATTCATACTTTGCTAGGGATTTAGACAAGAGAAGGTCTTTGATAAGTTATTTATTTACTCTTTTTGGTAGTTCTATGTAGGGCTGAGCATTCGGTCGGTTCGGTTCAAAACCGAACCGAACCGAAATAACCGAAAACCGAATTGCAGTATTTTACATAAACCGAACCGAACCGAATAAGAGGGATAACCGAATCGAACCGATTTGATTCGGTTCGGTTCGGTTCGGTCGGTTCAATCGATTGAACCGATTTTAAAAAAAAAATAATAACAGTTAACATAATCTAGAATAGAATACTTCACGGCCATGAGTTTACATCAACAATCAAGAGCAGAGCACACACTTGAACAATCAATAACACAAATTCAACAATCAATAGTACACAAATTCAACCAAGAGTACATAAATTCAACAATCAACAGCAAATCACAAATATTTACTTAGCTTCTACGGTTGACTCAAGTTCAACAGCACGCCGTGGCACTGGCAGGCAACCATGTCCGACACAACCGAGGGCTGGAGGCGCGAGTGGCACTCTTGGTCCCGGAGTCTGGTCCACGAACTGTGAAAGGCTCAAGGCTGGAAGCGCGACACAGAGACTCGGAGAGGACTGAGGGCTGTGGAATAAGCACGACCAAATTGCCGACTGCCCGATGATGCGTGGAGAGCCAATAGAGAGCAACGGCCGACGCCGATGATTGCGTGGAAAGAGAGACTAAAGATCGGTGAAGATCGACGATGGTGAATCAGTCCAGTCGAGAGGAGAGTGGAGGCACATCACATGCGCGAGAATCTCGCGACGAGATGCGTGCGTGGCTCTACTACTCAGAAAGAGACCGGAGGCTGGACGGTGGACGGTGGACGGTGGATGGTGGAACCGCCGCTGGAACTTGGATGGAACTCAGAGGCGAGGCACGTTGAGAGGTGAGGGCGTTAGGTTTAGGGGTGGGTGAGCACAGAGATAGAGATGCACGCACGGAGAGAGAAATTTGTTTTAAATTTAGGCAAAGGAAGGGAAGGGAAGGGAAATAGGGAATTAGGAAACTACTCAAACGACGTAGTATAAGTGATTTCGGTTCGGTTCGGTCTAATCGAAATTTTTACGTCTAAAACCGAACCGAACCGAAATCACCGATTTTTTTAAAATTTCAAACCGAACCGAACCGAAAAAAAAATAAAACCGAACCAAAATTTCAAATCGGTTCGGTTCGGTCGGTTATTTCGGTTTAAACCGAATTCTGCTCAGCCCTAGTTCTATGAGTTGGAAGGTACATTGTAGGCTACAGTTGTTTTATCTACTACAACGGCTAAATACATAACTCTAATAGAAGTAGTGAAAAAAGCTTTATAGTTACAGAGTTTAGTGAATGATCTTTGATTGATATAGAATAAAGTAGTTGTGTTTTGTGATAGTCAAAGTGTGATTTATCCATAAAGAACCAAATGTATCACTAAAGGATAAAATACATTGATGTCAAACATTATTTCATTCAAGACATTGTATCACATATACAATAGTTATGCAAAAGATCTCTACCATGATAATCCAATAGATATGATGACCTAGGCAATTCTAATTAGTAAGTTTAGCCATTGCCTAGACTTGGTTGGTATCAGTGGTATTCAGTAGTGCCCTTGAAAGACATTTTGACAAAACAGAGTTATGAGGTGATTTTATTGATGCTAAAAAGGAAATCAAGTCAAGAGGAAGAATTGTTAATTATGTGGCTTGAATTTTGAGTATATTTTCTTATGGACTGAATTGTAATCCAAATTGAAAGTTATATGTTGTGACTCAAAATGGATAAAAAAAAAAATAAGAATCAATATTAGGCTATTATTTTGTGCTATGGTACGGAGGATTATAAATAATTGTACTTTTTTCCTTTTTTGATATTATGAAAGATTTCAAAAATATACTGGGGTTAGGATTTTGAGAGTTCTAAGAGATTGTATCACTCTTTTTTATTATAGTGAAACTTTATCTCTGCTTACCTATGGACTAAACCTAACAGTCGAATCACGCAAATTTCTTGCGTTTCTTTAATATTATGATTGTGAGTGCTTGTGTGTCCTAATATTATGTGATTTGTTTTAATAAATTCCAAATAAAGTGAGTGATTTTCTGTTTACATTATTATAATTACAAGTTGCATCACTAATTTCAAGTTTCAATTGAAAATTTGGCTTATATTAAAAAATCTATATAATCAAGGTGTTATGTTAAATTTCAAAATTTATTTAATATATTACCTGTGTATTTATCAACACATACAAAATTCAGTTTTTCTATTAAACTATTGAAAGTAGGATTCACTTTCTGTGAATTATGAAGTAGATGTCACTAATATTTCTTGCAAACTATTTGGCATAATTTATTTTAAAGAAAAAAATTTAATTAAATTCTTGTAAAAATTTAATTTTTTTAAAAATAAAAATTTTGTAAATTAAAAAAAAAATTAATTCTTTCATTCCAGATAAGAAAATTGATAAAAAAATTAAATTAAATTAAATTCTTATGAATTTTTTATTCTAAATAAGGAATAAACAATTTTTCGAACAATTTTTTTCATTTTTATTATTTATAAGCTTCAATTTATATAGTAACAAATTTTAAATTAATTTTGAGTCTTAATTTAAAAAATTTTGTTATATAAAAAAAATCTATATAATAAAAAAGGTATAGCCATGAATTCAAAAAACACAATCAGTATACTATAAGTGTATATATATATATATGTCCACTCACAAAAGTCAGTTTTTACATTTTGAACTGTAAAGAGTGGAATTAACTTTCTATAAATAAAGAAGTTTGTGAACATGATGCATTAGGGGAGAGCATTGGTTGATCGATTCTAAATCGATTCGAATTCAAAAATTGAAAAATTAACTTTGAAATATCAACCGTATCGGACTAGAATGAGAATCCAACTAAATTGGTTTGGTTCATCTAATGCATCAATTTTCAACCATTTACTCTAAATCAAGAATAACGAAGCACATTATAGAAAGCTCAATGCTCGACAACAATGAAATAATAAAATTAAAATGAAATTGTAAGAGAGGTTTCATGAAAAATAAATTGAAAAAACTAAATCCAAATATACAAAACTTATTAAATATCACAATTTGCAATAGTTGTATTCACACGATCAACAAATTTAATAAAGCTTGATGGTGGTCTGCTGAATGTTAGTATCAGCGTCTAAAGATTTCGTTTAAAGATTTCGTTTGTTTCTGTCACTTTCATTTTTTTTTAGAAGAATAAGATTAGTATCAGCATTTAAAGATTTTGTCTATCCTTATCACTTTCGTTTTCTTTGGAGAAGAAGAGACACAATAAAAGAAGAGATAGATTTAACAAGAGAAGCAATTGAGATGATAGAGAATGAAGAATAACACACAATGCAAGAGAAAAGAAGCCGTCGAAACTCAAGAGGATGAAGAACCCATGTATGCAAGAGGATAAATAATCAACACAATGAAGGAATTTGGGATTTTAAGTCTCTTGTTTCTGTAAATATTGTGATTTATGCTAGGACTATACACAGTTTATGGGGTTTTGAACTGAATTTAAGAATCTTACTGAACTAAACTAGAATCCAAAAAGAACAATGGTGTAAGAATCGAACCGTATTAAATCGAATTTATTTAGATGTTTGGGTCTGATTCTAATTTTTTTATTAAAAATCATACTGAACCCATACCGAACTGAAATCATACCAAAAAATCGATTTATATATATATTTTTAAATAATTTATAATAATATTATAATTCTAATATACGGTTTCAATAATATATTTTATATATTATATAATTGCAATAGTATTTAATTATAATTTGTTTCATTTGAATAAATTATATGTATATATATATATAATATATATAATATGTATACTAATAGAATTATAGTATTAGAATATAAATTATTAAATAATTATATATGTGTATGTATACTCGTAATTGTTATTGTTATTTATATATATAATAATAATATAAAATTATTATATTTTTTAATTATTATATAATTATTAAATATTTATAATAGTATAATTAATTAAAGTTCATCCTACTATGTATACTACTTCAATATTAATAGAATTATATTACTAAAATATAAATTACTAAAATAATTATATATAAATTGATATATGTATATATAATTATAATTATTATTAGTAGCTATATATATATATATTTAACTAATTTAATTCGTTAATTATATTTTATTTTATTTAAATAAATTATATTATGCTCCATTTCTATATTAATAAAATTTATACTAATAGAATATAAATTATTAAAATCAATCTATATATATATTTATAATTATTATTATTACTCCAATATATTTATTAATTAGATTATATATTAATAAAATATAATTTATTAAAATTAAAAATAAATTAAATTAAATAATAGTAATTATTTAAAAGATATATTATTCAGTTAAAACTATGTAACTTTAAATAAAACTACATAATTTTGTTATAAAAAAATAAAGAAAATTAAATAAATTTACAATACATAAGAGAAATAATAAAAATTAATTTGATTGGAATTTATTTTTTTTGAATTCTATTTGGAGTTTTTTATTTCTCTTAAGAGTTTGAAAATTGTAATAAGAAGATTTTATTAAGTTTGGTTATTTAGTATTTTAATATATTTTAAATGAAAATATTATATAATATTATGGATGTTTGATATTATTTTAAAATTTGAAAGTGAAACTTATTCGTTTGATATAAATAATATTAATACCATATTAAAAGTATTTAATTATTTTGTTCAAATTTAGATTTTATCATGAAAACCGAGAACAATATTAAAATTAAAATAAAAATAAAAATTAATATTAGAATTGAACCGAAACCGAAAATATATAGAATCATATCAGTATCATACCAAAATTCGATTCTAATTTTAATATTAAAATTGAATTTAGTTTTAATTTCTTGCCGGAACTGTCCCGAAACTAAAACCACATGCTCCTAATTTAGAGTTTATTTGTTTAATAAAAAATATTTTTTATATTTTTTAACGTTTAAAATATTTAAAAAATTTAATCAATAAAAAATATTTTTTTATTAAAAAAATTATTTTAAAAAAAAATGACTTTCTCTTTTAAAAATATTTATTAAAATTTTTATATATAAATTTATTAATAAATTTTATTTTTTAAATTAAAATTATTTAAAAAATTAAATTATTTTATTAAAAATATTTTCCATAGAAGATAGAAAATACTTTTTTATAAAAAATATTTTTTAAATATAAATTAGTTTTTACAAATAAATAAATAAAACTTATTTCGTATATGAATAATAAAAGAAAAGGAAATAAGAGTTGAAGAAACTACAATGCATATATATGTATAATAAATTAATTAATTTGGATAATTCCGTTACTTCAAAAGATTAAATTAAATTAAATTGAAAACTAAATTTACTAAAATTAAAAATAAATCAAAGTATTTAAATAAAAAATCCTCATCAATCGAATTGGTTCATTTTTCGATTGAAACTGAAAGTGACATATCCTAGAATGCACTAAACGATTTTTAGAAATGGTTAATTAAAAGTTTGAATTTTATATAATAGTAAATTTTAAATTAAAATAGTATATCAAAATATATATTATTATTTTAATTATAAATATATATTAAATAATTTGAAAAATTATTAAATTTATTATTATAATTTTTTTTTTTTTGGAAAAAAATTACTATTTTTAGAAACAGATGTCATATATTAGACCACCAATAATGCTTCCCCGCATAATGGTTGAAATTGACGATTCCCAACCAATGCCCAATTAATTTGGAAAGGTTCAGTTTCTTGAGAATTGATCTTTCAATTTCTTGAAAATGACGATTCCACCATCATTAGTCCCACTTTGCTGACCTATTTGCCTTTGGCGACTTCCATGAGGTAATCCACCCAATTCCATCTTATATAAGAATATAACAGATATTTATTATTTTTTTATATTTATTATTATCTCTATTTTTGAATTTTTATTCATTTTATATTTTCATACTTAAAAAATAATAATTTTTTATTAATTTTTCAATTATATACCTTTTAGAAAATATTAAATTTTATTAAATACTAAAAGATATTTTTTTAAAAATAAAATAAATAGAATTATAATAATCAATTTATATATTATTATAATATAAAAAAGAAAAGTGAATAATAATTTTAAAATAATAAAAAAATATAAATAAAAATTATGAAACAATAAAAGTACTTAATTTAATTAATTTTATATAAATTTTAATACAAAACTAATTTTAATATTAATTTGATATTAAACTTTCGTTTGTCTCTATGAAAGTACTCTACACATTTTTTTTTATATTTAAATTATTCAGAAAATTTATGAATGAAAAATATATTTCTAGTAAAAAAATAATCATTTTTAAGAAACATTTTTTTATAAAGAAATAGTTAATTTTCGAAAATTTTAGTAAGATTATTTTATATAATTTTTTAATATACTTTATTTTTAAATTATAATAAAGTAATAAAGATAAGATTTTTTATTATAAAATATTTTTCATAAAAATTAAGCATTTTTCACGAAAAAATATTTTCCATCTTTTCTATTATTTGAAACTCTTTAGAAAAATTAAATAATAAAAACATTTTTACACGCAAAAAATTTTTTTAATTATTTTTAAAGAAAACAACTTGATTATTTTATATTGAACGATAAAATTTATGAATGATTTAGTTATTGTGTATTCTTCGTCAAAAAGGAAGTTATATATAGATACATTTACAACACAGAATCAGGAGAGAAAAATGAAATAATCCTATTCTAAAGAAGGTAAGCCTGTACAGGAAATAATATATATCAGATCTGTTAATTGTGCAAATCTCTATGATTACATAATCTACTCCTAATTAGATAGTTCATTCAAACTCTCCCCCTCAAGTTGGAGTATGGATATCTATTATACCCAACATGTCAACCATATCATGGAATATCTTTCCAGACATTGCTTTTGTGAATATATCAGCTAACTCGTCTTCTGACTTGACAAACAGGAACTGTATAATCTTCTGGTCTAGTTTTTCCTTGATAAAATGTAGATCAACTTCAACATGTTTGGTGCGATCGTGTTGTATAGAATTCTGTGCAATCTAAATTATAATCTTGTTATTTAAGTAAAGTTTCATTGAGCTTGCATTGTCTATTTCCAATTCTTTTAGAATGCTCTTAATCCACAATAGCTCGCATAAACCATACGCCATACCTCTTAATTCAGCCTCTGCACTTGACCGCGCCACAACCTTTTATTTTTTACTTCTCCATGTAACCAGATTCCCTTCCATGAAGGTAAAATAACCCAAAGTAAATCGCCTTTGTAACGACCTGAAAATCGGACCGCTACCGGCGCTAGGATCCGGGTCGGCTTAAGGCCGCCAAGACCCGTAGCAAGCCTGACATACAGCCTGAAAACCTGCTTAATCCCATACATGATCAACAACATACATAAAAATTTAAAACTTTTCTTTCACTTATAAGCCAAACTCAACCTGTACATACACTGAACATCCTCATAATCATAATCATGACCCCTCTGTGGGATCTCATAAATGCCCCAATGGGCGATACAACATAAGATGAGTTGGCTTCCATGAACATTATAAAACATTTATGATCATGTAATAAAAGGGATACCTCATACACAATGTCAAGCACAATATCTAATCCTCAATATCATTACATACCTAAAATTGTACTTTTACATAACATTAATACATTTATCATGTCCACACTATCTATTACATACACAAGACTTCATTATCCTTGTAAACCTCCTGGTCTACCCTGTACCTGCAAACCTGGGGAAATTGGGAGAGGGGTGAGCTACTAGAGCCCAGTGAGCAGAATAATAAAAACATTTAAATCATATGGATCATGGAATGCATCACATCACAGCTAATCACAACAAGGATGAACTTGTCACCAAAAGCCCTCTACATAGTCCAACTGTGCCAGAACGTAGAATGGGTCCTGGTCTTTCCCTTACATAGCATATCATAACAGTGTCCAACTGTGCCAGAACGTAGAATGGGTCCTGGTCTTTCTCTTACATAGTGCCAGCGAACGTAGAATGGGTCCCACTAGTCTTACTTTCCGTACCGTACATATCACATCGTCATAACATAGATCGAGGGTTTTGGATCATCCAACATTCATCCACATCAACATTAAAATGTGCAATGCAACATATTCGTGAATTCTAATGCAAACAACCTAATACATCTCATGGCATTCATGATGCGTGAATCATGCTAAAAAGTTCATTATTTACTTTAAAACATAATAAGTTATCCCACTCACCTCTGGGTAGCTCTGACCAGACACTGGAGCAGCTGACTCACTGCTGGGGTCCCCGGTTCCTCGGGTCCGAACCGACACAGGTGGACTCAAATGAGGGACCAAACAAACATGAACATAACTCTAAACTACTCCCCAAAAACCCCCTAAAACATCATGAAACAAGCATAGAAAAACATGCAAGAAAGGGCTGGACAGGGCACTTTCGGCGGCAGGTTCGGCGGCCGAAAGTCCCTCCAGAGCCGAAAGTCAGGCAGGTTCGGCGGCACCTTCGGCGGCCGAAACTCCCAGACAGAGGCGAAACTCATGCATGTTCGGCGGCAGTTTCGGCGGCCGAAACTGCCAGACAGAGGCGAAAGTCCTCTTTCGGGGGCAAGCTTCGGCAGCCGAATGCTGCCTCCACAAGAGGGTTCGGCGGCCGAAAGTTCCTTCGGCTGCCGA
This sequence comes from Manihot esculenta, assembly GCF_001659605.2. Taxonomy (NCBI): domain Eukaryota; kingdom Viridiplantae; phylum Streptophyta; class Magnoliopsida; order Malpighiales; family Euphorbiaceae; genus Manihot; species Manihot esculenta. The sequence continues at coordinate 11,933,079 of NC_035177.2, forward strand.
ACCTGGTTTCTCCCAGAATGGCAAAAACTCAGCTTTTCAATGCACATTGCCTCCAAAACTAACCAATCATGCATAAACCTATTCTACAACATTCCCAATCATGCACAAACAAGCATACAAGTTCCTAGGGGCATCAAACCAACAAAAACCCCAACTACAACACAACAAACAACTCACATTGTTCAAAAACACACATAAAACCCATAAACCTAACTATGAGCTAAACATGCATTCTATCCCATAGATCTACTTAAAGCGTGCTTAAAACATGCAATGAGCTTAAGATCGGCTCTTACCTCGTGGAGATCGAGAGAGAGACGACCCAAACTTGGAGATGGAAGGGGTTGAGTTCCCTTGAACTCCAAAGCTCCAAAACTTCGCTCAAAGCTTGAAAATCTTCAAAACAGGGTAAAAACTCATGAAAATCGAGTAGGATTGGAAGGAAAGAACTCAAGATCGGTGAGGGACGGCGGAGATCTCACCTTGGCCAGAAATGGGGAAAAAGCTCGCCCGTTTTCGGCTAAGGGACCCTTTTATAGTGGCTGGCCAGGCCACGTTCGGGGGCCGAACGTGCCTCCGCATGCATGCCATGTTCGGCGGCCGAACTTGAGGTTCGGCGGCCGAACCTGGACTTTCCTCACTTATGCTTTCGGGGGCATAAAGGCGCTCCCGAAGGCATTCATGTTCGGCGGCCGAACTTGAGGTTCGGCTGCCGAACCTGAGTTTTCCTTCAAGGTTGTTTTTATGCAAAAACTCATTTCCATTTTACTTAAAACCAAGAAATACCTTAAAACATTTTATGAAAACATGATTCTACCCTACTTGAGGCTTCCGACATCTGAGATTCCACCAGACGGTAGGAATTCCGATACCGAAGTCTAGCCAGGTATTACATTCTCCCCCCCTTAAGAACATTCGTCCCCGAATGTTCCTCAACTAGCACATAGCATGGCATAAAACATAACATACATACATAGCACATAAACACATAGAGATCTAACCTTAAAAGAGGTGAGGGTACTGCTGGAGCATGGACTCCCGTGTCTCCCAAGTGCATTCTTCCAAATTGTGGTGGTTCCAAAGGAATTTCACCATCGGGATTTCCTTGTTTCTTAGCTTTCTGATCTGGGTGTCTATGATCCGTACTGGCTGTTCAACATAGGTGAGATCCTCTTGGACCTCCACATCAGGCTCACTAAGAACCTTGCTTGGATCAGACACAAACTTCCTCAACATTGAAACATGGAAAACCTGATGGATTCTTTCCATTGAAGCAGGTAAATCCAGCTTGTACGACACATTCCCAATCTTTTGCAAGATTTCAAAGGGTCCGATGTATCGTGGGGCTAGTTTACCTTTCTTTCCGAAGCGAACCACTCCCTTCATAGGAGACACCTTGAGCAATACCAAATCCCCCTCCTGAAACTCTAACTGTCTTCTGCGGATGTCTGCATAACTCTTCTGTCTGCTAGCAGCAGTTTTGATTCTTTCTCTGATTATGGGTACTACCCTGCTGGTAATCTCTACTAGCTCAGGCCCTGCCAAGGCCTTTTCTCCAACCTCTTCCCAGCAAACAGGTGATCTGCACTTCCTTCCATATAAAGCTTCATATGGAGCCATCCCGATGCTAGCATGATGGCTGTTATTGTAGGCAAACTCTACCAAAGGTAGATGCTGCCTCCAAGAACCGCCAAAGTCCAGCACACACATTCGGAGCATATCCTCTATGGTCTGGATGGTCCTTTCTGATTGTCCGTCCGTCTGTGGATGGAAAGCAGTGCTAAAATCCAACCTGGTACCCATGGCGTTCTGCAGACTCCGCCAAAATCTGGAGGTGAACTGGGGCCCTCTATCTGACACTATCGAAACAGGAATCCCATGCAGCCTGACGATTTCATCGACGTACACCTGTGCCAACTTGTCCACAGAATAGCCACTCCTGACAGGGATGAAGTGAGCAGATTTGGTGAGTCTGTCCACAATCACCCATATGGAGTCCAATCTGTTGGACGCTGCCGGTAACCCCACTACGAAGTCCATAGCTATATTTTCCCATTTCCATTCTGGGATAGGTAGCGGGTTAAGCATTTCAGCCGGCTTCTGATGTTCCAGCTTCACCCTCTGACACACTTCGCAGGCTGACACAAACTTTGCCACTTCTTTCTTCATAGCTGGCCACCAATAAACCTTCTTTAGATTTTGATACATCTTGGTGGCTCCGGGGTGAATGCTGTATCTTGCATTATGAGCCTCTCTCATAATGTCTCCTTTCAGCCCGATGTCATCTGGTACACATAGTCTGCTCCCATAGCAGAGGATCCCCTTGCTGTCAAATCTGAACTCACTGTCATTGCCTGACTGAACAGTCCTGGCAATCTTCAATAACTCCGGGTCCTCATGCTTTTTCTGAGCCACCTGCTCCAGAAACACGGGTGTCACTCTCATCTGGGCCACCAAGGCACCTGTACCAGAAAACTCCATCTGTAGGACTTCCTCAACGAGCTTGTAAAACTCCTTCACCACTGGCCTCCTCTCTGCCGATATGTGGGATAAACTACCGAGTGATTTCCGGCTTAAGGCGTCAGCCACAACATTCGCCTTACCCGGATGGTACTGAATCTTGCAATCATAGTCACTCAGCAGCTCCACCCATCTTCTCTATCTCAAGTTCAAATCTCTTTGACTCAGGATGTACTGCAGGCTTTTATGATCCGTGAAGATCTCACATTTAACCCCATAGAGGTAGTGCCTCCACATCTTGAGTGCAAAGATTACTGCTGCCATCTCAAGGTCATGTGTGGGGTAATTCAACTCATGCTTCTTCAGCTGCCTAGAAGCATAAGCAATCACCCTCTCATTCTGCATTAGTACGCAACCCAGTCCCACACGGGACGCATCACAAAAGACTATAAAGTCTTCATCACTGGATGGCAGAGCTAACACTGGTGCTGAAGTCAACCTCCTCTTAAGCTCTTCAAAACTCTCTTCGCACTGGTCGGTCCACACAAACTTCTGATTCTTCCTGGTTAGTATGGTCAGAGGAGCTGCAATCTTTGAGAAGTCCTGAACGAACCTCCTGTAGTAACCTGCCAAACCCAAGAAACTCCTGATTTCTGTCACTAAAGTGGGTCTAGGCCAGTTAGCCACAGCTTCTACCTTCTTGGGGTCTACCTTTATCCCATTTTCTGACACTACATGCCCCAAGAATGAAATGCTCCTCAGCCAGAACTCACACTTAGAGAACTTGGCATACAAGCCATGTTCCCTCAAGGTCTGCAGAACCAACCTCAGATGATGGGCATGCTCCTCTGCGTTCCTGGAATACACCAAGATATCATCTATGAAGACAATAACAAAGTGATCCAGGTATTGGCTAAATACTCTGTTCATGAGATCCATGAATGCTGCAGGGGCATTGGTTAACCCGAGCGGCATTACAAGGAACTCAAAATGCCCATATCTGGTCCGAAAAGCTGTCTTTGGCACATCTTCATCCCTTATCCTTATCTGATGGTACCCCGATCTTAGATCTATTTTGGAGAAACAACCCGCTCCTGCTAGCTGGTCGAATAGATCATCGATCCTTGGCAGAGGGTACCTATTTTTTGTAGTGACTTTGTTCAACTGCTTGTAGTCGATACAAAGTCTAAGGGATCCATCCTTCTTCCTCACAAACTAGACCGGAGCACCCCAAGGTGAGGTACTCTGTCGGATGAAGCCCTTTTCTACCAACTCTTGCAACTGCTCTTTCAACTCCTTCAACTCAGCTGGGGCCATCCTGTAGGGAGGGATAGAGATCGGTCTAGTTCCAGACATCAACTCTATCTCGAACTCTATCTCCCTAGCAGGTGGTAAACCTGGAAGCTCGTCTGGAAAAACATCCTAAAATTCTCTGACAACTGGCACCGAGGCTGGCTCCCTGACCTGACTGCTAAGCTCTCTCACATGAGCCAAATACCCCTGACATCCCTTCCTAAGCAACCTACGAGCCTGAAGAGCTGATATCAGACCTCTAGGTGTGCCCCTCTTTTCTCCTCTGAAGACGACCTCTGACCCGTTCTGATCTCTGAACTTGACTACCTTGTCTCTGCAGTCCAAGGTAGCACCATGGGTAGATAGCCAATCCATCCCTAGAATGACGTCAAAGTCTGTCAAATCTAGAACCACAAGGTCGGCGGAGAGGCATCTTCCCTCAACAAAAACTGGACTGTACTGGCAGACTGACACTGCCACTGATGGGTCACACTTGGGTCCACTGACCCATAGGGGACACTCTAAACTAGAGACTATCAGACCCAACCTCTCGACGGCTCTCGGAGCAATAAATGAATGAGATGTACCTGGGTCCATTAAAGCATACACATCAGAACACCCAATGACGAGATTACCTGACACCACGGTGTTGGATGTGTTAGCCTCCTGCTGAGTCATGGTGAAGATCCTGGCTGGAGCTGATGGACCTTCACCTCGGGAACCAGAAGAAGAGGCTGCCCCTCTCCCTTTACCTCTGCCACTGCCCTGAGTCGTGGCTGGAGCTGCTGGCTGTGCCACACTACCAGAAGCTGTCTGCTGGGGTTGGCCCATAAAAGGTGCTCTAGGACACTCCCGAGCTATGTGTCCCTCCTGTCCACATCTGAAACATGCATTAGTCCCAGCTCGACACACTCCCCTGTGCGGTCTCCCACACCTTTGGCATTCTATACCATCTGAGCCTGAGCTCGAGCCACCGCCAAAACCCAGACCGGATTTCAACTTATTCCAAAACTTATTCTTCTTCGGCTTCTTGGTGGTGTTATCCCACCTCTTCTTACTTGAGCTCTGAGAAGAGAGACCTGGCCCTCCTCTGCCTGGGGTCTTAACCCCTGAAGACTGGGTCACTGACTGCTTCACTGACCCCTCAACTATGGCACTCGCCTCCATTCTTCGAGCCATATCCACCACAGTGTGGAAACTTTCCCTGTCGACCGACTGAATCAAAGAGGAGTACCTAGAATGCAGCTTCATAACATATCTCTTGGCTTTCTTCGAATCTGTATCTAGAGCTTGCCCTGAAAAATGCAATAGCTCCAAGAATTTATCTGTGAACTCCTCTACACTCATGTGCTCTGTCTGCCTCAGTTGCTCAAACTCAATCATTTTCAGTTCTCTGGAACTGTCTGGAAAAGCCCATCCAGCGAACTCATTTGCAAATTCTTCCCATGTCATGCCGTCTAGTCTCGGGTCCACATAACACTTGAACCATTCTCGTGCCTTCTTGCACTTTAAGGTGAACCCTGCCATCTAAATGGCCCTGCTATCATCCGCCCCTAGCTCATCAGTTATTGTCTTCACTACTCTCAGATATTCAAAGGGGTCATCCCCTGACTTGTATTTGGGAGCATCCAGCTTGAGGTAATCTGTCATCTTTACCTTGCTCCCACCGGCTGAGCTAGGTCTAGAAGGTTGAGTAACTGGGGCTGCTGGTTCTGTAGGTGGTGGAGGTGGGGGTGCAGCATTCCCCGAGGTGGGGTTTGCCGAATTTGGATAGAAGGGTGAGGGTGGATAAGCTGGGTACTGTGTGTAAGGTGGATAGAAAGGTGGATAAGGCATGTAGGTAGGGTAGGGGTTAAAGCTGGAATAATCCGATGTACCTCCCATCGGATACCCTGATCCCTATGGGAAGGGTGGATAATGGGGTGGAAAACCATACCCCGAGGCCTGAACGCCTCCCTGAGATTCCCCTGTCCCCTCTTCCTCCATGCTAACATCCAGATTCCCATCCCTTCTCTGATCCTCTTCCATAACCTCCCTCACATCTGAAGAACCTCCTCCTCTATCAGTCCCCCTTCTGCTAGCATCAAAAGACCTTCTAGGGTCCCTCGACACTCTTTCTCTGTTTGCTCTACAAGACATTGCCCTAGGCAATGTAGGAGGACGGGCGCTCGTGCCCTCATCCTCAGGTGGCACTCCAGTCAATCGTGTAGATCGACGAGTTCCTCTTATCCTATTTTCTGAAAAACAGTACACATCACACAAACATTAGCATCATATGGTTCATGTGGGCACACATGAACCCTCATCACATATACATCATTCATATCATAGCATCAATGCACATGTAAATAATCATGGCATTTCACATCATCATACAAGACAGGACTCAACATCCTATCCTAGTGGACATGATCTTTCCTATTGTGCTTGACCTTCTATAACATCTATGAGCCCGACACTCTAGGTCTGATCCTGTGAACCTAGGGCTCTGATACCATTCTGTAACGACCCAAAAATCAGACCGCTACCGGCGCTAGGATCCGGGTCGGCTTAAGGCCGCCAAGACCCGTAGCAAGCCTAACATACAGCCTGAAAACCTGCTTAATCCCATACATGATCAACAACATACATAAAAATTTAAAACTTTTCTTTCACTTATAAGCCAAACTCAACCTGTACATACACTGAACATCCTCATAATCATAATCATGACCCCTCTGTGGGATCTCATAAATGCCCCAATGGGCGATACAACATAAGATGAGTTGGCTTCCATGAACATTATAAAACATTTATGATAATGTAATAAAAGGGATACCTCATACACAATGTCAAGCACAATATCTAATCCTCAATATCATTACATACCTAAAACTGTACTTTTACATAACATTAATACATTTATCATGTCCACACTATCTATTACATACACAAGACTTCATTACCCTTGTAAACCTCCTGGTCTACCCTGTACCTGCAAAACTGGGGAAATTGGGAGAGGGGTGAGCTACTAGAGCCCAGTGAGCAGAATAATAAAAACATTTAAATCATATGGATCATGGAATGCATCACATCACAGCTAATCACAACAAGGATGAACTTGTCACCAAAAGCCCTCTACATAGTCTAACTGTGCCAGAACGTAGAATGGGTCCTGGTCTTTCCCTTACATAGCATATCATAACAGTGTCCAACTGTGCCAGAATGTAGAATGGGTCCTGGTCTTTCTCTTACATAGTGCCAGCGAACGTAGAATGGGTCCCACTAGTCTTACTTTCCGTACCGTATATATCACATCGTCATAACATAGATCGAGGGTTTTGGATCATCCAACATTCATCCACATCAACATTAAAATGTGCAATGCAACATATTCGTGAATTCTAATGCAAACAACCTAATACATCTCATGGCATTCATGATGCGTGAATCATGCTAAAAAGTTCATTATTTACTTTAAAACATAATAAGTTATCCCACTCACCTCTGGGTAGCTCTGACTAGACACTGGAGCAGCTGACTCACTGTTGGGGTCCCCGGTTCCTCGGGTCCGAACCTACACAGGTGGACTCAAATGAGGGACCAAACAAACATGAACATAACTCTAAACTACTCCCCAAAAACCCCCTAAAACATCATGAAACAAGCATAGAAAAACATGCAAGAAAGGGCTAGACAGGGCACTTTCGGTGGCAGGTTCGGCGGCCGAAAGTCCTTCCAGAGCCGAAAGTCAGGCAGGTTCGGCGGCACCTTCGGCGGCCGAAACTCCCAGACAGAGGCGAAACTCATGCATGTTCGGCGGCACTTTCGGCTGCCGAAACTGCCAGACAGAGGCGAAAGTCCTCTTTCAGGGGCAAGCTTCGGCAGCCGAATGCTGCCTCCACAAGAGGGTTCGACGGCCGAAAGTTCCTTCAGCTGCCGAACCTGGTTTCTCCCAGAATGGCAGAAACTCAGCTCTTTAATGCACATTGCCTCCAAAACTAACCAATCATGCATAAACCTATTCTACAACATTCCCAATCATGCACAAACAAGCATACAAGTTCCTAGGGGCATCAAACCAACAAAAACCCCAACTACAACACAACAAACAACTCACATTGTTCAAAAACACACATAAAACCCATAAACCTAACTATGAGCTAAACATGCATTCTATCCCATAGATCTACTTAAAGCTTGCTTAAAACATGCAATGAGCTTAAGATCGGCTCTTACCTCGTGGAGATCGAGAGAGAGACGACCCAAACTTGGAGATGGAAGGGGTTGAGTTCCCTTGAACTCCAAAGCTCCAAAACTTCGCTCAAAGCTTGAAAATCTTCAAAACAGGGTAAAAACTCATGAAAATCGAGTAGGATTGGAAGGAAAGAACTCAAGATCGGTGAGGGACGGCGGAGATCTCACCTTGGCCGGAAATGGGGAAAAAGCTCGCCCGTTTTCGGCTAAGGGACCCTTTTATAGTGGCTGGCCAGGCCACGTTCGGGGGCCGAACGTGCCTCCGTATGCATGCCATGTTTGGCGGCCGAACTTGAGGTTCGGCGGCCGAACCTGAGTTTTCCTTCAGGGTTGTTTTTATGCAAAAACTCATTTCCATTTTACTTAAAACCAAGAAATACCTTAAAACATTTTATGAAAACATGATTCTACCCTACTTAAGGCTTCCGACATCCGAGATTCCACCGGACGGTAGGAATTTCGATACCGGAGTCTAGCCAGGTATTACATTGATTGATCGTCTGTCCAATCAGCATCCGTATATCCTTCAATGTCTGATGTACCATTATTTGAGAATAATAGTCCCTTGCCTAGAGCCCCCTTCAGGTATCTCAAGATCCAATATACTGCATTCATGTGTTCTTCACTTGGTTTATACATGAATTGACTTACAACACTTACAGCAGATGCTATGTCTGGCCTCATGTGAGTCAAATATATCAATCTCCCAACCAATCGTTGATAGCATTCCACATCTGTTGGAATTTGTTCTGTAAACAAACCGAGTTTATGGTTCACCTCCATCGGAGTTTATACTGGTTTGCAGGCAAGCATTCCAGTTTCAGTCAACAAATCTAAAATGTATTTCCATTGTGAAAAGGAAATCCATCGTTTTGATCATGCTATTTCAATACCTAAGAAATATTTAAATTGCCCAAGATCCTTCATTTCAAATTCAGCAGCCAAATAGTCTTGCAATAACTTCATTTCACAAGGATCATCTCTTGTTACGACCATATTATCGACATACATAATTAAAGCTGTTACCTTCCTTTCTTTGTGTTTGATAAATAAAGTATGGTCTGAATTACTCTGTTTATAACCAAATGCCTTCATCGCTGAAGTGTACCTCCCAAACTAAGCTCTAGGTGATTGTTTAAGCCCATACAACGATTTCTTTATCTTACAAACTTCATTTCTGTTTGAAGTACTCCGTTTAACCCATAGTGGGACCTCCATGTAGACTTCCTCCTCCAAATCTCCATTAAGAAAAGCCAACCTTGATTTGCTGCTACAAAAATAAGGATACGAATTTTGTTGAGCTTGGCCACCGTTGCAAAAGTCTCCTGATAATTTACTCCATGCTTTTGTGTATATCCTTTTACAACCAACCTTGCCTTATATCTATCAATGCTTCTATCTGCTTTAAGTTTCACAGTATATACCCATCTACATCCAACTGTCTTCTTTTCTTCAGGTAGAAGAACAAGTTCTCATGTAGAATTCTTTTGTAGGGCCTCCATCTCTCCGTTCATAGCCTTTGTCCATTTTGAATCTGCTAAGGCATCCTGCACACTACTAAGAATAGATATTTTGGATAATTGATTAATAGTAAGTGCATATGACTTGGACAATCTATGAGTAGAAAGATAATTACTAATTGGATACTTAACATTGGCTCTAAGGTCAAGTTCATATTGTTTCCTTGATACACCTTTATTTGATCTTTGTGGATATCTAGGAGTCAAATTGTCACAAGAGTTATTTGTTTCATTACACTCATCAAGTATAAGACTTGAGTTTACCTGAGTAGAAATGTTGGTGTCTAGAACATTCTGAGTTAATTCTTTGATTGATGGTGTTATCATGGACAACTCTTCAGATGTTGGTAATTCTTCAATAGACGTTAGTATTTTTAATTTTTCAAAAAGAACTAATAAATCTTCATCACATCTTCAGGGAGATCTTGCTAACTGTTATGCTGAAAACTTTCACTTACTTCCTCTAGTTCTAAGAAATCTGTCATTATTTCTTGTGGCACATTCTCTTTACTAAAGCTCTCCCCCTGAAGAGAAGGAGGTGTGACTCACCTTGAATAGTATGGTTCTGATTCATGAAAGGACACATCCAAGGTCACATGTAATCTTTTTGTGTGTGGATCATAGCATCGGTATCCCTTCTGGAAATTGGAGTAGCCAACAAATACACATCGTTTAGCACAAGAATCAAGTTTATTCCGCAAAATTTTTAGAATATGGACGTATACTGTGCAACCAAAAACCCTTGGTTCAAAATTTGGGACATGTGACAGTGAGAAAAAAAACTTGCATCTTTTGTTGAGGAGTTCAGAAATCAAGTACGCGAGAAGGGACTCAATTAATTAGATAAATAGCAGACTTCATTGCTTCTCCCCAGTAGAACCGAGGCATATTCATGCCAAAGAAAGAAGCACGAACAACTTCTATGATTTGCCTATTTTTCCTTTCTGCCAAGCCATTTTGTTGTGGAGTATAGGTGTTAGAAGTATGATATCGAATCCTTCTTTCGCTTAGGAACTTCCTACAGTTTGTACCCAAGAACTCCAGTGCATTGTCAGTTTGCCAAGCCATTTTGTTGTGGAGTATAGGTGTTAGAAGTATGATATCGAATCCTTCTTTCGCTTAGGAACTTCCTACAGTTTGTACCCAAGAACTCCAGTGCATTGTCAGTTTGCCAAACATGAATCTGCCTTTGATATTGAGTACCCACCATATTGTAGAATTCCTAAAATGCTGTAAGAATATCATTTTTTTTTTGGTGAAGCAGAGAAACTCAAGTCATTCGTGTGCACTCATCAATGAATGTAACAAAATATCGTGCTTTAGAAATAGAAGAAATATTTGCAGGGTCCCAAATATCAGAATGTATAATCATAAATGGTTCAGAACATTTATTTAATTATGGTAAATAAGAAATACAGTGACTTTTGGCCAGTTCGCAAATATCACAATGAAAGTTTGAAATATTCAAATTTGAAAAAAGATATTGCAATTTCTTAAGATATCCAAATGAAATACGTCCTAATCGCTGATGCCATAACCAAACAGTTACTTGAACTTTGTCTCTACTACTCGTTTGACATGCAAGGTTATTTTTCTATTTTCCATTCTCTGTCAGATTCAAGTAATAGAGTTTGCCCCTTTTAACACCATAACCAAGAATCTTCCGGGTCAGAATATCCTTAAAGACACAAAATGAGGGCTAAAAAATTACAACACATACAAGAGAAGAGGTTATTTGGCTAACCGACAAAAGGTTATATTCAAGAGATGGAACAATCAAGACAGTATCTAGAGTAAGAGTATTAGACAAGATGACTGATCATTCTCCAGTAATTGGAGAAGTACCACCATTAGCTGTAGATATAACAGATTGTGAAGAAGTACAAATGGATTGTAACTGCCCTGAATCTCTAGTCATATGATCAGATGCACCTTTATCAATAATCCAAGTACTATTCTTAGAAGTTGCAGAGAGTACATTTGCCTTACCAACAATACCTGGGTGGGTAACGTTAGTGTAACGACCCGAAAATCGGACCGCTACCGGCGCTAAGATCCAGATCGGCATAAGGCCGCCGGGACCAGTAGCAAGCCTAACATGCATCCTGTAAACCTGATTAATCCCATACATGATCAACAACATACATAAAAATTTGAACTTTTCTTTTCTTTTACCAAGCTCAATCTGTGCATGCACATAAGCATATATATAAACATAAACATAAACCCCTCACTGGAGCTCTCATCAAATGCTCCAATGGGGCATCTCATCATACACAAGCTTGGTGGAGCATAAACATCATAAAGTATAGATCATGTATACAAAAGGGATCTCCATACACATAGGGTCAAGCACAAACTCTAATCCTCAATATCATTTTTACATAACACAACTATTCATAACTTTACATCATTCTACAATTTATCATGTCCACATTCTATCTATTACATACACATGACTTCATCCATCTTGACTTAACTGTCTAGCCCGTACCTGCAAACCTGGGGGATTAGGGAGAGGGGTGAGCTACTAGAGCCCAGTGAGCAGAATAACAAAAACATTTAAATCATATGCCATAATGGAATGCAACACATCACAGACAAATCAAATCACGGATGGTATTGTCACCAATAGTCCTTCACATTCCAAAGTGCCGGGACGTAGAATGGGTCAACCGGTCTTTCTCTTAAACATAGAATATCATAACATACCAAGGTGCAAGGGACGTAGAATGGGTCAACCTGGTCTTTCGTACCATACCATACCGTATCATATCACATCATAACATATGAGGACTAAAGGATCATCCAATAACCAATCCACATCAACATCATAGAATGCAATGCAACATATTCGTGAATTCTAATGCAAACAACCTAAGATATTACATGGCATTCATGATGCATGAACATGCTCAAAACTTTATAATTGATTTGCTTTAAAATGTAAAGGTTTATTCTACTCACCTCAGCTAGCTCTGACAATGACTGAAGCAGCTGACTCACTGCTGGGGTCCTCGGTTCCTCGGGTTCGAACCTACACAGGTGGACTCAAATTAGGGACCAAACATACTAGAACATGACTCTAAAACATCCCCCAAAAACCCCCTAAAATACCTCAAAACAATCATGCAAAACATGCAAAGGAAGGCTGAACAGGGCACTCTCGGCGGCAGGTTCGGCGGCCGACAGTCCCACAAGAGCCGAAAGTCAGGCAGGTTCGGCGGCACCTTCGGCGGCCGAAACTCCCAGACAGAGACAAAACTCATGCATGTTCGGCGGCACTTTCGGCGGCCGAAACTGCCCTCCAGAGACGAAAGTCCTCTTTCTGGGGCAGGCTTCGGCAGCCGAAGGCTGCTTCCACAAGCGGGTTCGGCGGCCAAACTTGAGTTTCTCCAAAGTGGCAGAAACTTAGCTCCAACATGCATAAACGCCTCCCAAAGCCTTCAAACATGCATAAACCTATTCTACAACACTCCCAATCATACACAATCAAGCATACAAGTTCATAGGGGTCTCAAACTACCCTAAACCCCAACTTCAACACATCAAACATATCCACATTGCTCAAAAACACACATTAAACCCATAAACTCAAAACAACCTAAACATGCATTTCTACTCCATGAAACAACTTAAAACTTGTTTAAAACATATAGTGAGCTCAAGATCGGCCCTTACCTCTTGAAGTGGCAGAAACTCAGCTCCAACATGCATAAACGCCTCCCAAACCCTTCAAACATGCATAAACCTATTCTACAACACTCCCAATCATACACAATCAAGCATACAAGTTCATAGGGGTCTCAAACTACCCTAAACCCCAACTTCAACACATCAAACATATCCACATTGCTCAAAAACACACATTAAACCCATAAACTCAAAACAACCTAAACATGCATTTCTACTCCATGAAACAACTTAAAACTTGTTTAAAACATATAGTGAGCTCAAGATCGGCCCTTACCTCTTGAAGATCGAGAGGAAAACGACCCTAGCTCGGAGATGGGAGAGATTGAGTTTCTTGAACCTCAAAACTCCAAAACTTGCTTTATACTTGAAAATCTTCAAAACAAAGTGAAAACTAGTGAAAATCGTGAAAGATTTGAAGGAAGAAACTCAAGATCGGTGAGGGATGGCAGAGAGCTCACCTTGGCCGAAAATGGGGAGAAAAACTCGCCCGTTTTCGGCTAAGGGACCCCTTTATAGGTGGCTGGCCAGGCCACATTCGGGAGCCGAACGTGCCTCCGCATGCATGCCATGTTCGGCGGCCGAACATAAGGTTCGGCGGCCGAACCTGGACTTCCCTCACTTATGCTTTCGGGGGCCTAAAGCACTCCCGAAGTGCATGCATGTTCGGCGGCCGAACCTGGGTCTTCCTCCAAGATTATTTTTCATGCAAAAACTCATTTTCTTTCTTGATTAAAACCATAAAATACATTAAAACATTTTATAAAAACATGGTTTTTACCCTTCTAGAGGTCTCCGACACCCGAGATTCCACCGGACGATAGGAATTCCGATACCGGAGTCTAGCCGGGTATTACATTCTCCCCCCCTTAAGAACATTCGTCCCCGAATGTTCACTAAACAACACATAGCATGGCATACACATAACATACATACAAAGCACATAAAACTTACTTTAGAAAAGGTGGGGATATTGCTGGAGCATGGACTCCCGTGTCTCCCAGGTACACTCCTCAATATTGTGGTGATTCCAAAGGACTTTGACCATCGGGATTTCCTTGTTCCTTAGCTTCCTGATCTGGGTGTCTAGGATCCGTACTGGCTGCTCAACATAGGTGAGATCTTCTTAGATCTCCACATCAGGCTCACTAAGAACCTTGCCGGGATCTGACACAAATTTCCTCAACATAGAAACATGGAAAACCGGATGGATTCTCTCCATCGAAGCAGGCAAGTCCAGCTTGTACGATACATTCCCAATCTTTTGCAAGACTTCAAAGGGTCCGATGTACTGTGGAGCCAGCTTACCTTTCTTCCCGAACCGAATCACCCCTTTCATTGGAGACACCTTGAGCAATACCAAATTCCCCTCCTAAAACTCTACTTGCCTTCTGCGGATGTCTGCATAACTCTTCTATCTGCTTGCAGCAGTCTTGATCCTTTCTCTGATTATGGGTACCACCCTGCTGGTGATCTCTACTAGCTCAGGCCCGTCCAAGGCCTTTTCTCCAACCTCTTCCCAGCAAACAGGTGATCTTCACTTCCTCCCATACAAAGCTTCATATGGAGCCATCCCGATGCTAGCATGATGGCTGTTATTGTAGGCAAACTCCACCAAGGGTAGATGCTGCCTCCAAGAACCGCCAAAGTCCAGCACACACATTCTGAGCATATCCTCTATTGTCTGGATGGTCCTTTCTGATTGTCCGTCCATCTGTGGATGGAAAGCAGTGCTAAAATCCAACCTAGTACCCATGGCATTCTGCAGACTCCACCAAAACCTGGAGGTGAACTGGGGTCCTCTATCGGACACTATTGAAACAGGAACCCCATGCAGCCTGACGATCTCATCAACATACAACTGCGCCAACTTGTCCACGGAATAGCCACTTCTGACAGGGATGAAGTGAGCAGATTTGGTGAGTCTGTCCACAATCACCCATATGGAGTCCAATCTGTTGGACGTCGCCGGTAACCCCACTACGAAGTCCATAGCTATATTCTCCCATTTCCACTCTGGAATAGGTAGCAGGTTAAGCATTCCAGCCGGCTTCTGATGTTCCAGCTTCACCCTCTGACACACTTCGCAGGTTGACACAAACTGTGTCACTTCTCTCTTCATAGCTGGCCACCAATAAACCTTCTTCAGATCTTGATACATCTTGGTGGCTCCGGGGTGAATGTTGTATCTTGCATTATGAGCCTCTCTCATAATATCTCCTTTTAGCCCTATGTCGTCTGGTACACACAATCGGCTCCCATAGCGGAGGATCCCCTTGTTGTTGAATCTGAACTCACTATCCTTGCCTGACTGAACAGTCCTGGCAATCTTCACTAACTCTGGGTCCTCATGCTGTTTTTGAGCCACCTGCTCCAGAAACACGGGTGCCACTCTCATCTGAGCAATCAATGCACCTGTACCAGACAACTCCAACTGTAGACCTTCATCCATGAGCTTGTAAAACTCCTTCACCACTAGTCTCCTCTCAGCCGTGATGTGGGATAGACTACCTAGTGACTTCCGGCTTAGGGCGTCTGCCACAACATTCGCCTTACCCGGATGGTATTGAATTTTGCAATCATAGTCACTCAGCAGCTCTACCCATCTTCTCTGTCTCAAGTTCAAATCTCTTTGACTCAGGATGTACTGCAGGCTCTTATGATCTGTGAAGATCTCACATTTAACCCCATAGAGGTAGTGCCTCCACATCTTGAGTGCAAAGATTACTGCTGCCATCTCCAGGTCATGTGTGGGGTAATTCAACTCATGCTTCTTCAGCTGTCTAGAAGCATAAGCAATCACCCTTTCATTCTGCATTAACACACAACCCAATCCCACTCGGGATGCATCACAGAAAACTGTGAAATCCTCATTGCTAGCTGGCAAAGCTAACACTGGTGCTGTCGTTAACCTCTTCTTAAGCTCTTCAAAACTCTCTTTGCACTGGTCAGTCCACACAAACTTCTGATTCTTCCTAGTTAGTCTGGTCAGAGGAGCTGCAATTTTTGAGAAGTCCTGAACGAACCTCCTGTAGTAACCTGCCAAACCCAAGAAACTCCTGATCTCTGTCACTGAAGTGGGTCTAGGCCAGTTAGCCACAGCCTCTACCTTCTTGGGGTCCACCTCTATTCCATTTTCCGATACAACATGCCCCAAGAATGAGATGCTCCTTAGCCAGAACTCGCACTTGGAGAACTTGGCATACAAACCATGTTCCTTCAAGGTCTGCAGAACCAACCTCAGATGATGGGCATGCTCCTCTGCATTCCTGGAATACACTAAGATATCATCTATGAAGACAATCACAAAGTGATCCAGGTACTGGCTAAATACTCTGTTCATGAGATCTATGAATGCTGCAGGGGCGTTGGTTAACCCGAACGGCATTACAAGGAACTCGAAATGCCCATATCTGGTCCTGAAAGCCGTCTTTGGCACATCTTCTTCTCTGACCCTCAGCTGATGATACCCGGACCTCAGATCTATTTTGGAGAAACAACCCGCTCCTGCTAGCTGGTCGAATAGATGATCGATCCTTGGCAAAGGGTACCTGTTCTTGGTAGTGACTTTGTTCAACTGCCTGTAGTCGATACAAAGTCTAAGGGATCCATCCTTCTTCCTCACAAACAGCACTGGAGCACCCCAAGGTGAGGTACTCGGTCGGATGAAGCCCTTTTCTACCAGCTCTTGCAACTGTTCTTTCAATTCCTTCAACTCAGCTGGGGCCATCCTGTAGGGAGGGATAGAGATCGGTCTGGTTCCAGGCATCAATTCTATCTCGAACTCTATCTCCCTAGCAGGTGGTAAACGTGGCAGCTCGTCTGGGAAGACATCTAAGAACTCTCTGACCACTGGCACCGAGGCGGGCCCTCTAACCTGACTGCTAAGCTCTCTCACATGAGCCAAATACCCCTGACATCCCTTCCTAAGCAACCTACGAGCCTGAAGAGCTGATATCAGACCTCTAGGTGTACCCCTCTTGTCTCCCCTGAAGACAACCTCTGACCCATCCTGACCTCTGAACCTGACTACCTTGTCCCTGCAGTCCAAGGTAGCACCATGGGTAGTGTAACGACTCGGAAATCCGACCCGTTACCGGCGCTAGGATCCAGATCGGCTTAAGGCCGCCGGGACCCGTAGCAAGCCTACATACCTCCTGTAAACCTGTGGAATCCCATACATAGCAACATATACATGATCTGTAAAAAAAATTTTCTTTTCTCTTATCCAAGCAAAACCTGTGCATGTACAAAATCGTACATAAACCCCACACTGGAGTCCTCATCAAATACTCCAATGGGGTATCATCATCATACATAACAGCTTGGATAATCATGGTCATTAACATCATTACTCATTAAACACTCTGTACATAATGGGGATTCACACACCTCTAGGTCAAGCACTACTATAATCCTCAATACATCATCAAATCATTCATTACATGGTCATAAATACTCATTACATCATGTTCATGTCCACTACTATCTATTACAACATACATGACTTGACTTCACTCTAGCCGACTTCTTGATCTCTCCTGTACCTGCAACTCTGGGGATAAAGGGAGTGGGGTGAGCTACTAGAGCCCAGTGAGCAGAAACTAAAAACATTTGTTTTAATTCCTCCATTTTTAGGTATATTATTATTCATTTTATTATTATTATTATCATTTAACTTTTTCTTTCTTTTTCTTATTCATGCTTTCATGAATGCGCCATAACACAAACATTTCACATCAAGGATGAACTTGTCACCATTTAGCCCCTATCTTTCTTACTTATACATGCCGGGGGCGTAGAGCCGTAGCAGGCTCACCCGGACTTCCATAATCAGTCATAGTGCCAGGGGCGTAGAGCCGTAGCAGGCACACCTGGACTCACATAGGCTATCATGACATACAAGGGCTAATGGATCATTCAACATTCATCCACATCAACAACAAAGTATGCAATGCAACATATTCGTGAATTCTAATGCAAACAACCTAATATTGCATGGCATAATGATGCATGGGCAATGCTTTATGATTCATTCATTTATTCATTTACTTTAAAGCTTAAGGGGTTGTTCCACTCACTTGGTAACTGAAGCTTTAACAACGAACTCTGAACGACTATCTCACAACCGGGGGTCTCGGTTCCTCGGGTCCGAACCTACACAGGTGGACTCAAATGAGGCACCAAACATACATGAACATGACTCTAAAATACTCCCCAAAAACCCCCTAAAACATCCTGAAAACATCACATGAAACATGCAAGAAATGGCTGAACAGGGCACTTTCGGCGGCACCTTCGGCGGCCGAAAGTCCTGGACAGAGATGAAACTCAGGTAGGTTCGGCGGAACCTTCGGCGGCCGAAAGTGCCACACAGAGACGAAAGTCTCTTTTCGGGGGCAACTTCGGCAGCCGAAAGGCCTGCCTCCCCAGCCATGTTCGGCGGCCGAAAGTACCTTCGGCTGCCGAACCTGGTTTCTGCCAAAGGGCAGAAACTTGGCTCCCTTAGCACATTTCGCCTCCAAACCTTCCAAACATGCATATTGTTCAACCAAAGCATGCATACAAGTTCCTAGGGGCCTCAAACATGCATATACCCCATCTACAACACTTCAATCACACACAATCAAGCTACATTGTTCAAAGAGTCATCAAAAACCCATAGGTTTAACATATACCCTAACATGCATTCTACCCCTTAAAACTTCATAAAACTTGTTTAAATCATACATTGAGCTTAAGATCGGCTCTTACCTCTTGAAGATCGAGGGTTGAGGAGATCTAAACTTGGAGATGGGAGAAGTTCCAACTTTTGGTCTCCAAGCTCCAAAACTCGTTCTAAGCTCAAAGATCTTCAAAACCAAAGTTATAAACTTGTAAAGATCATGGAAAAAGGAAGGAAAAACTCAAGATTGGGGAAGGATGGCGGAATGCTCACCTTGGCCGAAATAGGGAGAAAAAGCTCGCCCATTTTCGGCTAAGGGACCCTTTTATAGTGGCTGGCCAGACCACGTTCGGGGGCCGAATGTGCCTCCGCATCCATGCAAATGTTCGGCGGCCGAACATGAGGTTCGGCGGCCGAACCTTGACTTCCCTCACTCATGCTTTCGGGGGCCTAACGTGCCTCCAAAACGCATGCATGTTCGGCGGCCGAACTTGACTTTCGGCGGCCGAACCTGGGTTTTCCTCCAAAGATTTTTTTATGCAAAAACTCATTTAATTTCTTACTTAAAAACATGAAATACATGAAAACATTTCATAAAATCATAGTTTTACCCTTCTAGAGGTTTCCGACATCCGAGGTCCCACCGGACGGTAGGGATTCCGATACCGGAGTCTAGCCGGGTATTACATTCTCCCCCCCTTAAGAACATTCGTCCCCGAATGTTCCTCAACTAACATACAAAGCATGGCATCAATCATGACATACAACATAGCATACAATATATCATACATGCAACACATAGAACAACTAACACTCACCTCAAAACAGATGGGGGTATTGCTGGAGCATGGACTCCCGTGTCTCCCAGGTGCATTCTTCAATATTGTGGTGGTTCCAAAGGACCTTCACCATCGGGATTTCCTTGTTCCTCAGCTTTCTTATCTGAGTGTCTAGGATCCGCACTGGCTGTTCTACATAGGTGAGATCCTCATGGATCTCCACATTAGGCTCACTAAGAACCTTGCTCGGATCTGACACGTACTTCCGTAACAGAGAAACATGGAAAACCGGATGGATTCTCTCCATCGAAGCAGGCAAGTCTAGCTTGTACGACACATTACCGACCCTCTGAAGCACCTCGAAAGGACCGATGTACCGTGGAGCTAACTTACCCTTCTTCCCGAACCGAACCGAACCACTCCTTTCATAGGAGACACCTTGAGCAAAACCAAATCCCCCTCCTGAAACTCTAGCTGTCTTCTACGGATATCTGCATAACTCTTCTGCCGACTAGCAGCAGTCTTGATCCTCTCTCTGATTATGGGTACCACCCTACTGGTAAGCTCTACTAACTCCGGACCCGCAAGAGTCCTCTCTCCTACTTCCTCCCAGCAGATAGGTGATCTGCACTTCCTCCCATACAAAGCTTCATATGGAGCCATCCCTATGCTAGCATGATAGTTGTTATTGTAGGCAAACTCCACCAAAGGTAGATGCTGCCTCCAAGAACCGCCAAAATCTAGCACACACATTCTGAGCATATCCTCTATTGTCTGGATGGTCCTCTCTGACTGTCCGTCTGTCTGTGGGTGGAAGGCAGTACTGAAGTCTAATCTGGTACCCATAGCGTTCTGCAGACTCCGCCAAAACCTGGAGGTGAACTGGGGCCCTCTATCTGACACTATAGATACCGGGACCCCATGCAGTCTGACAATCTCATCTACGTACACCTGCGCCAACTTGTCCACAGAGTAACCACTCCTGACAGGGATGAAGTGAGCAGATTTGGTGAGTCTGTCCACAATCACCCATATGGAGTCCAATCTGTTGGACGTCGCCGGTAACCCCACTACGAAGTCCATAGCTATGTTCTCCCATTTCCATTCTGGAATAGGTAGCGGGTTAAGCATTCCAGCCGGCTTCTGATGCTCTAGTTTCACCCTCTGACACACATCGCAGGCTGACACGAACAGTGCCACGTCCTTCTTCATAGCCGGCCACCAATACACTCTCTTCAGATCCTGATACATCTTGGTGGCTCCAGGGTGAACACTATACCTGGTATTATGGGCTTCCCCCATAATATCTCCCTTCAGACCAATGTCATCTGGCACACATAATCTGTTCCCGTAGCGGAGGATCCCCTTATCATCAAACTTGAACTCATTACTCTGGCCTGACTGAACCATTCTGGCTATCCTGACCAACTCTGGGTCCTCATGCTGTTTCTGAGCTACCTGCTCCAGAAACACGGGTGTCACTCTCATCTGAGCCACTAAGGCACCTGTGCCAGACAACTCCAACTGTAATCCCTCACTCATAAGTCTGTGGAACTCCTTCACCACCGGCCTCCTCTCTGCTGAAATGTGGGATAGACTGCCGAGTGATTTCCGGCTTAGGGCGTCTGCCACAACATTCGCCTTACCCGGATGGTACTGAATCTTGCAATCATAGTCACTCAACAGCTCTACCCATCTCCTCTGCCTCATGTTCAGTTCTCTCTGACTCAAGATGTACTGCAGGCTCTTATGATCTGTGAAGATCTCACACTTTACCCCATAAAGGTAATGCCTCCACATCTTGAGTGCAAAGATCACTGCTGCCATCTCTAGGTCATGTGTGGGGTAATTCAGCTCATGCTTCTTCAGCTGCCTAGAAGCATAAGCGATCACTCTCTCATTCTGCATTAGCACACAACCCAGTCCCACACGGGACGCATCACAATATACTGAGAAGTCATCATCACTTTTTGGCAGAGCTAACACCGGTGCTGAAGTCAACCTCCTCTTAAGCTCCTCAAAGCTTTCCTCACACTGATCGGTCCATATGAACTTCTGATTCTTCTTTGTCAATTTGGTCATAGGAGCAGCAATCTTTGAGAAGTCCTGAACGAACCTCCTGTAGTAACCTGCTAAACCCAGAAAACTCTTGATCTCGGTCACTGTGGTGGGTCTAGGCCAGTTAGCTACAGCCTCTACCTTCTTGGGGTCTACTTCAATACCCTGTTCTGACACAATGTGCCCCAAGAATGAAATGCTCCTAAGCCAAAACTCACACTTGGAGAACTTGGCATACAAGCCATGCTCTCTCAAGGTCTGCAAAACTGTCCTCAGGTGATGGGCATGCTCCTCTGCATTTCTGGAATACACTAGGATATCATCTATGAAGACAATAACGAAGTGATCCAGATACTGACTGAATACTCTGTTCATGAGGTCCATGAATGCTGCAGGGGCGTTGGTCAACCCAAACGGCATCACAAGGAACTCATAGTGCCCATACCTGGTCCTGAAAGCTGTCTTCGGTACATCTTCATTCCTTATCCTCAACTGATGGTACCCTGATCTCAGATCTATTTTGGAGAAACAACCTGCTCCTGCTAGCTGGTCGAATAGATCGTCGATCCTCGGCAAAGGGTACTTGTTCTTGGTAGTGACCTTGTTCAACTGTCTGTAGTCGATACAAAGTCTAAGGGATCCATCCTTCTTCCTCACAAACAAAACCGGAGCACCCCAAGGTGAAGTACTCGGTCGGATGAAACCCTTATCTACCAGTTCTTGCAACTGTTCCTTCAGTTCTTTCAATTCAGCTGGTGCCATCCTGTAGGGAGGGATAGAGATCGGTCTGGTACCAGGCATTAACTCAATCTCGAACTCTATCTCCCTAGCAGGTGGTAACCCTGGCAGCTCGTCTGGGAAAACATCTAAGAACTCACTCACCACAGGCACTGAGGCGGGCTCTCTGACATGACTATCTAACTCCCTCACATGAGCTAGAAACCCCTGACATCCCCTCCTAAGCAACCTACGAGCCTGAAGAGCTGAGATCAGACCTCTAGGTGTACCCCTCTTGTCTCCTCTGAAGACGACCTCTGACCCATCCTGATCTCTGAATCTGACTACCTTGTCTCTACAGTCCAAGGTAGCACCATGGGTCGATAACCAATCCATCCCTAGAATGACGTCAAAATCTGTCAAATCTAGAACCACGAGGTCGGCGGAAAGGCATCTTCCCTCTATGAAAACTGGACTACATTGGCAGACTGCCTCTGCCACTGACGGGTCACACTTGGGTCCACTGACCCATAGGGGACACTCTAACCCAGAGACCATCAATCCTACCCTCTCCACGACTCTCGGAGCAATAAAAGAATGAGATGCACCCGGGTCCATTAAGGCATACACATCAGAACAACCAATGATGAGATTACCTGCCACCACGGTGTTGGATGTGTTGGCCTCCTGCTGAGTCATAGTGAAGATCCGTGCCGGAGCTGATGGACCTTCACCTCTGTATCCTGCTGATGAAGAGGCTGACCCTCTCTCTCTGCCTCTGCCACTGGCCTGTGTTGCGGCTGGAGCTACTGGCTGCACCACACTGCCGGAGGTTGTCTGCTGAGACGGTGCTGTAAAGGCTCCTCTAGGACAGTCTCGAGCCAAATGACCCGCCTGTCCGCATCTGAAACATGTGTTTGTCCCTGCCAGACATACTCCCTTGTGTGGTCTCCCACATCTCATACATGCTGTAACCTCTGCGCCAGAGCTTGAGCCACTGCCTAAACCCAGACCTGACTTGATCTTGTTCCAGAACTTATTCTTCTTAGATTTTCTGTGGCCTCTGTCCCACTTCTTACTGCCTGCAACTGCTGCACTTAGAGAAGAAGAGTCTACCCTTTCCCCACCTGGGGTCTTGGAACCAGAAGACTGTGCCACTGACTGTTTTACCTTCCCCTCAACGATAGCACTAGCCTCCATTCTCCTAGCCATATCCACTATGGCATGGAAACTCTCTCTCTCTGCTGACTGTACCAAAGAGGAATACCTGGAGTGCAGCCTCATAATATATCTCCTTGACTTCTTTTGATCTGTGTCCAAATTCAGCCCAGCATATGGCAACAACTCCAGGAACCTGTCTGTGTACTCGTCTATACTCATGTCATCAGTTTGCCTCAACTGCTCGAATTCTATCATCTTCAATTCCCTTGAACTATCAGGGAAAGCCCATCCTGCAAACTCGTTTGAAAACTCTTCCCAATTCATGCTGTCCACTCTCGGGTTCACATAATTCTTGAACCACTCCCGTGCCTTCTTGCACTTAAGCGTGAACCCGGCCATCTGAATGGCTCTACTGTCATCAGCCCCTATCTCATCTGTAATTGCCTTGACCCGCTCCAAATACACGAACGGATCATCACCGGTTTCAAACTGGGGAGCACCCAGCTTCATATAATCGGTCATCTTGACCTTGCTCCCTCCAGATGAGGTAGGTTTGGGTACTTGTGTTTCCGGGACAGTAGATACTGGTGGTGGTGGAGGTACAACATCCCCTGGGGTAGGGTTTGCTGTACTGGTATAGGGAGGTGGAGGTGGGTACATGGGGTACTGAGAGTATGGTGGGTAGTAAGGTGGGTATGGCATATGTGGAGGATAAGGGCTAAAACTGGGGTAATCCGATGTACCTCCCATCGAATACCCTGGATGGTGTGAATAGGGTGGGTAGTGATGTGGCTGGACATAACTCGAGGCCTGAGTGCCTCCTTCTGATTCTCCCATGCCCTCTTCCGGCATGCTCACACCGAGACTGCCATCCCTCCTCTGATCTACTTCCATATCCTCAGACATTCCTCCCTGCACTGTTCCCCTTACTGATCTGCTTCTACCCAGATCCAAAGACCTTCTAGGGTCTCTAGCTACTCTGTCTCTGTTGGACCTACTGGACATTGCCCTAGGCAAAGCTGAAGGACGGGCATCAGCGCCCTCGTCCTGAGGTGGCACTCCAGTCAATCGTGCAGATCGACGAGTTCCTCTCATTCTATCTTCTGAAAAACAGCACATAGCACAAGCAATCATTAGCATCATATGGTTCATGTGGAAACACATGAACCCTCATCACATACATAGCATCACATCATAGCATTTATGCACATGCATATCATCATGGCATATCATATCATCATATAGACAGGACTCTACATCCTATCCTAGTGGACATGATTTTCCTAGTGTGCTTGACCTTCTAGAACATCTATGAGCCCGACACTCTAGGTCCGATCATATGAACCTAGGGCTCTGATACCACTCTGTAACGACCCGGAAATCCGACCCGTTACCGGCGCTAGGATCCAGATCGGCTTAAGGCCGCCGGGACCCGTAGCAAGCCTACATACCTCCTGTAAACCTGTGGAATCCCATACATAGCAACATATACATGATCTGTAAAAATTTTTCTTTTCTCTTATCCAAGCAAAACCTGTGCATGCACAAAATCATACATAAACCCCACACTGGAGTCCTCATCAAATACTCCAATGGGGTATCATCATCATACATAACAGCTTGGATAATCATGGTCATTAACATCATTACTCATTAAACACTCTGTACATAATGGGGATTCACACACCTCTAGGTCAAGCACTACTATAATCCTCAATACATCATCAAATCATTCATTACATTACATGGTCATAAATACTCATTACATCATGTTCATGTCCACTACTATCTATTACAACATACATGACTTGACTTCACTCTAGCCGACTTCTTGATCTATCCTGTACCTGCAACTCTGGGGATAAAGGGAGTGGGGTGAGCTACTAGAGCCCAGTGAGCAGAAACTAAAAACATTTGTTTTAATTCCTCCATTTTTAGGTATATTATTATTCATTTTATTATTATTATCATTAACTTTTTTCTTTTCTTATTCATGCTTTCATGTATGCGCCATAACACAAACATTTCACAACAAGGATGAACTTGTCACCATTTAGCCCCAATCTTTCTTACTTATACATGCCGGGGGCGTAGAGCCGTAGCAGGCACACCCGGACTTCCATAATCAGTCATAGTGCCAGGGGCGTAGAGCCGTAGCAGGCACACCTGGACTCACATAGGCTATCATGACATACAAGGGCTAATGGATCATTCAACATTCATCCACATCAACAACAAAGTATGCAATGCAACATATTCGTGAATTCTAATGCAAACAACCTAATATTGCATGGCATAATGATGCATGGGCAATGCTTTATGATTCATTCATTTATTCATTTACTTTAAAGCTTAAGGGGTTGTTCCACTCACTGGTAACTGAAGCTTTAACAACGAACTCTGAACGACTATCTCACAACCGGGGGTCTCGGTTCCTCGGGTCCGAACCTACACAGGTGGACTCAAATGAGGCACCAAACATACATGAACATGACTCTAAAATACTCCCCAAAAACCCCCTAAAACATCCTGAAAACATCACATGAAAACATGCAAGAAATGGCTGAACAGGGCACTTTCGGCGGCACCTTCGGCGGCCGAAAGTCCTGGACAGAGACGAAACTCAGGTAGGTTCGGCGGCACCTTCGGCGGCCGAAAGTGCCAGACAGAGACGAAAGTCTCTTTTCGGGGGCAACTTCGGCAGCCGAAAGGCCTGCCTCCCCAGCCATGTTCGGCGGCCGAAAGTACCTTCGGCTGCCGAACCTGGTTTCTGCCAAAGGGCAGAAACTTGGCTCCCTTAGCACATTTCGCCTCCAAACCTTCCAAACATGCATATTGTTCAACCAAAGCATGCATACAAGTTCCTAGGGGCCTCAAACATGCATATACCCCATCTACAACACTTCAATCACACACAATCAAGCTACATTGTTCAAAAAGTCATCAAAAACCCATAGGTTTAACATATACCCTAACATGCATTCTACCCTTTAAAACTTCATAAAACTTGTTTAAATCATACATTGAGCTTAAGATCGGCTCTTACCTCTTGAAGATCGAGGGTTGAGGAGATCTAAACTTGGAGATGGGAGAAGTTCCAACTTTTGGTCTCCAAGCTCCAAAACTCGTTCTAAGCTCAAAGATCTTCAAAACCAAAGTTATAAACTTGTAAAGATCATGGAAAAAGGAAGGAAAAACTCAAGATTGGGGAAGGATGGCGGAATGCTCACCTTGGCCGAAATGGGGAGAAAAAGCTCGCCCATTTTCGGCTAAGGGACCCTTTTATAGTGGCTGGCCAGACCACGTTCGGGGGCCGAATGTGCCTCCGCATCCATGCAATGTTCGGCGGCCGAACATGAGGTTCGGCGGCCGAACCTTGACTTCCCTCACTCATGCTTTCGGGGGCCTAACGTGCCTCCAAAACGCATGCATGTTCGGCGGCCGAACTTGACTTTCGGCGGCCGAACCTGGGTTTTCCTCCAAAGATTTTTCATGCAAAAACTCATTTAATTTCTTACTTAAAAACATGAAATACATGAAAACATTTCATAAAATCATAGTTTTACCCTTCTAGAGGTTTCCGACATCCGAGGTCCCACCGGACGGTAGGGATTCCGATACCGGAGTCTAGCCGGGTATTACATTCTCCCCCCCTTAAGAACATTCGTCCCCGAATGTTCCTCAACTAACATACAAAGCATGGCATCAATCATAACATACAACATAGCATACAATATATCATACATGCAACACATAGAACAACTAACACTCACCTCAAAACAGATGGGGGTATTGCTGGAGCATGGACTCCCGTGTCTCCCAGGTGCATTCCTCTAAGTTGTGGTGGTTCCAAAGGACCTTTACCATCGGGATTTCCTTGTTCCTCAGCTTTCTGATCTGAGTGTCTAGGATCCGCACTGGCTGTTCTACATAGGTGAGATCCTCATGGATCTCCATATCAGGCTCACTAAGAACCTTTCCAGGATCCGACACGTACTTCCGTAACAGAGAAACATGGAAAACCGGATGGATTCTCTCCATCGAAGCAGGCAAGTCTAGCTTGTACGACACATTACCGACCCTCTGAAGCACCTCGAAAGGACCGATGTACCGTGGAGCTAACTTACCCTTCTTCCCGAACCGAACCACTCCTTTCATAGGAGACACCTTGAGCAAAACCAAATCCCCCTCCTGAAACTCTAGCTGTCTTCTGCGAATATCTGCATAACTCTTCTGCCGACTAGCAGCAGTCTTGATCCTCTCTCTGATTATGGGTACCACCCTGCTGGTAAGCTCTACTAACTCCGGACCCGCAAGAGTCCTCTCTCCTACTTCCTCCCAGCAGATAGGTGATCTGCACTTCCTCCCATACAAAGCTTCATATGGAGCCATCCCTATGCTAGCATGATAGCTGTTATTGTAGGCAAACTCCACCAAAGGTAGATGCTGCCTCCAAGAACCGCCAAAATCTAGCACACACATTCTGAGCATATCCTCTATTGTCTGGATGGTCCTCTCTGACTGTCCGTCTGTCTGTGGGTGGAAGGCAGTACTGAAGTCTAATCTGGTACCCATAGCGTTCTGCAGACTCCGCCAAAACCTGGAGGTGAACTGGGGCCCTCTATCTGACACTATAGATACCGGGACCCCATGCAGTCTGACAATCTCATCTACGTACACCTGCGCCAACTTGTCCACAGAGTAACCACTCCTGACAGGGATGAAGTGAGCAGATTTGGTGAGTCTGTCCACAATCACCCATATGGAGTCCAATCTGTTGGACGTCGCCGGTAACCCCACTACGAAGTCCATAGCTATATTCTCCCATTTCCACTCTGGAATAGGTAGTGGGTTCAACATTCCAGCCGGCTTCTGATGCTCTAGTTTCACCCTCTGACACACATCGCAGGCTGACACGAACAGTGCCACGTCCTTCTTCATAGCTGGCCACCAATACACTCTCTTCAGATCCTGATACATCTTGGTGGCTCCAGGGTGAACACTATACCTGGTATTATGGGCTTCCCCCATAATATCTCCCTTCAGACCAATGTCATCTGGCACACATAATCTGTTCCCGTAGCGGAGGATCCCCTTATCATCAAACTTGAACTCATTACTCTGGCCTGACTGAACCATTCTGGCTATCCTGACCAACTCTGGGTCCTCATGCTGTTTCTGAGCTACCTGCTCCAGAAACACGGGTGTCACTCTCATCTGAGCCACTAAGGCACCTGTGCCAGACAACTCCAACTGTAATCCCTCACTCATAAGTCTGTGGAACTCCTTCACCACCGGCCTCCTCTCTGCTGAAATGTGGGATAGACTGCCGAGTGATTTCCGGCTTAGGGCGTCTGCCACAACATTCGCCTTACCCGGATGGTACTGAATCTTGCAATCATAGTCACTCAACAGCTCTACCCATCTCCTCTGCCTCAATGTTCAGTTCTCTCTGACTCAAGATGTACTGCAGGCTCTTATGATCTGTGAAGATCTCACACTTTACCCCATAAAGGTAATGCCTCCACATCTTGAGTGCAAAGATCACTGCTGCCATCTCTAGGTCATGTGTGGGGTAATTCAGCTCATGCTTCTTCAGCTGCCTAGAAGCATAAGCGATCACCCTCTCATTTTGCATTAGCACACAACCCAGTCCCACACGGGACGCATCACAATATACTGAGAAGTCATCATCACTTTTTGGCAGAGCTAACACCGGTGCTGAAGTCAACCTCCTCTTAAGCTCCTCAAAGCTTTCCTCACACTGATCGGTCCATATGAACTTCTGATTCTTCTTTGTCAATTTGGTCATAGGAGCAGCAATCTTTGAGAAGTCCTGAACGAACCTCCTGTAGTAACCTGCTAAACCCAGAAAACTCTTGATCTCGGTCACTGTGGTGGGTCTAGGCCAGTTAGCTACAGCCTCTACCTTCTTGGGGTCTACTTCAATACCCTGTTCTGACACAATGTGCCCCAAGAATGAAATGCTCCTAAGCCAAAACTCACACTTGGAGAACTTGGCATACAAGCCATGCTCTCTCAAGGTCTGCAAAACTGTCCTCAGGTGATGGGCATGCTCCTCTGCATTTCTGGAATACACTAGGATATCATCTATGAAGACAATAACGAAGTGATCCAGATACTGACTGAATACTCTGTTCATGAGGTCCATGAATGCTGCAGGGGCGTTGGTCAACCCAAACGGCATCACAAGGAACTCATAGTGCCCATACCTGGTCCTGAAAGCTGTCTTCGGTACATCTTCATTCCTTATCCTCAACTGATGGTACCCTGATCTCAGATCTATTTTGGAGAAACAACCTGCTCCTGCTAGCTGGTCGAATAGATCGTCGATCCTCGGCAAAGGGTACTTGTTCTTGGTAGTGACCTTGTTCAACTGTCTGTAGTCGATACAAAGTCTAAGGGATCCATCCTTCTTCCTCACAAACAAAACCGGAGCACCCCAAGGTGAAGTACTCGGTCGGATGAAACCCTTATCTACCAGTTCTTGCAACTGTTCCTTCAGTTCCTTCAATTCAGCTGGTGCCATCCTGTAGGGAGGGATAGAGATCGGTCTGGTACCAGGCATTAACTCAATCTCGAACTCTATCTCCCTAGCAGGTGGTAACCCTGGCAGCTCGTCTGGGAAAACATCTAAGAACTCACTCACCACAGGCACTGAGGCGGGCTCTCTGACATGACTATCTAACTCCCTCACATGAGCTAGAAACCCCTGACATCCCCTCCTAAGCAACCTACGAGCCTGAAGAGCTGAGATCAGACCTCTAGGTGTACCCCTCTTGTCTCCTCTGAAGACGACCTCTGACCCATCCTGATCTCTGAATCTGACTACCTTGTCTCTACAGTCCAAGGTAGCACCATGGGTCGATAACCAATCCATCCCTAGAATGACGTCAAAATCTGTCAAATCTAGAACCACGAGGTCGGCGGAAAGGCATCTTCCCTCTATGAAAACTGGACTACATTGGCAGACTGCCTCTGCCACTGACGGGTCACACTTGGGTCCACTGACCCATAGGGGACACTCTAACCCAGAGACCATCAATCCTACCCTCTCCACGACTCTCGGGGCAATAAAAGAATGAGATGCACCCGGGTCCATTAAGGCATACACATCAGAACAACCAATGATGAGATTACCTGCCACCACGGTGTTGGATGTGCTGGCCTCCTGCTGAGTCATAGTGAAGATCCGTGCCGGAGCTGATGGACCTTCACCTCTGTATCCTACTGATGAAGAGGCTGACCCTCTCCCTCTGCCTCTGCCACTGGCCTGTGTTGCGGCTGGAGCTACTGGCTGCACCACACTGCCGGAGGTTGTCTGCTGAGACGGTGCTGCAAAGGCTGCTCTAGGACAATCTCGAGCCAAATGACCCGCTTGTCCGCACCTGAAACATGTGTTTGTCCCTGCCAGACATACTCCCTTGTGTGGTCTCCCACATCTCATACATGCTGGAACCTCTGCGCCAGAGCTTGAGCCACTGCCTAAACCCAGACCTGACTTGATCTTGTTCCAGAACTTATTCTTCTTAGATTTTCTGTGGCCTCTGTCCCACTTCTTACTGCCTGCAACTGCTGCACTTAGAGAAGAAGAGTCTACCCTTTCCCCACCTGGGGTCTTGGAACCAGAAGACTGTGCCACTGACTGTTTTACCTTCCCCTCAACGATAGCACTAGCCTCCATTCTCCTAGCCATATCCACTATGGCATGGAAACTCTCTCTCTCTGCTGACTGTACCAAAGAGGAATACCTGGAGTGCAGCCTCATAATATATCTCCTTGACTTCTTTTGATCTGTGTCCAAATTCAGCCCAGCATATGGCAACAACTCCAGGAACCTGTCTGTGTACTCGTCTACACTCATGTCATCAGTTTGCCTCAACTGTTTGAATTCTATCATCTTCAATTCCCTTGAACTATCAGGGAAAGCCCATTCTGCAAACTCGTTTGAAAACTCTTCCCAATTCATACTGTCCACTCTCGGGTTCACATAATTCTTGAACCACTCCCGTGCCTTCTTGCACTTAAGCGTGAACCCGGCCATCTGAATGGCTCTACTGTCATCAGCCCCTATCTCATCTGTAATTGCCTTGACCCGCTCCAAATACACGAACGGATCATCACCGGTCTCAAACTGGGGAGCACCCAGCTTCATATAATCGGTCATCTTGACCTTGCTCCCTCCAGATGAGGTAGGTTTGGGTACTTGTGTTTCCGGGACAGTAGGTACTGGTGGTGGTGGAGGTACAACATCCCCTGGGGTAGGGTTTGCTGTACTAGTATAGGGAGGTGGAGGTGGGTACATGGGGTACTGAGAGTATGGTGGGTAGTAAGGTGGGTATGGCATATGTGGAGGATAAGGGCTAAAACTGGGGTAATCCGATGTACCTCCCATCGAATACCCTGGATGGTGTGAATAGGGTGGGTAGTGATATGGCTGGACATAACTCGAGGCCTGAGTGCCTCCTTCTGATTCTCCCATGCCCTCTTCCGGCATGCTCACACCGAGACTGCCATCCCTCCTCTGATCTACTTCCATATCCTCAGACATTCCTCCCTGCACTGTTCCCCTTACTGACCTGCTTCTACCCAGATCCAAAGACCTTCTAGGGTCTCTAGCTACTCTGTCTCTGTTGGACCTACTGGACATTGCCCTAGGCAAAGCTGAAGGACGGGCATCAGCGCCCTCGTCCTGAGGTGGCACTCCAGTCAATCGTGCAGATCGACGAGTTCCTCTCATTCTATTTTCTGAAAAACAGCACATAGTATAAGCAATCATTAGCATCATATGGTTCATGTGGAAACACATGAACCCTCATCACATACATAGCATCACATCATAGCATTTATGCACACGCATATCATCATGGCATATCATATCATCATATAGACAGGACTCTACATCCTATCCTAGTGGACATGATTTTCCTAGTGTGCTTGACCTTCTAGAACATCTATGAGCCCGACACTCTAGGTCCGATCATATGAACCTAGGGCTCTGATACCACTCTGTAACGACCCGGAAATCCGACCCGTTACCGGCGCTAGGATCCAGATCGGCTTAAGGCCGCCGGGACCCGTAGCAAGCCTACATACCTCCTGTAAACCTGTGGAATCCCATACATAGCAACATATACATGATCTGTAAAAAAAATTTTCTTTTCTCTTATCCAAGCAAAACCTGTGCATGTACAAAATCATACATAAACCCCACACTGGAGTCCTCATCAAATACTCCAATGGGGTATCATCATCATACATAACAGCTTGGATAATCATGGTCATTAACATCATTACTCATTAAACACTCTGTACATAATGGGGATTCACACACCTCTAGGTCAAGCACTACTATAATCCTCAATACATCATCAAATCATTCATTACATGGTCATAAATACTCATTACATCATGTTCATGTCCACTACTATCTATTACAACATACATGACTTGACTTCACTCTAGCCGACTTCTTGATCTCTCCTGTACCTACAACTCTGGGGATAAAGGGAGTGGGGTGAGCTACTAGAGCCCAGTGAGCAGAAACTAAAAACATTTGTTTTAATTCCTCCATTTTTAGGTATATTATTATTCATTTTATTATTATTATTATCATTTAACTTTTTCTTTCTTTTTCTTATTCATGCTTTCATGAATGCGCCATAACACAAACATTTCACATCAAGGATGAACTTGTCACCATTTAGCCCCTATCTTTCTTACTTATACATGCCGGGGGCGTAGAGCCGTAGCAGGCTCACCCGGACTTCCATAATCAGTCATAGTGCCAGGGGCGTAGAGCCGTAGCAGGCACACCTGGACTCACATAGGCTATCATGACATACAAGGGCTAATGGATCATTCAACATTCATCCACATCAACAACAAAGTATGCAATGCAACATATTCGTGAATTCTAATGCAAACAACCTAATATTGCATGGCATAATGATGCATGGGCAATGCTTTATGATTCATTCATTTATTCATTTACTTTAAAGCTTAAGGGGTTGTTCCACTCACTTGGTAACTGAAGCTTTAACAACGAACTCTGAACGACTATCTCACAACCGGGGGTCTCGGTTCCTCGGGTCCGAACCTACACAGGTGGACTCAAATGAGGCACCAAACATACATGAACATGACTCTAAAATACTCCCCAAAAACCCCCTAAAACATCCTGAAAACATCACATGAAACATGCAAGAAATGGCTGAACAGGGCACTTTCGGCGGCACCTTCGGCGGCCGAAAGTCCTGGACAGAGACGAAACTCAGGTAGGTTCGGCGGAACCTTCGGCGGCCGAAAGTGCCACACAGAGACGAAAGTCTCTTTTCGGGGGCAACTTCGGCAGCCGAAAGGCCTGCCTCCCCAGCCATGTTCGGCGGCCGAAAGTACCTTCGGCTGCCGAACCTGGTTTCTGCCAAAGGGCAGAAACTTGGCTCCCTTAGCACATTTCGCCTCCAAACCTTCCAAACATGCATATTGTTCAACCAAAGCATGCATACAAGTTCCTAGGGGCCTCAAACATGCATATACCCCATCTACAACACTTCAATCACACACAATCAAGCTACATTGTTCAAAGAGTCATCAAAAACCCATAGGTTTAACATATACCCTAACATGCATTCTACCCCTTAAAACTTCATAAAACTTGTTTAAATCATACATTGAGCTTAAGATCGGCTCTTACCTCTTGAAGATCGAGGGTTGAGGAGATCTAAACTTGGAGATGGGAGAAGTTCCAACTTTTGGTCTCCAAGCTCCAAAACTCGTTCTAAGCTCAAAGATCTTCAAAACCAAAGTTATAAACTTGTAAAGATCATGGAAAAAGGAAGGAAAAACTCAAGATTGGGGAAGGATGGCGGAATGCTCACCTTGGCCGAAATAGGGAGAAAAAGCTCGCCCATTTTCGGCTAAGGGACCCTTTTATAGTGGCTGGCCAGACCACGTTCGGGGGCCGAATGTGCCTCCGCATCCATGCAAATGTTCGGCGGCCGAACATGAGGTTCGGCGGCCGAACCTTGACTTCCCTCACTCATGCTTTCGGGGGCCTAACGTGCCTCCAAAACGCATGCATGTTCGGCGGCCGAACTTGACTTTCGGCGGCCGAACCTGGGTTTTCCTCCAAAGATTTTTTTTATGCAAAAACTCATTTAATTTCTTACTTAAAAACATGAAATACATGAAAACATTTCATAAAATCATAGTTTTACCCTTCTAGAGGTTTCCGACATCCGAGGTCCCACCGGACGGTAGGGATTCCGATACCGGAGTCTAGCCGGGTATTACAGGTAGATAACTAGTCCATCCTTAGAATGACGTCGAAATCTGTCAAGTCTAGAACCACAAGGTCAGCGGAAAGGCATCTTCCCTCAACAAAGACTGGACTGCACTGGCAGACTGACTCTGCCACTGATGGATCACACTTGGGCCCACTGACCCAGAGAGGACACTCTAACCTAGAGACCATCAGACCCAACCTCTCTACGGCTCTCGGAGCAACAAAGGAATGAGATGCACCAGGGTCCATCAAGGCATACACATCTGAACAACCAATGACTAAGTTACCTGCCACCACGGTGTTAGATGCATTTGCCTCCTACTGAGTCATCG
The DNA here is from genome assembly GCF_001659605.2 of Manihot esculenta. Lineage (NCBI taxonomy): Eukaryota > Viridiplantae > Streptophyta > Magnoliopsida > Malpighiales > Euphorbiaceae > Manihot > Manihot esculenta. The sequence goes on from NC_035177.2 coordinate 11,968,301, forward strand.
TGAAGATCCGTGCTGGAGCTGATGGACCTTCACCTCTGAAACCCGCTGAAGAAGAGGCTGACCCTCTCCCTCTGCCTCTGCCACTGGCCTGAGTCATGGCTGGAGCTGCTGGCTGCGCTACACTACCTGAAGCTGTCTGCTGGGACTGAGCCATAGGTACTGTCCTGGGACACTCCCGAGCCATGTGTCCCTTTTGCCCGCATCTAAAGCAGGCTGCTGTCCCAGCCCGGCAAACTCCTTTGTGTGGCCTACCACACTTTGCACAAACTGCATTATCCGCACCAGAGCTCGAGCCACTCCCTAGTCCCATACTGGACTTGATCTTATTCCAGAACTTGTTCTTCTTCGACTTCCTAGTGGTGTTACCCCACCTTTTGCTACCTGAAGCTGCTGCACTCAGAGAAGAAGAGCCTGGGGTCTTAGAACCAGAAGGTTGTGCCACTGACTGCTTAACTGTCCCCTGAATGATGGCACTGGCCTCCATTTTCTGGGCCATATCTACTATGGCATGGAAGCTCTCCCTATCTGCTGACTGGATCAAGGAGGAATATCTAGAGTGGAGTTTCATGATATACCTCCTTGACTTCTTCTGGTCTGAGTCAAGATTTTGCCCTGCAAATGGCAACAGCTCTAAGAACCTGTCTGTGAACTCATCTACACTCATATCATTAGTCTGCCTCAACTGTTCAAACTCTATCATCTTCAATTCCCTTGAGCTATCAGGGAAAGCCCATCCTGCAAACTCGTTTGCAAACTCTTCCCAAGACATGCTGTCCACCCTCAGGTTCACATAATTCTTAAACCACTCTTGTGCCTTCTTGCACTTAAGCGTGAACCCAGCCATCTGAATGGCTCTACTGTCATCAGCCCCAATCTCATCAGTAATCACCTTGACCCTCTCTAGATACACAAACGGATCATCCCCTTTTTCATACTGAGGGGCACCAAGCTTCATATAATCGGTCATCTTGACCTTGCCCCCTCCAGATGAGCTAGGTTTAGGTACTGTGGGTTCTGCTGGTGGAGGAGGAGGTGCAGCATCCCCTGGGATAGAGTTTGCTGGATTTGGATAGTAGGGTGGAGGTGGGTACATGGGGTACTGTGGGTATGGTGGGTAGTAAGATGGGTATGGCATGTGAGAAGGGTAAGGATTAAAGCTGGGGTAATCCGATGTACCTCCCATCGAATACCCGGGATTTTGAGAAAAGGGTGGGTAGTAAGGTGGCTGAACAAATCCAGAGGCCTGGGTGCCTCCTTGGGACTCTCCCATTCCTTCTTCTGACATGCTCACTCCTAAACTGCCATCCCTCCTTTGGTCCACATCCATCTCATCCCCCATATCCACTGACATTCCTCCCTGAACTGTTCCCCTCACCGATCTGCTTCTACCCAGATCCAAAGACCTTCTAGGGTCTCTTACTGCTCTTTCTCTGCTGGACCTACTTGACATTGCCCTAGGCAATGCTGGAGGACGGGCGCTCGTGCCCTCATCCTCAGGTGGTACTCCAGTCAATCGTGCAGATCGACGAGTTCCTCTCATCCTGTTTTCTAAAAAACAGCACACATCACATAAACATTAGCATCATATGGTTCATGTGAGCACACATGAACCCGCATCACATACATATCATAGCATTAATGCACATGTATATAATCATGGCATTTCACATCATCATACAAGACAGGACTCCACATCCTATCCTAGTGGACATGATTTTCCTATTGTGCTTGACCTTCTATAACATCTATGAGCCCGACACTCTAGGTCCAACCATATGAACCTAGGGCTCTGATACCATTCTATAATGACCCGAAAATCGGACCGCTACCGGCGCTAGGATCCAGATCGGCATAAGGCCACCGGGACCCGTAGCAAGCCTGACATGCATCCTGTAAACCTGATTAATCCCATACATGATCAACAACATACATAAAAATTTAAACTTTTCTTTTCTTTTAACAAACTCAACCTGTGCATGCACATAAGCATATACATAAACATAAACATAAACCCCACACTGGAGCTCTCATCAAATGCTCCAATGGGGCATCTCATCATACACAAGCTTGGTGGAGCATAAACATCATAAAGTATAGATCATGTATACAAAAGGGATCTCCATACACATAGGGTCAAGCACAAACTCTAATCCTCAATATCATTTTTACATAACACAACTATTCATAACTTTACATCATTCTACAATTTATCATGTCCACATTCTATCTATTACATACACATGACTTCATCCATCTTGACTTAACTGTCTAGCCCGTACCTGCAAACCTAGGAGATTAGGGAGAGGGGTGAGCTACTAGAGCCCAGTGAGCAGAATAACAAAAACATTTAAATCATATGCCATAATGGAATGCAACACATCACAGACAAATCACATCACGGATGGTATTGTCACCAATAGTCCTCCACATTCCAAAGTGCCGGGACGTAGAATGGGTCAACTGGTCTTTCTCTTAAACATAGCATATCATAACATACCAGGTGTTAGGGACGTAGAATGGGTCAACCTGGACTTTCTCTTACATAGTGCCAGGTATGTAGAATGGGTCAACCTGGTCTTCCGTACCATACCATACCGTATCATATCACATCATAACATATGAGGACTAAAGGATCATCCAATAACCAATCCACATCAACATCATAGAATGCAATGCAACATATTCGTGAATTCTAATGCAAACAACCTAAGATATCACATGGCATTTATGATGCATGAACATGCTCAAAACTTTATAATTGATTTGCTTTAAAACGTAAAGGTTTATTCTACTCACCTCAGCTAGCTCTGACAATGACTGAAGCAGCTGACTCACTGCTGGGGTCCTCGGTTCCTCGGGTCCGAACCTACACAGGTGGACTCAAATGAGGGACCAAACATACTAGAACATGACTCTAAAACATCCCCCAAAAACCCCCTAAAACACCTCAAAACAATCATGCAAAACATGCAAAGGAAGGCTGAACAGGGCACTTTCGGCGGCAGGTTCGGCGGCACCTTCGGCGGCCGAAACTCCCAGACAGAGATGAAACTCATGCATGTTCGGCGGCACTTTCGGCGGCCGAAACTGCCCTCCAGAGACGAAAGTCCTCTTTCGGGGGCAGGCTTCGGCAGTCGAAGGCTGCTTCCACAAGCGGGTTCGGCGGCCGAAAGTTCCTTCGGCGGCCGAACCTGAGTTTCTCCAAAGTGGCAGAAACTCAGCTCCAACATGCACAAATGCCTCCCAAACCCTTCAAACATGCATAAACCTATTCTACAACACTCCAAATCATACACAATCAAGCATACAAGTTCATAGGGGTCTCAAACTAGCCTAAACCCCAACTTCAACACATCAAACATATCCACATTGCTAAAAAAGACACATTAAACCCATAAACTCAAAACAACCTAAACATGCATTTCTACTCCATGAAACAACTTAAAACTTGCTTAAAACATATAGTGAGCTCAAGATCGGCCCTTACCTCTTGAAGATCGAGAGGAAAACGACCCTAGCTCGGAGATGGGAGAGATTGAGTTTCTTGAACTTCAAAACTCCAAAACTTGCTTTATACTTGAAAATCTTCAAAACAAAGTGAAAACTAGTGAAAATCGTGAAAGATTTGAAGGAAGAAACTCAAGATCGGTGAGGGACGGCGGAGAGCTCACCTTGGCCGAAAATGGGGAGAAAAACTCGCCCGTTTTCGGCTAAGGGACCCTTTATAGGTGGCTGGCCAGGCCACATTCGGGAGCCAAACGTGCCTCCGCATGCATGCCATGTTCGGCGGCCGAATATAAGGTTCGGCGGCCAAACCTGGACTTCCCTCACTTATGCTTTCGGGGGCCTAAAGCACTCTCGAAGTGCATGCATGTTCGGCGGTCGAACCTGGGTCTTCCTCCAAGATTATTTTTCATGCAAAAACTCGTTTTCTTTCTTGATTAAAACCATAAAATACATTAAAACATTTTATAAAAACATGGTTTTTACCCTTCTAGAGGTCTCCGACACCCGAGATTTCACCGGACGGTAGGAATTCCAAAACCGGAGTCTAGCCGGGGTATTACAGCTAGCTTGTAACAACCCGAAAATCGGACCGCTACCGGCGCTAGGATCCAGATCGGCTTAAGGCTGCCGGGACCCGTAGCAAGCCTGACATATAACCTGTAAACCTGTATAATCCCATACATGATCAACAACATACGTAAAAATTAAACTTTTCTTTCATTCATTTCTCATACGCCAAACTCAACCTGTGCATGCATTAAACATAAGCATAAACTAGACCCCTCTGTGGGATCTCATCAATGCCCCAATGGGCGATAAACATGTGTTGAGTTGGCTAACATCTGAATCATCAAATATCTAAGATCATGCATTAACAAGGGATTACAATACTCATAGGGTCAAGCACATCTATAACCTCAATATACCTCATTACATAACATACTGCAATCTCTTACATTACATCATAGTACAATTGTCATGTCCACACTCTAACTATTACATAAACATACTTCAAAACTCTGGCTAACCTTCTGGTCTACCCTGTACCTGCACATCTGGGGTTAGGGGAGAGGGGTGAGCTACAAAGCCCAGTGAGCAGAATAGTGAAATCATATATTAAAATTTCATGCTTTCATGGAATGCAGCACATCACAACAAATCACATCTCGGATGGTATTGTCACCTATAGTCCTCTACATAGTCCAACTGTGCCGGGACGTAGAATGGGTACAACCGGTCTTTCTCTTAACATAACATATCATAACATACCAATGTGCCAGGGACGTAGAATGGGTACAACCTGGACTTTCTCTTACATCGTGCCAGGGACGTAGAATGGGTACAACCTGGACTTCCATACCATATCATGCCATAACATCATCATATCATATGAGGACTAAAGGATCATTCAATAACCAATCCACATCAACATCATAAATGCAATGCAACATATTCATGAATACTAATGCAAGCAACCTACTATATCTCATGGCATTCATGATGCATGGGTCATGCTCAAAATTCATATTTCATTTATTTTAAAACTTAAGGTTTATTCCACTCACCTCTGGCTAGCTCTGGCAAACTCTGTAGCAGCTGGCTCACTGCTGGGGTCCTCGGTTCCTCGGGTCCGAACCTACACAGGTGGACTCCAATGAGGGACCAAACATACATAATCATAACTCTAATATACTCCCCAAAAACCCCCTAAAACATCATAAAATAACTACATAAAAACATGCAAGAAATGGCTGGACAGGGCACTTTCGGCGGCAGGTTCGGCGGCCGAAAGTCCCTCCAGAGCCGAAAGTCAGGCAGGTTCGGCAGCACCTTCGGCGGCCGAAACTCCCAGACAGAGGCGAAACTCATGCATGTTCGGCGGCACCTTCGGCGGCCGAAAGTCCCAGACAGAGACGAAAGTCTCCTTTCGGGGGCAACTTCGGCAGCTGAAAGGCCTGCCTCCCCAGCCATGTTCGGCTGCCGAACCTGGTTTCTGCCAAAGGGCAGAAACTTGGCTCCTTTATGCACATTTGCCTCCTAACTCTTCCAACATGCACATAACTCAACCAATTCATGCAAATATACATACATTGGCTCCTAGGGGCTTCAAACTAACTTAAACCCCAACTACAACACACATACACAAGCATTTGCAAGTCACATTGTCCAAAATCACATCAAAAACCCATAAACATAACTATGACCTAAACATGCATTCTACCCCCATGAACTTCATAAAACTTACTTAAAACATACCATAAGCTAGAGATCGACTCTTACCTCTTGAAGATCGAGAGTAGAGGCGACCAAACTTGGAGTTGGAAGAGATTCGGGTTCTTGAACCTCAAAGCTCCAAAACTTTGCTCAAAAGCTCTAATCTTCAAAACAAAGTTAAAATAAGTGAAAAACTTGAAAGATCTAGAGGAAAAACATCAAAGATCGGTGAGGGGCGGCGGAAAGCTCTCCTTGGCCGAAAATGGGGAAAAGCTCGCCCGTTTTCGGCTAAGGGACCCTTTTATAGTGGCTGGCCAGGCCACGTTCGGGGGCCGAATGTGCCTCCGCATGCATGCCATGTTCGGCGGCCGAACTTGAGGTTCGGCGGCCGAACCTGGACTTCCCTCACTCATGCTTTCGGGGGCCTAACGTGCCTCCAAAACGCATGCATGTTCGGCGGCCGAACTTGACTTTCGGCGGCCGAACCTGGGTTTTCCTCCAAAGACTTTTTATGCAAAAATTCATTTAATTTTCATACTTAAAACCATGAAATACCTTAAAACATTTTATGAAAACATGTTTCTACCCTACTAGAGGCTTCCGACATCCGAGATTCCACCGGACGGTAGGAATTCCGATACCGGAGTCTAGCCGGGTATTACATAGCTGTACGTTGTGATTTGTCATCCATATTTTGTTGAACCTCTATTGTGGCTGAACAATAATAGTGTTGGGGAATACAAAACACGATGTTGCAGATGATAAGCTATGGTGGTGGTTTCAAGATATGAAATTCGGGAAGCAATTTTTCCAGGATCAGAATAGCTCTAATACCATGTTGAACGATAGAATTTGTAAATAATTCAATTGTTGTGTATTCTTATCCGAAAAAGAGGTTATATATAGATACATTTGCAATACAAAATCAGGAGAAAAAAAGTAAGCAATCCTATTATAAGGAAGGTAAGCCTATACAGGAAACAATATATATCAGATCTGTTAATTTTACAAATCTCTATAATTACTTAATCTAATCCTAATTAGCCAGTTCATTTCAACATTTTAAAAAATAAAATTATTGTTTTATTTTAAGAATTTTATTAACAATGTTATAAATAAATTTGTTAATATCTTTTATTTTTAAAACTAAAATCAGTTAATGAAAAATATATTAATTTCTACAGAATATTTTTCACATATAAATTATAAATGAAGCCTAAATTAAACATATTAAAATTGAAATTGAGCATTAAGTGGTATATATAAATGTTCGAACAGATTCAACCATTGACTTAAGAATTTAATGGACCATTAAATTAAAATATCATACCTAATCTCTTCCGTTGATGGGATTCCAATACAAGTTATCAAGTCAAATGAATTCTATGAAGAGTTTGAATTACTGAGTAAATAAACTCAACAAATTCTAATTAATAATACATTTAAGAGATTATTAATTAGGGATTTATTTAAGAGATAATTGCTAATAAAACTCCTTTCCTCTCTAATTAATTTTTTATAATTTCGCTCTAAACTAATAATATTATAAATTAAATTATCAACTTTTGAAAATTTCATAATTATAGTAAAACTTTTGCAATATCCCATAAAATTAAAATTTTTGTTTTATATTTTAAAAAATAATGAAATAGTTTTAATACATAAATAATATAAAAAAATATTATATTATTATTGGTTGTCTCATCATTTTGACTCCCATGATAAGTTGCTTTCTTATGCTTTTAATGTCACTTTGACATGTCTTAACATTCTTAATCTCCACAAATACTAAATAATTGCTTAGGCTGATACGGCGTTTTCGATAACTAGTGGACATTATGGGTACGCTATAATGAGAAAATTTTCCAAATTTCATATTTTTTTATAGAATTTATTAATTTAATTAATTCAAATTTAGATCAATTTATTAAAAATAAAATTTTTATTTATTTCATTTATGAAAATAAAAAAAATTTAATCTTACTTAAAAAAAATGCAATTATTCATTTCAACACTTACTAACAGACAAAAAAAAAATAGAATTTAAGAATTTATTTATTTATGAAAAATAATTTATATTTAAAAAATATTTTATTATATATAAACTATAAAAAAAAAAAAAAAAGTACTTCACAACAAATAGAAAAAATTTCATTAAAGAGTAAAAAAAAAAAACTTAATAAACACAATCCATCAACTTCTACTTTCTTAATTTTTTTGAAGTAATTTTTTTTCAATTAAATTTATTTTTAAATTTTATTTAAATTAATTTTTATTAATTAATATATAAATTGCGAACTAAAATTTTGCCCTAGACGTTGAATTCTGCGTCCGCTCCTGATAGTTGGGATAAATTATTAATTGCAATGATTATTCATTGAAATAATTCTTCTAAAAAGACTATTAAGATAATTAATTAGTGGGTATAGACGTAAAGTTGTGTTATTGACCGCGGATAGTCAAAAGAGTCAAAATTTAATAGCTCATACTAAATTTTACATCCGTTTATTTTATAAAAAAATAATTTATATTTAAAAAATATTTTTTAAAAAATATTTTTTTACATAAAAATATTTTAATAAATTAATATTATTTAACTTTAATTTAAAAAATAAAATTTATTAAAAATTTTATATATAACAACCTTAATAAAAATATAAAATTACATAAAATGATTTTCGCTTTTTAAAATAACTTCTTCTTTTCAAAATTTCATTAATTAAATTTTTTAAATGTTTCAAACGTTACAAAATATAAAAAATATTTTTTTAAAATATATTTTTAAAATAAATGAAGTCTTAATAATAGAATAAATTTTTTAAAAATTAATTTTAAAAATATTTATAGAAAAAATCTAAACTAATGATTAAAAATCTGAAAATAAAAAATTAATTGCCAGCAAATCAAATACATAGACACCCATATTTTTTTAATTAAAATTTAAATATTACATGGCAACTTGAGACCATCCTTTCCAAAGGACAAAACCTAGTGATTACCATTGTTCATTGTCTCCCCATCCGTAATAGTAAAGCCAAAGTTGCGACTGCACGCAGAAAGTTCTTGCATTTCCCATTAATTCTGGCCACCTTGTCCGAACATGCATATTCTAACATAAGAAAAAATTCTCTAAATTCCATTTATATAAATTAATAAAAATACATTCATTTAAAAGATAAAATTGTCTAAATTCCATTTTTATTCTTTTAAAAAAATTATAAAATTTGACATCCATTGGTATGTTATATTTGGGTCGCCTCTATTGAATGACTTGAGCAAATTTATTTGACTTTTTTTTTATTTTTAATAAAATATGTGTAGGAAATTATTAAGCAATGTAATGCGCTATCCACTATAAATTTTTTAAAATTAAAAAGAAGAAAAAATAAATGTAAAATCCTACGTTATGTATATTCACATTCCATAAATGAGATTATTACCAACCCACCTCTTATACGTATTGGGCAGGTTGGAATTATAATTTTCATGTTTAATTTCAATGTTTTTTTTGTATAAATTTGACTTTCATGTTATTTTCATATGATAATATAATTTATAATTTAAAGTAATTTATAATAATTTAATAAAAAAATAAACTTAAAAATATTCAACATTTTCAATTGGATGAGCATTGTGGATTCAGTTAAAATTCGAACTGAATTAAATAAATAAAAAATTAAAATTTTAGTATTTATAAAAATTGAATCGAATCGATTTTGAATAAAATTCAATTTAAATTGAATCCATTTGATTCAGTTTGGTTCTATTCAATTTGATTGGTTAGACTTTTTAAATGATTTTACATCTTAATTTTAGTATTTTAAAATTAAATTGAAGTATTTTAACTTTGGTTATTGACGGGTGTCGAATCCGTCAATTAAATTTATTTCTCTTTTCTTCATTGATAAAAACTTATTTAATACAAAAAGTGAGAAAAAGAAAGTTTTTTTTATGGAAATGATTTTGTCTTAGACAAGCCAAAAAAATAAACTTAAAAGAAAAATAATAAATAATGCAATTGAAACCTGAAAAACAAATAAATAGTTAAAACTTTCAGCGGAAGGTAATCAAATTGAGGTGTTTTGCAGATAATCATTGTTAGGAAAAATAATTCATGTTATTTATCTATTGTTTGATTATAGTGGTCAAACACGTGAATTTCATCAATTATTCCTTATGAATAAATTAATCCGCTTCGCGTTTAAATTAATTTCTAGTCAACTAACAACTCCAACACGAGAAGAACCCAAACTTGATTAATAAAAACACGCAATTTATTTAAATCAAATCTGTCAATTTCTTAACATAAACTAATATGTTAATTGCTATTTATTGTTAACCCAATTAAACAATTACAAATTTAATTAAATTAATTAGCTATAGGTTGTTTTCCCAAGAGATTCAATAGACCTCTTGAATTCTCAAAAAAACAACAATGGAGGTGGTATTACTCGAAATCAGAAATTGATAAAAAATAGAAATAAGACGAAGAGAATTGAAGTATAACGGTTAAGCAAAATAAGAAGAAAACAAGAAGATGGAGAAGAAAATGGAGGGCAGCAAGAGAGGAAATGAGAGAGAGAGTTAGAATATGTTTTTCTCGAGTTAATGCTAATAGCCTTTATATAGTCACAACAAAAATAAAATTTAATAGTTTAAAATAAAATCTACTACTTATATCTTATCTCTATCCTAGTTTGATTGAGTTTGATTCAACTTGACCCTGTTTGAAGCTGATCTTATCCTTACTTAAGTAGCAAAATCTATTTTATCTCCCCATCGGCTTGGACTACAGGTTTGGTCAAGATTGTAACCTCCCAGTATAAAAAATCCTTTAATTCAGTATTTTTTCTTCCTTTTCTCAACTTTTACTCACAAACCTATCCAAAATTAAATTCAAATTAAAATTAAATATTTATATCAAAATTACAGTAAAATCAAGAAATTAAATGAAGAAAAAATTATGAGTTTTGCAACTCATCGGATTCCCCACACTTGCACCTTTACTTGTCCTCAAGCACACAAATTAAAATGAAACAATAAAATACAGCCCTGCCCTCAACCAATATGAATTTAATTTATCCAGAACAAAGAACCAAATTATCATGCAATAGGATGATAGCAGAAATAACTTAATTTCACTAAAGTTCACTCACCAAATTTCATATTTCAAATGTGTTTCTCAAAATATAAAGTCGGTCCTCAATTCAATTTCAAGCGCATAAAATATTAGAATGTCATATAATATTAAACTGCCCTTTTGAAAGAATAGAATCTTAGAACTCTTGACTAAACCAATAAAATTTAAAGATTTGGGGGTTTATTATTTATTATTTACACTTCCTACTATATCTTGCTTGAAACCGATAAAGTGAACGTGAAACATATGGTTACTGAGCCACTTGCCCCAGGTTATTCAGCTCAGGTGGCTACCAGCTCTACTCATAGTTACCTAATAAAAAGGTATGGGCGAGTTTTTTAAACGGCCCAAAAGGGGTGATACTCTCCCAAACACCGATTTCTCCATACGGAATCACCTTAAGGGGTCACCAAGTACCACACTACTTGGACCATCGGGTTGGTAACCAATTGATTAAGCAACTAGAGGAGTGGGTCATAGGAGTACATTTATTTCTAAATTTTTATTTATTTATTTATTTATTTATTTTTAACGCCCCCTTAATTTTCACATAAACATATAGTCTAGATAATGTTCTTCAAATCATTCTCAATAAAGGGCAGCAACTCATTTAAAAGAATATGCATTCATTACCCAACTATTTAAATAAGAACCATACTTCATGAGCTTTCAAAACAAGCCTTAAAAATAAGACTAATAAAATGAACAATGATGAATTTACTCTATTTAAGTTAGCATACAAATGGCATAAGAACTTATATTCTATGATAAGACATATCAATTTCTTATGGCAAGTAAGGAGCCGTAAAAAAAATTTTATTTATTTATTATTATTTTTTATTTTTTATTTTTTTGTTTTTTTGAATAAAATGATGCTAATACTGAAAATCATAAAAAATTAAATTTGAGAAATAATTTAGCAAGTGTAAGTGCTGATAATCATAAAAACAGATCAAGTATTTATAGGCTTGGGCAAGCTTCTAACTCAAACAGCAAAAACGCAGAGAAAAATTAAAAATTTTCAAAAAATTTTCCAAAACATAGCAAAAATTTATCTAGAATCAATCACAAAAAAAAAAAAAAAAAAAACTTCTATTTCCATACCATATCTCCCCCCATACTTACTCCTCACATTATCCTTAATGTGGAAAAAAATTAAATCAAAGGGGGGAAGTTTACAAAATAAAATAAAATTAAAAGTCAAAGAGAACTTCCCTGAGGAGTAAATCTCATAGAACTTAAACTGGTGGTGGTTGGGGTATAGGCAACCCCAAGTGAGAGAGAATGACGTTCAATTTGACATCAATGTGGTGCATGTTTTGTCTTGGAGTTGCTTCAGGATCTCTGATTTCACCTCCCATTCTTCCTCATTATCATCACTCATTAAGTCATAGACAGGAGTCTTACCTTTCGTCTGTGAACAAGTCTAATGTGTGGCTGCAACCGGCTAGGAAAGCTCTAAAAAGGTTTTCTAAATTTTCCAATTGCCCAGAAGATCCAATCTGCTCCAAAAATAACAAATAAATTCATTAAAACTAAAAAATTAAAAGGAAACTTACTTGTGACTCTACAGGCTTGGGCAAACCTGTAACCTTAGGTTGCCTCCCAAATAGCGCCCTTGTTTGTTGTCCTAGGCTAGACAGTGGTATGTTAAGTTTCATCCACTTCCATCTTCATATTCATTCAATACCCAAATTAACTTCATTGCTTTTAAAGTATTCAACTTGGAGGTGATTATGATTGGAAGAGTGTTATTACTTCTTAAAAATGCATATTTCAAATGAGCTGGAAGCATTTTTAGCTCAAGTTCTAGTGCCTTATGGCTCAAAGTGTCTAATGAATGGATTGCTTTTATGATTTCCTCATCGAGTTTCAATGTGCTACTGTGAGGGCATTCCATTATCAAGTTTTCAGTTAAAACTACCTCCAACTTATCTTCCTTGCTTAATTCACATGCTTCTTGAGTGAGAGGATAAACTACATCTATGCTGCAAAGAGAAAAATTATCATGAGAATACTTCATTGCATCATAGACATTAAAATTTACCTCTTCTCCATCAAACTCCATTGAAAGCGTGCCTTCGTGCACGTCGATCTTCGTTCTAGCTGTACTAAGGAATAGTCTTCCTAGCAATAAATCTGTAGAGTTGGATGAACTGTCATCTTCCATATCCAAGACAAAGAAGTCTACTGGGAAGATTAATTTTCCCACTTGGACCAAAACATCTTCCAACACACACTTAGGATAAACTATTGATCTATCAGCGAGTTGGAGCGTGACTCCTATTTGTTTCAAAGGACCTACATCCAAAGACGAATAAACTGATAAAGGTATAACATTTATAGAAGCTCCTAAATCACACATTGCTTTCTTGATTTCAAGGTTTCCAACTTTACATGATATTGCAAACATGCCTTTGTCTTTAAATTTTTGTGCAATTTTTCTTTGGAGTATAAGTGACACATTTTCCCCTACTTTAATCTTTTCATACCCATACAATTTTCTTTTATTAGTACAAAGGTTTTTTAGAAATTTTGCATACCTAGGTATTTGCTTTATAGTTTCAAGAAGGGGTATATTTACATGGACTTTGCGAAAAATCTCCAAAATCTATTTTTCTTCTTTTTCTCTTTTTGATTGAGCAAATCTTTCGGGAAAAGGTGGACGTATTACCTGCATTGGGGATTGTTCTTCCTCAGATTTTTGAGGTTGATTCTCTGCTGGAATTTCTATTTCTGCTTCTGCCTTCAGGTCTATCGTATTGCCTTGGACAAGCCTCTTCGGGCTGACAAATTCTAACTCCTTCTCACTTCGCAGCGTAATTGCACTTACATTCTCTTTTGAATTTGGTATGGTTTGGGAGGGCAGTTTCCCTTGAGATTCTAACTTGCTCACTGATGTAGCAAGTTAGCTCATTTGATTTTCCAAATTCTGTATGCTCGATTTCGTTTCCTGTTGAAAAGCAAGAGTGCTATTAGCAAGGGATTGAACAAGGTCTTCTAGAGACATACCTGATTTTGCAGCTTGATAGTTGGTTCTTGATTGGTAGTTCTGCTGTCTATTCCCATAGCTATGGTTTGGATGATCTCTCCACCTCGGATTGTAGGTACTTGAAAACGGGTCATACTTCCTTTGTTGTTCATTGAACCCTCAAATGGAATTTACCCGTTGTCTCTTTCCTGAAGGATAGAACACATATCTGTGAGATGGTTGGCTTGTTTGTAAATACCACAAGTTCGCAAATTATTCCCTGCAGTCAATTGTTGAATTGCATCTCTTAGTTGTGAAATTTTAAAATCTAAAGATGCAATACTTACCTCATTGGTATTTCTTGAAATGTCCTCTTCTTAGCCAAATTGTCTAGAATTGACGGCTAATTTGGAGATTAAAGTTTTACCTTCTTCAGGTTCCATTTCCGCAATAGCTCCTCCACTAGCAGCATCTATTATTCTTCGTTCTAATGGCAAAAGTCCTTTGTAGAAGTGAAGGTTAAGCTGTTTTGGAGTGATTCCATATTTTGGACAACTTGCAATTAATTTTTTATACCTTTTCCCAATATTTATGTAAAGTTTCATTTTTTCTTTATTTAATTCCACTTATTTCTTTTCTTATTGATGATGCTTTGGTTGCTGGAAAAAATCTTTCTAAGAATAAGTCTCTAATTTGTACCTAAGTGGTGATTGAACCCGGGGGCAAATAGTAGAGTCAATCCTTAGCGGATTCAATTAAAGTAAAAGGAAAAGCTACCAACCTTATTTGTTCGTCAGTTATACCTTGTGGTCTCATACTTGAACAGACCACATAAAACTCCTTTAGATGACGATGAGGGTCTTCATTCTCCAAACCTTGGAATTTTGGTAACATATGAATCATACTTGTTCGTAATTCCAAGGGTGCATTCAGTACTGGGCATGTGATGCAAAGGGGTTGCTCTTCAGCGGCAATAACTACAACCATATTTTCTCTTTGGCTTGTGTCAATTGGAGGCTCAGTTGGTGTTGAAGATGAAGTCTCTTTGGTGTGCAAAGGGGATCGAGCAGATGGTTGAGAGACTCCCGAATTGGTCTGTTTTTATAACTTAGTTGCTTTTCTCAATCTTTTTGCAGTCTTCTCAATTTCTGAATCAAACAGAATTCTGCTATTCATAGATCTGGTCATAAAAATAGAAATAAATTATTAAAGGTCCCCAGCAACGGTGCCAAAATTTGACGGGTGTCGAATCCGCCAATTAAATTTACTTCTCTTTTCTTGATTGATAAAAACTTGTAGATAGGGTAAGTGAGTATCGATCCCACAGAGACCTTAATCCTGTTTAATTTAGATGACCAATTTGAAATAGAAGAGTAGATTAATACAAAAAGTGAGAAGAAAAGAGTTTTTTTAATGAAAATAATTTTGTCTTGGGCAAGCCAAAAAAATAAACTTAAAAGAAAAATAATAAATAATGCAATTGAAACCTGAGAAATAAATAAATAGTTAAAACTTTCAGCTGAAGGTAATCAAATTGAGGTGTTTTGCAGATGATCATTGGTTAGAAAAATAATTCATATTATTATTTATTGTTTGGTTATAGTGGTCAAACACGCGAATCTCACCAATTCTTTCTTATGAATAAATTAATCCGTTTCGCGCTTAAATTAATTTATAGTCAACTAACAACCCCAACACGGGTGTAAATTTAATTAGTCAACTGCATTAAGAGAGAAGAACCCAAACTTTGGTCAATAAAAATACGCGATTTATTTAAATCAAATATGCTAATTTCTTAACATAAACTAATATGTTAATTGCTACTTGTTATTAACCTAATTAAATAATTACGGATTTAATTAGATTAATTAGCTATAGATTGTTTTCCAAAGAGATTTAACAGATCTCTTGAATTTTTAAGAAACAAAAATGGAGGTGGTGTTCCTGAAAATTAGAAATTGACAAAAAATAGGAATAAGATGAAGATAATTAAAGTGCATAACCTCACAACTTGAAAAAACCTCAATTTAATTTAACATTCAACTGAAAATAATTGTTTAGTCTCTCATGACCATAATAAAATTATAACAATTAAGCAAAAGAAGAAGAAGAAAAAAAGAAGCTAGAGAAGAAAATGGAGGGCAGCAAGAGAGGTAGAATATGTTTTTCTAGATTTAATACTAGGAGCTTTTATATAGGTACAAAAAGATAAAACTTAATAGTTTAAAATAAAATCTACTACTTCTATCTTATCTCTATTCTAATATTATCTCTATCCTAATCTGATTCAGTTTGATTCAACTTGACCCTATTTGAAGTTGATCTTATCCTTGCTTAGGTGGCAAAATCTATTTTATCTCCCCATCGCCTTGGGCTACAGGTTTGGTCAAGATTGTAGCCTTCCAGTATAAAAAATCCTTTAATTCAACATTTTTTCTTCCTTTTTTCAATTTATGCTCACAAATCTGTTCAAAATTAAATTCAAATTAAAATTAAATATTTATATAAAAATTACAGTAAAATCAAATAATTAAATGAAGAAAAAATTGTGAGTTTTGCAACTCATCAGTTATAGTCTAATCTCTCTATATTATTCAAATAATATACTATTGCTTACTAATCGGTTCGATTTTATCAATTCTTCTAATCAAAATCAAATCACCAAAATAACCGAAATGTTTAAAAGTAAAAATTGAATCGATTTGAAAAGAATAAAAATTCAAACTTAATTTTTAAATTAATTCAAATCAATTAATTTTTTTATTTGAACTGAATATTGTTGACCCATAAGTTCAAAGAAAGAGATCTAAACATGGTTTATTTGTGATGTAAAAGATTTCAAAGTATGAATGAAGCTAGATTAAAATTCATAACATCCATCATTCTCCAACTAATGAACACTATTCTTGATCCAACTTGTTCTATATGCAATGATATTATTGAATTTGTAGATGATGCTTTGTTGTGGTGTAACGGTGCTCTGACAACTTCATGTGTTAGATCATATGGTTTTTCTTTTATAGAAAGATTGTGGTGTTCAATAAATCATTTCAAAGATTGATTTTTAGATTATGAACATAGTTAAGTATCTTTTTAATTAAATCTTATCGACTTGTCATTAATTATATAGCTATGACTCGATTCTTGTCTATTAGCCGAATTAATGTGATGATATAATCATTACTCAAGTTAAAACTGTTAACTAGGCTAAGAGTATTCATGCTTGAACATAACAAAGCTCGCTGAATCACTTACAAGTAGTTTATATATAATCTACAAAATCTCTTATCCATTAGTTAGTAACGTCAGATTCCAATTATAAAAGCAGTCAAAGACCAATAATTAAAGTATGCAATTTCTAAGCATTCAATTACATTTTAAAGCTCGACCTAATTTTATATATTAATTTGAGTATCAGAAAGATTGCTATTAGGTACCAACCACCTCATTTATTATTTTTTTTTACCGTTAATTTCTTAGTAAAGAAATTAAGGACTATTCAGGTGACATCAACATTATACATATTGCTTATAGTTATTGGAGACTTTGCAAAGCTGATATAAAGAAAAATTTGATAATATTTTGCCAAATCTAATTATTACAAATCATCAAAATATCTATCAATTTGCCAGAAATAAGAATTGATACTTACTTGTAAATAAAATCCAAAAATAATATGGGTTTGAGATTTCGGTGCCAAAATCCAAAAAAGGATCCAAAAGAATTCGACCTAAGAAGATCGAATATCCCTTAGGATTTGGCAAGGTCGGCTGAATCCTCAAGGATTCAACAAGGCCTGCTGAATCCGAAGGGATTCGGCAATGCTAGCCATATCCCTAGGGATTCGGCAAAGCCAACCGAATCCTAAGGGATTCGGTCGAATCCCTTAAGGTTCGGCAATGCCAGCCAAATTTCCAAGAACAGGTCAAAGCCAATTTCTTTTGCTTTGGTTTCAATCCTTCGACGGATTCTGAGTCCCACTTAGATTACAATACAAGATCATGATAGCTTATAAGAAGGGAGCATGTCAGGTACGTGACTCTCTCAAGTAATTTATCTGATAACCTTATTATCATATATTAGCAACTAACTTAAGCATCGGAAAGGTTGTCAAGTCAATCCACTCGCTCTTTGCTTTTGCAGGTTCATATTCAGCATCTCAACCTGGAAAAGAGATCATAACAACATCATTGCGATGTCTATGGAAACCCTCCATTTGAAAATCCCACGAAATAAAAAATAAATTTTCGTAGTGTTGTTCTATCTCCTACGATGGCATCTGACCCAGTTGAGGTTGTTGCTAGCAACATGAATCATCTCAACGGTAACCAAACCACTATTACTTAGAAATTTTCCAACCAAGGAAATGCAGAGGAAGCACAACATTATTTAGAGAACAACTTCTGGATAAATTGAGGATTATATGAGCGAAGCTTCACAAGAGAGAGGCCTGATAATCCTTTAGGCGTCCAAAATCTGAGGGAGGCTAAAGATTTCACAAGTGAGAAGCACACAGAGAAAAAGGATGGGCCTTTGGATATAGCTTAGGCGGCTGAGAGCATTCACAGTTAGATACTAGATTACTAGATACAGTGAAAAGAATCCAAAAGAAGTACCAGGATGATGATTTTAGGGTAGGAGATGCTTCCCCTTTATTGGTTGAAATATTAGCCGAACTCTTCCCTCCCAAATTTAAGCTTATGAACTTGGACAAATATGATAGAAAAATTAATTCCATAAGCCACCTGGCCAACTTTTGTACAACAATGTTGCTCCAAGGTATTAACGACTTGGTCCTATGCCGAGTCTTTCCTTCTACCTTGATCGAATTAGCTTAGAAATGGTACTAGAACCTCCCACCTTACTCCATTCACAATTTCAAACAGTTAGCCCAAAACTTCAAACAACGATTCATCACCTGCATTCCCCCAAAAAGTTGTCATCAAACTTGCAGAAAGTCTTACAAAATAAGAATGAATCACTCTAGAGTTACATCGGCAGGTTGAACTCTGAAGCCATTCGATTAGACAATTTGAACATGGAAACAACCTATAAGCAATTAAAAAAGGATGTCGAAATTCCAAGTTTGTAAAATCCTTAATCAAAAACCCCGCTCGTGACTATTTTTAATTGATGGAGAAAGCATAAAAATACATTAGGTTGGATGATGAAAGGCACTCTCTCAAGACAAAACAAAAATAAGAAAAAAGACTAAGGTACAAACAAAAAGGAACCCCTTATCAGAAAGAAAGGAGCTACGGAGCAAAGGACAAGGATAGATATAGAAATTACACCCCTTATCGATTCTAGAGCAAAAGTCCTTATGTGAATACATAAGAATAGAGAGTAGATCAAATACCCAAAACAGTTGAATCCTCATAAAGCTACAAGGAGAGATAAACATAAGTACTATGACATCAATGAAGATCACGACCACACCATCGAGGAATGTAGACACCTCAAAGATGAGATTGAAAGGTTGATTGGGGAGGGGTCTCTAAAGTACTTCATCAAATACAATAATAGTAATAGAGCACCACCTCGGAAGGGAGAAGCATCTTCCCAATTGGCAGAAAGAAACGGAGATGAAGAGCCTATAAACAATCAACATAATTGCAAGAGACCGAAGAAAATTAAGTAAGATAAAAAGCAGGGAAAGCAACCGATGGAGTCGGGAAGAATCTTGGTTGTGGAAAAAAATGCCAATTGTTGATTACCTTTAGCAACACTGAAGGAGGAGCGGTAACATTCCCCCCAATAACGACCCACTTTTCATCTCTACATGAATGAACAAGTTCCTAGTTAAAAGAATTCTAGAAGATATGAGGAATGCGGTGAATCTCATAACTTCTTATGTTTACAAGAAGTTGGGATTGCAAAAGAAGGATCTAACAAAGGTGCCATACCCACTTGTTGGTCTGCGTGACAAGACAGTTCTCATTCTTGGGACCATCAATTTATCAGTATTGATTGGAGACGAGCTCTTCGAAAGAGAGATGTAAGTGAAATTCGCAGTAGTAGACATCCTTCTATCCTACAATGCCATTATCGGGCGTTCTGTACTCAACAATTATAGAGCGATAATAAGCAAGGTGATGCTTTGTTTGAAAATGCCAGCAGTAGGAGGGATTGTAGTGGCCGAGGGAAGTCAAAAGTCACCTTGAGATTGTTACAAGCACTCTACTAAGATGATTCACACACTTCTTTACCTTTTGATCTTATGGAAAGCCTAGAAAAGTCATGTGTTCTAGAACTAGCATATGAGGTAAAGGAAACAAATCTAGAAGGGGACAGGACCATAAGGATGGGAACAACGCTATGTGAAGAGTCATATTCAGCGATGATTGCGGTTATAAGAAAATACATCTCCACTTTTGCTTGGAACCCAACTAATGAAAAAGGGGTGGATCCAAAGGCCATCAGAAACAAGTTGAACGTTGACCCAACATGCAAGCCAATCAAGAAAAAAAAAGCACTCTAGAAAGGCAAAAAGTCATTTCTGAGGAAGTAAGAAAGCTGTTGGAAGCCGAAATTATTAAAGAAGTCTAGTACCCCACCTGAATTGCAAATGTTGTACTGGTGAAGTAAACTAATGGCAAATGGAGAATGCGTGTTCACTTTGCAGACTTCAACAAAGCATGCCCAAAGGACCACTATCCCCTCCCTTCTATTGAAAAACTCATAGATGCTACTGCAGGCCACGAGGATTGCTCTTTAGTAGATGCAGTGACGGGATACCACAAAATCCTCATGGAAGAATCTGATGCCGAGAAAATTGCATTCATAACCGACGAGGGGTATTCTGATATAAGGTTATGCCTTTCGATTTAAAGAATGCCAAGGCAACATATCAAAGACTCGTGAATGGCATGTTCAGTAACTTGAAAGGGAAAATAGTTGAAGTCTATATTGACGATATGATAATCAAGAGTAAAAGTGTACAAGACCATGCAAAGACCTAGAAGAACCACTCGCAATACTAGATAAGGTCAGAATGAAGCTCAACCTAGAAAATTGCAAATTCGGGATTAAGGCATGTAAGTTCCTAGGGTACTTGGTTTCTCACAAAGAAATTGAGGCAAACCCGAAAAAGATAAAAGCAATCATGGATATGCAGCTACTAAAAAAATGTAAGGGAAGTGCAGAAGCTGAATGGTCGAATCGCAGCCTTGGGAAGATTTATGAGTTGTTTGGAAAGCAAATGCCTCCCTTTCTACAGGGCACTAAAAGTAAAGAAGAAATTCGAATGGGGTACAGATTGCCAGCAAGCCTTGGACGATTTGAAATATTTCCTTTCCCAGGAGAAACCCTTTTTCTATATCTTGCTGTGACAAAAGAAACAACGAGCTAATTCTTAGTTTGGGAAGAGAAAGGAGAAAAATATCCAATCTATTACACCAGCCATGTATTAAAAGGGGGCACAAGTGAGATATAAGCCATTAGAGAAGTTAGCATATGTTTTCCTATTGTCATCATGAAAATTGAGTCCCTACTTCGAAGCACACACAATTGAAGTAAGGAGCGATTACCCATTGAGGAAATTGTTGCACAATCATAACATCTCTGAAAGAATGATTGAATGGGCAGTCCAATTAGGAGCTTACGATGTTAGATACTCCCCAAGACCTGTTTTAAAAGCACAACCAATAGCAGACTTCATTGCAGAACTCACTCTAGAGGTGTAAGCTCAACTTGACATCCGAAAAGAATGGAAGGTATGGGTAGATGGTACATCTGGTAACTCTAAATACAGCATAGGAATATTTCTAAAAGGACCATACAAGATAAAGCTCAGATATGCGGCAAAATTGAACTTTAAAGCCACAAACAACGTTGCTGAGTACGAAGCATTACTCATGTGATTCTAAATCTTGGAAGAACTTAAGGCAAGCCATGCTTTAATCGAAATCGATTCTCAACTGGAGTCAACACGTGTAGTGGAAGTTACCAAGTCAAAGACCCTAACCTTAGTAGATATGAGCTTCGGGTTAAGGCATTCCTCACAGAAATACAATCAAGCTGGGGTAAGTGCACAATCACCCAAGTTCCTCAATCTGAAAATGATGAAGTTGATTGTTTGGCTAAATTGACAACAGCTAGCGAGCAACATATCACGCAGCCAATTCCCTTGGAGAGAATGGATGCACTAAAGTTGGACTAGGAAGAAGCTTTCTTTGTCAAAGCCAAGGAAAACTGGATGAGCTCAATCTTTCACCATCTCACAAATGGGTCTCTCTAGGATAATAAGCTAGAAGCTGGAAGGATAGTGAGGAAGGCATCTAAGTATGGACTTGTAGAGGGTTGGCTTTACCGAAGGTCATACATGCAACACTGGCTGAAATGCACCACATACGAGGAAGGGATCAGGATCTTCCAGGAGATTCATGTAGGTTTATGCAGAAGTCATAAAGGGGCATAAACAATTGCAAAAAAAGCCTTCCACCAAGAGTTCTTTTAACAGCATTTGAGGATGCTAAGAAGCTTATACAAGCTTGCACCAAATATTGACAGCATGATGTCATTACATGATCACTAGCCAAAAGGACAAATGGAAATCAGCAGCCCATAGTCTTTCTTCCAATGGGTAATTGACATAATAGGACTCTTTCCAAAAGTAGAATACCAAAAGCATTACGTGATTATTGTAATCGACTATTTCACTGAGTGGGCAAAGGTAGAGGCCACTCCTAAAATCACTATTGACAGGGCAATATCCTTCTGCTGAAGATGCATATTTAGCAAATTCGGCAATACCATTAGTCCTAATCATCGATAACGGAAAGCAATTGGCCAGTACAAAATTTAAAGATCTTTGGTTAAATTGGAGTGTCAGCCTCAGATTCACTCCCGTTTATCACCCACTATCCAACGGTATGACTGAAGTCACCAATTCACCCACCATCCAACGGTATGACCGAAGTCACCAATATAACAATTCTGCAGAGATTAAAAGAAGTCTAAATGAGGCTAAGAAAAATTGGCCAGAAGAGCTACCCAGTGTCCTATAGGCCTACCAAATAACAAGAAAGACAACAATAGAGAAAAAACCTTTTTCCCTCACCTACGGAATAGAGGCTGTGATTCTTGCTGTAACGACCCGAAAATCGGACCGCTACCGGCGCTAGGATCCGGGTCGACTTAAGGCCGCCGGGACCCGTAGCAAGCCAAACTTACATCCTGGAAACCTGTATAATCCCATACATGATCAAGAAAATACAAAAAAAAAAAATTTAAAACTTTTCTTTCGTTCATACACCAAACTCAACCTGTGCATGCACTGTTCATAAACATAAACATAATCATGACCCCTCTGTGGGATCTCATCAATGCCCCAATGGGCAATACATCATACGTTGAGTTGGTTTGCATAATCATCATAAAATCTAAGATCATATAGTAAAAGGGGATATCTTATACATATAGTCAAGCACAACCTCTAATCCTTAAAGTCATTACATGACTAAAACAGTATTTTACACAACATCAATACATTTATCATGTCCACACTATCTATTACATACACATGACTTCATGACTCTTATGGATCTCCTGGTCTACCCTGTACCTGCAAATCCTGGGAAAATGGGAGAGGGGTGAGCTACTAGAGCCCAGTGAGCAGAATAATCAAAACCTTTAAATCATATGGATCATGGAATGCATCACATCACAGCTAATCACATCAAGGATGAACTTGTCACCAATAGCCCTCTACAAAGTCCAACTGTGCCAGAACGTAGAATGGGTCCTGGTCTTTCCCTTACATAACATAGCATAACATAACAGTCCAACTGTGCCAGAACGTAGAATGGGTCCTGGTCTTTCCCTTATATGGTGCCAGCGAACGTAGAATGGGTCCCACTGGTCTTACATTCCGTACTGTACATATCACATCGTCATATCATAGATCGAGGGCTTTGGATCATCCAACGTTCATCCACATCAATCAACAATAGAGTATGCAATGCAACATATTCGTGAATTCTAATGCAAACAACCTAGTATATCTCATGGCATTCATGATGCGTGAAACATGCTGAAAAGTACATTATTTGCTTTAAAACATAATAAGTTATTCCACTCACCTCTGGGTAGCTCCGACCAGACACTGGAGCAGCTAACTCACTGCTGGGGTCCTCGGTTCCTCGGGTCCGAACCTACACAGGTGGACTCAAATGAGGGACCAAACAAACAAGAACATAACTCTAAACTACTCCCCCAAAACCCCCTAAAACATCATGAAATAATCATAGAAAAACATGCAAGAGAGGGCTGGACAGGGCACTTTCGGCGGCAGGTTCGGCGGCCGAAAGTCCCTCCAGAGCCGAAAGTCAGGCAAGTTTAGCGGCACCTTCGGCGGCCGAAACTCCCAGACAGAGGCGAAACTCATGCATGTTCGGCGGCACTTTCGGCGGCCGAAACTCCCAGACAGAGACGAAAGTCCTCTTTCGGGGGCAAGCTTCGGCAGTCGAAGGCTGCCTCCACAAGCATGTTCGACGGCCGAAAGTTCCTTCGGCTGCCGAACCTGGTTTCTCCCCTAGTGGCAGAAACTCAGCTCTCTTATGCACATTTGCCTCCAAACTAATCCAATCATGCAAAAACCTATTCTACAACATTCCCAAACATACACAAACAAGCATACAAGTTCCTAGGGGCATCAAACCAACAAAAACCCCAACTACAACACAACAAGCAACTCACATTGTTCATAAACACATATAAAACCCATAAACCTAACTATGAGCTAAACATGCATTCTACCCCATAGATCTACTTAAAACTTGCTTAAAACATACAATGAGCTTAAGATCGGCTCTTACCTTGTGGAGATCGAGAGAGAGACGTCCTAAACTCGGAAATGGGAGGGGTTGAGTTCCCTTGAACCACAAAGCTCCAAACTTTGCTCAAAGCTTGAAAATCTTCAAAACAAAGTAAAAACTCATGAAAATCGAGTAGGATTGGAAGAAAAGAACTCAAGATCGGTGAGGAACGGCGGAGAGCTCACCTTGGCCGGAAATGGGGAAAAAGCTCGCCCGTTTTCGGCTAAGGGACCCTTTTATAGTGGCTGGCCAGGCCACGTTCGGGGGCCGAACGTGCCTCCGCATGCATGCCATGTTCGGCGGCCGAACTTGAGGTTCGGCGGCCGAACCTGAGGTTCGGCGGCCGAACCTGGACTTTCCTCACTTATGCTTTCGGGGGCCTAAAGGCGCTCCCGAAGGCATGCATGTTTGGCGGCCGAACCTGAGTTTTCCTCCAAGATTATTTTTATGCAAAAACTCATTTCCATTTTACTTAAAACCATGAAATACCTTAAAACATTTTATGAAAACATGTTTCTACCCTACTAGAGGCTTCCGACATCCGAGATTCCACCGGACGGTAGGAATTCCGATACTGGAGTCTAGCCGGGTATTACATTCTCCCCCCTTAAGAACATTCGTCCCCGAATGTTCCTCAACTAGCACATAGCATGGCAATAAACATAACATACGTACATAGCACATAAACACAAAGAGATCTAACCTTAAAAGAGATGAGGGTACTGCTGGAGCATAGACTTCCGTGTCTCCCAAGTGCATTCCTCCAAATTGTGGTGGTTCCACATGACTTTCACCATCGGGATTTTCTTATTCCTTAGCTTTCTGATCTGGGTGTCTATGATCCGTACTGGCTGTTCAACATAGGTGAGATCCTCTTGGACCTCCACATCAGGCTCACTAAGAACCTTGCTCGGATCTGACACAAACTTCCTCAACATTGAAACATGGAAAACCGGATGGATTCTTTCCATTGAAGCAGGTAAATCCAGCTTGTACGACACATTCCCAATCCTTTGCAAGATTTCAAAGGGTTCGATGTATCGTGGGGCTAGTTTACCTTTCTTCCCGAAGCGAACTACTCCCTTCATAGGAGACACCTTGAGCAATACCAGATCCCCCTCTTGAAACTCTAGCTGTCTTTTGCGGACGTCTGCATAACTCTTCTGTCTGCTTGTAGCAGTCTTGATCCTTTCTCTGATTATGGGTACTACCCTGCTGGTAATCTCTACTAGCTTAGGCCCTGCCAAGGCCTTTTCTCCAACCTCTTCCCAGCAAACAGGTGATCTGCACTTCCTTCCATATAAAGCTTCATATGGAGCCATCCCGATGCTAGCATGATGGCTGTTATTGTAGGCAAACTCCACCAAAGGTAGATGCTGCCTCCAAGAACCGCCAAAGTCTAGCACACACATTCTGAGCATATCCTCTATGGTCTGGATGGTCCTTTCTGATTGTCCGTCCATCTGTGGATGGAAAGCAGTGCTAAAATCCAACCTAGTACCCATGGCATTCTGCAGACTCCGCCAAAATCTGGAGGTGAACTGGGGCCCTCTATCGGACACTATCGAAACCAGAACCCCATGCAGCCTGACGATCTCATCGACATACACCTGCGCCAACTTGTCCACAGAATAGCCACTCCTGACAGGGATGAAGTGAGCAGATTTGGTGAGTCTGTCCACAATCACCCATATGGAGTCCAATCTGTTTGACGTCGCTGGTAACCCCACTACGAAGTCCATAGCTATATTTTCCCATTTTGTAATACCCGGCTAAACTCCGGTATCGGAATTCCTACCGTCCGGTGGAATCTCGGATGTCGAAAGCCTCTAGTAGGGTAGAATCATGTTTTCATAAAATGTTTTAAGGTATTTCATGGTTTTAAGTAAAATGGAAATGAGTTTTTGCATAAAAATAATCTTGGAGGAAAACTCAGGTTCGGCCGCCGAACATGCATGCCTTCGGGAGCGCCTTTAGGCCCCCGAAAGCATAAGTGAGGAAATTCCAGGTTCGGCCGCCGAACATGGCATGCATGCGGAGGCACGTTTGGCCCCCGAACGTGGCCTGGCCAGCCACTATAAAAGGGTCCCTTAGCCGAAAACGGGCGAGCTTTTTCCCCATTTCTGGCCAAGGTGAGCTCTCCGCCGTTCCTCACCGATCTTGAGTTCTTTTCTTCCAATCCTACTCAATTTTCATGAGTTTTTACTTGGTTTTGAAGATTTTCAAGCTTTGAGCAAAGTTTTGGAGCTTTGAGGTTCAAGGGAACTCAACCCCTCCCATCTCCGAGTTTAGGACGTCTCTCTCTCGATCTCCACGAGGTAAGAGCCGATCTTAAGCTCATTGCATGTTTTAAGCAAGTTTTAAGTAGATCTATGGGGTAGAATGCATGTTTAGCTCATAGTTAGGTTTATGGGTTTTATATGTGTTTATAATCAATGTGAGTTGCTTGATGTGTTGTAGTTGGGGTTTTTGATGGTTTGATGCCCCTAGGAACTTGTATGCTTGTTTGTGTATGTTTGGGAATGTTGTAGAATAGGTTTATGCATGTTTGGATTAGTTTGGAGGCAAATGTGCATAAGAGAGCTGAGTTTCTGCCACTAGGGGAGAAACCAGGTTCGGCAGCCGAAGGAACTTTCGGCCGCCGAACATGCTTGTGGAGGCAGCCTTCGACTGCCGAAGCTTGCCCCCGAAAGAGGACTTTCGTCTCTGTCTAGGAGTTTCGGCCGCCGAATGTGCCGCCGAACATGCATGAGTTTCGCCTCTGTCTGGGAGTTTCGGCCGCCGAAGGTGCCGCCGAACCTGCCTAACTTTCGGCTCTGGAGGGACTTTCGGCCGCCGAACCTGCCGCCGAAAGTGCCCTGTCCAGCCCTCTCTTGCATGTTTTTCTATGATTGTTTCATGATGTTTTAGGGGGTTTTTGGGGAGTAGTTTAGAGTTATGTTCATGATTGTTTAGTCCCTCATTTGAGTCCACCTGTGTAGGTTCGGACCCCAGCAGTGAGTTAGCTGCTCCAGTGTCTGGTCGGAGCTACCCAGAGGTGAGTGGAATAACTTATTATGTTTTAAAGCAAATAATGGACTTTTTAGCATGTTTCACGCATCATGAATGCCATGAGATGTACTAGGTTGTTTGCATTAGAATTCACGAATATGTTGCATTGCATACTTTATTGTTGATTGATGTGGATGAACGTTGGATGATCCAAAGCCCTCGATCTATGATATGACGATGTGATATGTACAGTACGGAATGTAAGACCAGTGGGACCCATTCTACGTTCGCTGGCACCATGTAAGGGAAAGACCAGGACCAATTCTACGTTCTGGCACAGTTGGACTGTTATGTTATGCTATGTTATGTAAGAGAAAGACCAGGACCCATTCTACGTTCTGGCACAGTTGGACTATGTAGAGGGCTATTGGTGACAAGTTCATCCTTGATGTGATTAGCTGTGATGTGATGCATTCCATGATCCATATGATTTAAATGTTTTGATTATTCTGCTCACTGGGCTCTAGTAGCTCACCCCTCTCCCATTTTTCCCCAGGATTGCAGGTACAGGGTAGACCAGGAGGTCCGTAAGAGTAATGAAGTCATGTGTATGTAATAGATAGTGTGGACATGATAAATGTATTAATGTTATGTAAAAGTACAGTTTTAGGTATGTAATGACTTTGAGGATTAGAGGTTGTGCTTGACTATATGTATAAGATATCCCTTTTAATACATGATCCTAGATATTTTATGATGATTATGCAACCAACTCAACTTATGATGTATCGCCCATTGGGGCATTGATGAGATCCCAAAGAGGGGTCATGATTATGATTATGTTTATGTATAGTGCATGCACAGGTTGAGTTTGGTGTATGAACGAAAGAAAAGTTTTAAATTTTTATATTTGTTGTTGATCATGTATGGGATTAAGCAGGTTCACAGGATGTAAGTTTGGCTTGCTACGGGTCCCGGCGGCCTTAAGTCGACCCGGATCCTAGCGCCGGTAGCGGTCTGATTTTCGGGTCGTTACACATTTCCACTCTGGAATAGGTAGCGGGTTAAGCATTCCAGCCGGCTTCTGATGTTCCAGCTTCACCCTCTGACACACTTCGCAGGCTGACACAAACTGTGCCACTTCTTTCTTCATAGCTGGCCACCAATAAACCTTCTTCAGATCTTGATACATCTTGGTGGCTCCGGGGTGAACGCTGTATCTTGCATTATGAGCCTCTCTCATAATGTCTCCTTTTAGCCCTATGTCATCTGGTACACATAGTCTGCTCCCATAGCGGAGGATCCCTTTGCTGTTGAATCTGAACTCACTATCTTTGCCTGACTGAACAGTCCTGGCAATCTTCACTAACTCTGGGTCCTCATGCTGCTTCTGAGCCACCTGCTCTAGAAACACGGGTGCCACTCTCATCTAGGCTACCAAAGCACCTGTACCAGACAACTCCAACTGAAGACCTTCCTCAACGAGCTTGTAAAACTCCTTCACTACTGGCCTCCTCTCTGCCGATATGTGGGATAAACTGCCGAGTGATTTTCGGCTTAAGGCGTCTGCCACAACATTCGCCTTACCCGGATGGTACTGAATCTTGCAATCATAGTCACTCAGTAGCTCCACCCATCTTCTCTGTCTCAAGTTCAAATCTCTTTGACTCAGGATGTACTGCAGGCTCTTATGATCTGTAAAGATCTCACATTTAACCCCATAGAGGTAGTGCCTCCACATCTTGAGTGCAAAGATTACTGCTGCCATCTCCAGGTCATGTGTGGGGTAATTCAACTCATGCTTCTTCAGCTGCCTAGAAGCATAAGCAATCACCCTTTCATTTTGCATTAACACACAACCCAAACCCACTCGGGATGCATCACAGAAGACTGTGAAGTCCTCACTGCTAGCTGGCAAAGCTAACACTGGTGCCGAAGTCAACCTCCTCTTAAGCTCTTCAAAACTCTCTTCGCACTGGTCGGTCCACACAAACTTCTGATTCTTCCTGGTTAACCTGGTCAGAGGAGCTGCAATCTTTGAGAAGTCCTGAACGAACCTCCTGTAGTAACCTGCCAAACCCAAGAAACTCCTAATTTCCGTCACTGTCGTGGGTCTAGGCCAGTTAGCCACAGCTTCTACCTTCTTGGGGTCCACCTCTATCCCATTTTCTGACACTACATGCCCCAAGAATGAAATGCTCCTCAGCCAAAACTCACACTTAGAGAACTTGGCATACAAGCCATGTTCCCTCAAGGTCTGCAGAACCAACCTCAGATGATGGGCATGCTCCTCTGCATTCCTGGAATACACCAAGATATCATCTATGAAGACAATAACGAAGTGATCCAGGTATTGGCTAAACACTCTGTTCATGAGGTCCATGAATGCTGCAGGGGCGTTGGTTAACCCGAACGACATCACAAGGAACTCAAAATGCCCATATCTGGTCCTGAAAGCTGTCTTTGGCACATCTTCATCCCTTATCCTTAGCTGATGGTACCCCGATCTTAGATCTATCTTGGAGAAACAACCCGCTCTGGCTAGCTGGTCGAATAGATCATCGATCCTTGGCAGAGGGTACCTATTCTTGGTAGTGACTTTGTTCAACTGCCTGTAGTCGATACAAAGTCTAAGGGATCCATCCTTCTTTCTCACAAACAAGACCGGAGCACCCCAAGGTGAGGTACTCTGTCGGATGAAGCCCTTTTCTACCAGCTCTTGCAACTGCTCTTTCAACTCCTTCAACTCAGCTGGGGCCATCCTGTAGGGAGGGATAGAGATCGGTCTAGTTCCAGGCACCAACTCTATCTCGAACTCTATCTCCCTAGCAGGTGGTAAACCTGGAAGCTCGTCTGGAAAGACATCCTGAAACTCTCTGACAACTGGCACCGAGGCTGGCTCCCTGACCTGACTACTAAGCTCTCTCACATGAGCCAAATACCCCTGACATCCCTTCCTAAGCAACCTACGAGCCTGAAGAGCTGATATCAGACCTCTAGGTGTACCCCTCTTGTCTCCTCTGAAGACGACCTCTGACCCGTTCTAATCTCTGAACCTGACTACCTTATCCCTGCAGTCCAAGGTAGCACCATGGGTAGATAGCCAATCCATCCCTAGAATGACGTCAAAGTCTGTCAAATCTAGAACCACAAGGTCGGTGGAGAGGCATCTTCCCTCAACAAAAACTGGACTGTACTGGCAGACTGACTCTGCCACTGATGGGTCACACTTGGGTCCACTGACCCATAGGGGACACTCTAACCCAGAGACTATCAGACCCAACCTCTCAACGGCTCTCGGAGCAATAAATGAATGAGATGCACCCGGGTCCATTAAAGCATACACATCAGAACACCCAATGATGAGATTACCTGACACCACGGTGTTGGATGTGTTAGCCTCCTGCTGAGTCATGGTGAAGATCCTGGCTGGAGCTGATGGACCTTCACCTCGGGAACCAGAAGAAGAGGCTGCCCCTCTCCCTCTACCTCTGCCACTGCCCTGAGTTGTGGCTAGAGCTGCTGGCTGTGCCACACTACCAGAAGCTGTCTGCTGGGGCTGGCCCATAAAAGGTGCTCTAGGACACTCCCGAGCCATGTGTCCCTCCTATCCACATCTGAAACATGTATTAGTCCCAGCTCGACACACTCCCCTGTGCGGCCTTCCACATCTCTGGCATTCTGTACCATCTGAGCCTGAGCTCGAGCCACCGCCAAATCCCAAACCGGATTTCAACTTATTCCAAAACTTATTCTTTTTCGGCTTCTTGGTGGTGTTATCCCACCTCTTCTTACTTGAGCTCTGAGAAGAGAGACCTGGCCCTCCTCTGCCTGGGGTCTTAACCCCTGAAGACTGGGTCACTGACTGCTTCACTGACCCCTCAACTATAGCACTCGCCTCCATCCTTCGAGCCATATCCACCACAGTGTGGAAACTTTCCCTCTCAACTGACTGAATCAATGAGGAGTACCTAGAATGCAGCTTCATAACATATCTCTTTGTAACAGCCCGGAAACCGAACTGCTACTGGCACTAGGATCCAGATCGACTTAAGGTCGCCGGGACCCGTAGTAAGCCTGCTATACTGTCTGTGTACCTGTGCAATCCCATACATGATCATACATTTGCTGTCAAATCATTAAAACTTTGCTTTCCTCCAGGGCTTAACCTGTGCATGCACTCGTTCTGGTCTATCAACTCAAAATGTTAAGCCTGGTTTTCTCATATTCAGTCACAAGAAAAGCAACATACATAAACTGGTCATGTGTCTACAACAAGGGATTACAAGGCAAGCACAAAGCTACACACTATACATTATCTCTGTACATGAACATGTCCACACTAGCTATTACACAAAGTACTCTTCCTGTACCCTGCTGACTTCCCTCTAATCTCTAAACCTGCAAGACTGAAGTTAGGGGAGAGGGATGAGCTACTATAGCCCAGTGAGTAGAATAGTAATAACATAACATGTGATAAAACATGCTCTCATGGAATGTATCACATCACAAGTAATCACATCATCTCGGCAGGACGGATCAAAACTCCTTCTATCTGTGTCCAGCCCACAAAGGAGCTCTCAGGACTGCATCTCATCTGGGGTACCGAAGTACCATGTGCCTGGTCCCCGTAGGGCTGTTCCAAGTCTTTCCTCCGAGGGCTATTGAATCCTCACTATGTCCATACCGTCTCATAGCAGCAATGTACAAGGCGCCATGCCAAGTACAAGGATAGATGCAATGCATCATAGTCTTAAAACATTAAGTTCAGTTCCACTCACCTCTGGCTGACTCTGAACGGACTCTGTAGGTTCTGAAACTGGACTCACTGCTGCTCTCTGGGGTTCCTCTGGTCTGTTCCTACACAGGTGGACTCAAATGAGGGACCAAACTCACTCAAGAACATCTCTAAGAACATCTCTAAGAAACTCCCCAAAAGCCCTCTAAAAGATCCTAAAACAAGCACATAAAACATACAAAAGAAAGCTGGACAGGGCACTTTCGGCTGCAGGTTCGGCGGCTGAAACCCCTCTCCAGAGACGAAACTCATGCATGTTCGGCGGCACCTTCGGCGGCCGAAGGTCTCGTCCAGAGACAAAACTCACACACTTTCGGCGGCCGAACTCCCTCTTTCGGCGGCCGAAAGTCCCTTTCTAAACCGAAAGCCTAGCTTTCAGGGGCACGCTTTGGCAGCCGAAACTGCCTCCACAAGGGGTTCGGCGGCCGAACCTTCCTTCGGCGGCCGAACCTGGTTTTGCCCGCTGGGCAGAACCCTGCTCTGTTTCATGCAAACTCAACACACAACTTACCCAACATGCATATCAACTACTCCCAACTAGCACATACCATACAAACATGCATAAAAAGGCCTAAACCTACTGTATAACCCCAAATAACACCTCAAACAACACTTACACATGTTGAACCACTAACTCATGCAAAACCTCAACCAAAACCCTATTCATGCATACTATCCATACAACTCCCATAAAACCTTCAAAAATCAGTAAAAGAGGTTCTGGATCTTGACTTACCTCTTCCAAACAAGAGATCAAGTGATCCTAACGTGGAGATATGAAGAAAACCTCTTCCAAAGCTCCAAACTTCAAAACTTGCTATTTTTGCTCAAAACCTTCAAAACACACCAAAACTCTTAAAACTCTTGAAAGATTTGGTGAAAAACATGAAAAACATGAAAGTCAACGTGGGAGAGGCTGGAACTCACCTCTGGCTGCAAGTGGAGGAGAAATATCCTCCTTCTACCGACCCTTGGCCCTTTTATAGGTAGGGATGGCAACGGATCGGGTATTTTCGGGTACCCGATCCGACCGAACCCTAATAGAACGGATTTGGGTAGTTATAATCGGGTTTGGGATGGGTTCGGATTTTAAAAATAATACCCGTTGCGGATTCGGATTGGATTCGGATTTTATGTACAGAGTACCCACTACCCGAACCCGTTTATATAAATAATTAATTTAATATAAAAAATATATTTTACAATAATATTTTATAAATTTTTTATATATATTTATATTTAAAAATTTAAATTTAAATATTCTTTAGAAATATTAAATTTTTTAAACGAAAATTATTAATAAAAAATATTTTTTATATAAATTATTAATTAAAATATATAAGATTAAACGGGTTCGGGTTTTATTCGGATAATAATAATCGGGTTTGGGACGGATTCAGATAGTTTAAATTAATTTTTAATCGGGTTCGGAACGGATTCGGATATTACTAATATAAATCGGATTCGGGTTCGGGTAGTTTAATTTTCGCGGGTACCCTACCCGTTTACATCCCTATTTATAGGTGGCTGGCCAGACCACCTTCGGCAGCCGAACGTGAATCCGAAACCATGCAATGTTCGGCGGCCGAAAGTGACCTTCGGCGGCCGAACCTTTGCATTTCTCCCTTAATGCTTTTCTTTCAAAACTCATTTTCCTTTATACTTAAAACCTTAAAACAAGTCAAAATACCTCAGAAAACATATGTATGACCCTTCTCGAGGGTTCCAACACCCGAGATTCCACCAGACTACAGGAATCCCGAGGCCGGACTCGAGCCGGATATTACACTCTTGGCTTTCTTCGTATCTGTATCTAGAGCTTGCCCTGAAAAAGGCAATAGCTCCAAGAATTTATCTGTGAACTCCTCTACACTCATGTGCTCTGTCTGCCTCAGTTGCTCAAACTCAATCATCTTTAGTTCTCTGGAACTGTCTGAAAAAGCCCATCCAGCGAACTCATTTGCAAATTCTTCCCATGTCATGCCGTCTAGTCTCGGGTCCACATAACACTTGAACCATTCCCATGCCTTCTTGCACTTTAAGGTGAACCCTGCCATCTGAATGGCCCTGCTATCATCCGCCCCTAGCTCATCAGTTATTGTCTTCACTACTCTCAGATACTCAAAGGGGTCATCCCCTGACTTGTATTTGGGAGCATCCAGCTTGAGGTAATCTGTCATCTTTACCTTGCTCCCACTGGCTGAGCTAGGTCTAGAAGGTTGAGTAACTGGGGCTGCTGGTTCTGTAGGTGGTGGAGGTGGGGGTGCAGCATTCCCCGAGGTGGGGTTTGCCGGGTTTGGATAGAAGGGTGAGGGTGGATAAGCTGGGTACTGTGTGTAAGGTGGATAGAAAGGTGGATAAGGCATGTAGGTAGGGTAGGGGTTAAAGCTGAAATAATCTGATGTACCTCCCATCGGATACCCTGAACCCTGTGGGAAGGGTGGATAAGGGGGTGGAAAACCATACCCCGAGGCTTGAACGCCTCCCTGTGACTCCCCTGTTCCCTCTTCCTCCATGCTAACATCCAGATTCCCATCCCTCCTCTGATCCTCTTCCATAACCTCCCTCACATCTGAAGAACTTCCTCCTCTATCTGTCCCCCTTCTGCTAGCATCAAAAGACCTTCTAGGGTCCCTTGACACTCTTTCTCTGTTTGCTCTACAAGACATTGCCCTAGGCAATGTAGGAGGACGGGCGCTCGTGCCCTCATCCTTAGGTGGCACTCCAGTCAATCGTGCAGATCGACGAGTTCCTCTCATCCTGTTTTCTGAAAAACAGTACACATCACACAAACATTAGCATCATATGGTTCATGTGGGCACACATGCACCCTCATCACATATACATCATTCATATCATAGCATCAATGCACATGTACATAATCATGACATTTCACATCATCATACAAGACAGGACTCCACATCCTATCTTAGTGGACATGATCTTCCTATTATGCTTGACCTTCTATAACATCTATGAGCCCGACACTCTAGGTCCGATCCTATGAATCTAGGGCTCTGATACCATTCTGTAACGACCCGAAAATCGAACCGCTATCGGCGCTAGGATCCGGGTCGACATAAGGCCGCCGGGACCCGTAGCAAGCCAAACTTACATCCTGGAAACCTGTATAATCCCATACATGATCAAGAAAATACAAAAAAAAAAAAAGTTAAAACTTTTCTTTCGTCCATACACCAAACTCAACCTGTGCATGCACTGTTCATAAACATAAACATAATCATGACCCCTCTGTGGGATCTCATCAATGCCCCAATGGGCAATACATCATACGTTGAGTTGGTTTGCATAATCATCATAAAATCTAAGATCATGTAGTAAAAGGGGATATCTTATACATATAGTCAAGCACAACCTCTAATCCTCAAAGTCATTACATGAATAAAACAGTATTTTACACAACATCAATACATTTATCATGTCCACACTATCTATTACATACACATGACTTCATGACTCTTATGGATCTCCTGGTCTACCCTGTACCTGCAAATCCTGGGAAAATGGGAGAGGGGTGAGCTACTAGACCCCAGTGAGCAGAATAATCAAAACATTTAAATCATATGGATCATGGAATGCATCACATCACAGCTAATCACATCAAGGATGAACTTGTCACCAATAGCCCTCTACAAAGTCCAACTATGCCAGAACGTAGAATGGGTCCTGGTCTTTCCCTTACATAACATAGCATAACATAACAGTCCAACTGTGCCAGAACGTAGAATGGGTCCTGGTCTTTCCCTTACATGGTGCCAGCGAATGTAGAATGGGTCCCACTGGTCTTACATTCCGTACTGTACATATCACATCGTCATATCATAGATCGAGGGCTTTGGATCATCCAACGTTCATCCACATCAATCAACAATAGAGTATGCAATGCAACATATTCGTGAATTCTAATGCAAACAACCTAGTATATCTCATGGCATTCATGATGCATGAAACATGCTGAAAAGTACATTAATTGCTTTAAAACATAATAAGTTATTCCACTCACCTCTGGGTAGCTCCGACCAGACACTGGAGCAGCTAACTCACTGCTGGGGTCCTCGGTTCCTCGGGTCCGAACCTACACAGGTGGACTCAAATGAGGGACCAAACAAACAAGAACATAACTCTAAACTACTCCCCAAAAACCCCCTAAAACATCATGAAATAATCATAGAAAAACATGCAATAGAGGGCTGGACAGGGCACTTTCGGCGGTAGGTTCGGCGGTCGAAAGTCCCTCCAGAGCCGAAAGTCAGGCAGGTTCGGCGGCACCTTCGGCGGCCGAAACTCCCAGACAGAGGCGAAACTCATGCATGTTCGGCGGCCGAAACTCCCAGACAGAGATGAAAGTCCTCTTTCGGGGGCAAGCTTCGACAGCCGAAGGCTGCCTCCACAAGCATGTTCGGCGGCCGAAAGTTCCTTCGGCTGCCGAACCTAGTTTCTCCCCTAGTGGCAGAAACTCAGCTCTCTTATGCACATTTGCCTCCAAACTAATCCAATCATGCAAAAACCTATTCTACAACATTCCCAAACATACACAAACAAGCATACAAGTTCCTAGGGGCATCAAACCAACAAAAACCCCAACTACAACACAATAAGCAACTCACATTGTTCATAAACACATATAAAACCCATAAACCTAACTATGAGCTAAACATGCATTCTACCCCATAGATCTACTTAAAACTTGCTTAAAACATGCAATGAGCTTAAGATCGGCTCTTACCTCGTGGAGATCGAGAGAGAGACGTCCTAAACTCGGAAATGGGAGGGGTTGAGTTCCCTTGAACCACAAAGCTCCAAACTTTGCTCAAAGCTTGAAAATCTTCAAAACAAAGTAAAAACTCATGAAAATCGAGTAGGATTGGAAGAAAAGAACTCAAGATCGGTGAGGAACGGCGGAGAGCTCACCTTGGCCGGAAATGGGGAAAAAGCTCGCCTGTTTTCGGCTAAGGGACCCTTTTATAGTGGCTGGCCAGGCCACGTTCGGGGGCCGAACGTGCCTCCGCATGCATGCCATGTTCGGCGGCCGAACTTGAGGTTCGGCGGCCGAACCTGGACTTTCCTCACTTATGCTTTCGGGGGCCTAAAGGCGCTCCCGAAGGCATGCATGTTCGGCGGCCGAACCTGAGTTTTCCTCCAAGATTATTTTTATGCAAAAACTCATTTCCATTTTACTTAAAACCATGAAATACCTTAAAACATTTTATGAAAACATGTTTCTACCCTACTAGAGGCTTCCGACATCCGAGATTCTACCGGACGGTAGGAATTCCGATACCGGAGTCTAGACGGGTATTACACTTGCAGAATTCCAATTTCTTAGCCAAAGAACAGCTAATCCTGAAGCAGCCAGCAACCTAAAAGACTTATGTTTCGCACTAGATCAATTGGAGGCAAGGGATGCTATGTTCATTCACACAGTAAGGTACATGCAAAAAATGACAAAGGCATTCAACACAAGAGTAAAGAATAGAAGCTTCATGGTAGGAGACTTGGTACTATGAAGAGCAAACCGAACAAGGAAAACACAAGGCTAGGCAAACTTAAAAAAAATTGGGAAGGACCCTTTCAAGTCACTAAAATAGTGTGGCTAGAGGGTTATAAAATCGCTGATCTACACGGCAAAGCTAAAGCAAGCACTTGGAACATTTCCAACTTAAGAAAGTTTATCAGTAAAGAATTTTTAGACAATAGTTTCTTTTCATTTTTTTTCTATTTTCTTTTTTAAACACTTACTTATTAGCTCCTCCAAGTATTTCTTATTCCAATAAAAGAACATAATTTCAATAATTCATTATTAAGAATAAACGCAACTTATTGCCAAAGTCCATAAGGTGACAGGATCGTCAAGGATAGTCCATAAGTCGATAGAATCGTCAAGTAAGGCGACAAGATCATCAAAGATAAACTGAAAGGCAACTTATTGCCAGAGTCCATAAGGTGATAGGATTGTCAAGGACAGTCCATAAGGCGACAGGATTATCAAGGAAAACCTAAAAGGCAACTCATTGCCAAAGTCCATAAGGCTACAAAGCGTCAAGGACAGTCCATAAGGCGATAGAGCATCAAGGACAGTCCATAAGGCGATAGGATCATCAAGGACAACATGAAGGGTAACTCGTTGCCAAAGTCCACAAGGTGACAGAATCGTCAAGGATAGTCCATAAGGCCACAGGATCGTCAAGAAAAAACTGAAAGGCAACTCATTGCCAAAGTCCACAAGGTGATAGGATCATCAAGGACAGTCCATAAGGCGACAAGATCGTCAAGGACAGTCCATAAGGCAATAGGATTTTTAAGGAAAACCTGAAAGGAAACTCGTTGCTAAAGCGATAAGGCTACAGGATCGTCAAGGACAGTCCATAAGGCGACAAGATCATCAAGGAAAACCTGAAAGGCAACTCGCTGCCAAAGTCCACAAGGTGACAGAATCATCAAGGAAAGTCCACAAGCCGACATAATCATCAAGGACAATCCATAAGGCGACAGGATTGTCAAAGACAAACTAAAAGGCAACTTGTTGCCAAATTCCACAAGGCGACATGAACTTCAAGAACAGTCCACAAGGCGATAGAATCATCAAAAACAACCTGAAAAGCATTCTCCAAACAAGACAGCAAGATGGGATGATCGCGTCACTTATGGAGGGGTTAAACAAATAGAGGATCAAAACCTTCATGGCATAAAAAGGTAAGCCATAACCTTCATACTATCGAGAATTAATTTTTTTTCTTTTCTTTTTCTTCCTTCGCCGAATGAGTAAATTGCAACTCAAAAGTCCAAGACATCAAATTTAGGTCACAAAAACTAGGACCCAAAATTTTATCTTTTAGAAAATGAAAAGATGAAAAATTCGAAATGGCTAACCCATTCCCGAATCTAAGAGAAGTAAATCCTTTACAACTACAATTTTAAGCGAAAATACAACACATATTAAGTTCAATAGTAGTCTTCATTCATACTAAAGTTCATTCATTATAAAAGGTAGCACAAAATGCCATTACAAATAACAAAAAAAAAAGCATCCTACTAAAATACTATAAAAGCTTAACTATAACCTTGAGACCGTCCAAGCATAGCTTTCGGCTCATCAAAACCATCCCATCTTCATCCCCCTTATCTACATCGAGGAAAAAAGTTTTACCAGGCATAAGGTGGCACACCTATTCAAAGTCTTATCCAGTATGACTTTTTTCCATTTCCTTCACCATAATTTCTTGAAAGGTGATATATGCGTCGGCAGAATGGTCAATAGCACTTTTTAGCTATTGCTAAAGATCCTCTGCCTTCTTTCTCAACTCTTCAATCTTGTTATAATCCTCCTTATGTTTTTTCTTCAAAGCGGCATTATCAAACCCAAGAGTACTATTTAACTCTTCAAAAAACCTGATCATTGCCTCTCAATTTTTTAGCTCAGTATTGAGCATGGTGTTAGCCGTCTACAGCTTGCCATACTCATGATAATAGATCTGGTATCGTTCCCTCAGAGCATGCATAGTAAAGATGGACTCTAGGCTTAAGGATATAGAGCGGAGAAAGAGATCATCATCTACCTCTTAAGACGTTCTCGATCAGCTTTATAGTACACCCTTTTCCTAATGGCCACCAGCTAAATAGTAATTATCTTCAACCGTGAATTGGCTGTAAATGAAAGCATCAAATGAGGACAATGCAAGCAGTTCTTCAGAAGTCATTTTCAGAGTTGGATCAGGCTCTTGCGTATATGGGAGCACGATTTCCCTCTATGGAGAAATAGAACCACGCTGATATATGACAACTCTTTCTTCCCTTTGATGACTTGAGTTTGCAACTGGCTTCTTCCTTTTCGCTGCCACCCTTTTTTCCATATCAGTAACCAAGTCACCACCCATATCTACATCCAAAAATATGAAGCATGAAGAAGTTAATAAAAATTGGATATAGCAACAAGTTCCAACTTTTTACCTTCATCATTCGAGTTAGAATCACTAATCACTGTCATCTAAAACCAGCGAACCTCCCTCCATACTAACATATTTATCTCAAAATTATCCATTTGAGATATTTTAATGATTTCTTGAATAGCTCGTGTCTCAACTTCGATCATCTGAAGCACACCTCAAAATTTTTGAACTTGGATAGTCCAGTTTTGAGGAAGAGATCCTCAACCTGACCCACCTACGTTTTCAAGCATGAAAAACCGACTCTTCCATGCTTCAAAGAAGAAGGAAGGCCAACAAATAATCCATAATTGGACTTTGGCGATAGGTAATAGAAGTCATCATTTTGCTTATGAAGCAATCCATATATGAAAAGAAAGACCCTTGCAAAATGCTCGATGTTGAGTTCCCAGCAAAGAGACCAAAAAGCAACCAATATTCTTCAGCTATTAAGATGAAGCTGAGCCACGCTATAATGAGTCATAGCCAACACATCAATATAAAAAGAATCCAGAGGAAAGCGAAGCCTTGTCTTAAGTTGTTCCTCTTAAATTATAATGTAACCTTCCTTAGTAACCAAGTCCATAATAGATTGACCTTTTATGCATGCCCACCCAATATAAGTTGACGGAAGACCATACTTTAAATAAATGACTCTAACCATATAATGCTTTGTAATTGTGAAAAAAATTAGAATACACTGTAAGGCGGGTTGGGACTTTAGCATTATAAGGGTTTAAATCTTCAACGTTAGAGCTCCCTACCTCTGGATGAACTTCCATTTCATTACCACCCTCAAGGTCGGAACCATTTTCATTGACTATATTTGCCTCCTTCTGAGTTAATAGAAATATATTATCTAAGGAAGGATTCATCATTAAAACTAAAACAAAGCAAGAGCTTTACCTTCAAATGGGACACATGAAAATCTGGCGAACTTCCAGTGAAACCCTAACGGGAATGCAAGACGGAGAGAAAAGAATAAACTTTGAGAGAAAACTTGAAGAATGAGT
Source organism: Manihot esculenta (assembly GCF_001659605.2). Taxonomy (NCBI): domain Eukaryota; kingdom Viridiplantae; phylum Streptophyta; class Magnoliopsida; order Malpighiales; family Euphorbiaceae; genus Manihot; species Manihot esculenta. Next base: position 12,009,695 of record NC_035177.2, read on the forward strand.
GACCACCAAAATGAAAGAGACAACCTTTTTATAAGGAAAACCAAAGGCTGACACGAGAAATAAAAAAAATGAACTTAAAGATTTGTGCAACGAGGATGGACTAATGACATTCACTCGTAAATAAAATCTGAAAATAACACTGGTTTGAGATCTCGATATCAAAACTCAAAAAAGGACCCAAAAGGATTCGGCCTAAGAAGACCGAATATCCCTTAAGATTCGGCAAGGCCAACCAAACTCCAAGGGATTTAGTAGGGATTCGGCCATCCCTCAGAATTTGGCAATGCTAGCCAAAATGCCAAGAGAACTTGTCACACCCATTCTCTAATCTGTAGAGACGGATATGACCAAGAAAACTGACAGAGTTCCCCCTAATATTTATACATATGAACACATTGAACCGGCTATAATTTTAAATTATAAAACATATAGGAGAGGATTGATAGCTGGACCAGTCAATCCATAATATATTTACAATAAACAAAATACATTCTTCACTGGACTGTACAATCTATACATGATCTTTCAAAATTACAAAAAGAAATGACAAAAGACTTAGGATTGGTCCGACCTCCTCTAGGCTCTGAGTGGATGATGTGGAAGGAAGGACAAACTAGGAGATGAGGACTGCTGAGCGGATCACCAAAAAGGAACTATAATAATAAAAGTATAAAGGTGAGTACAACAGACTCAGTGAGTCCCATATTCGGCCTTGGTTTCAATATTCCATCGAACTTTGAGTCCCACCTGGATTACAACACAAGATCATGATAGCTTATAAGAAGAGAGTATTTTAGGTACGTGACTCTATCAAGTAATTTATATGATAATCTTGTTATCATACATTAGCGACTGACTTAAATATTAAAAAGGTTATCAAGTCACCTACCCGATATTTTATTTACTCTTATAGGTTTATATCCAATGTCTCAATCTAAAAAGGAGATCAGAACAACATAAAAAAATCATATGGGAGAATTTTGAGATCACTAGCTGAACTTTATAGGTAAAGATAAAAGTTTAATGCCTTAGATTATCATTATTAAGGGGACTTTATTTAAATATTATTTTTTATATGAGCCTAAATTAATCATATTCTCACAAAGAGATATTAACACTAGATGGTGCAAATAGGAATTTGTATAAAAACATAAATCATATAAATTTTTTTTTTAGGGAAATAACAAAATATGTACTAAACATAACCTTTTTTTAAAAAAAACATTATTATTTAGTTTACTTTGTTACAATAATTATTTGTTTCCTTTATTTTTTAAAAAGTCTCTATTTTTTTAAAATCATTAATTATTTTAATTCTATGTTTTTTAGACGTTAAGTTTTTAATCTCTCCATTTACTTAAACAGTTAGGGATAATCCAAAAATTTTGTTCAGAGGTTCAATTTATTGATCAACGTAAAATAAAACACATAAAATAAATATATATTCAAAAATTTATAAAAAAATAAAATATTATAATTAAATTATCATTTATCTATTTTTTTATTGATTAAAATAAATTAATAATAAATTTATTTTTAATGTTTAAAAATATATCTTTTAATATAAATTAACAATCAATCATTCTATTAGAAAATCGATTTTTAATAATATTTATTATAAAAAAAATTTTGTATTATATAATTGTGACAAGTAAATTCATAAAAAAAATAATATTTTTAAAGTAATATATTAATTTAATATAATATTTACTATAAAATTTATTTATTTTTAAATTAAATTATCTAACCATTAGCTGTAGGAAGAATATTTTTATTTTATTTTTTTTAAATTTAAATAATCTACCTTATTATCTATAAAAATAATATTTGATTTATATTTAAGTATTTTAAATTTAAATTATGTAAGTCTATTATCCATTAAATTTATATTTTTTAAAATTAAATTATTTTTTAAATTCAAATAGTCCATAAAATTTATTAATTAATAAAACATTATTCATAAATCACTTTTATTTATAAAAATTTTAAATTTAGAGATAAATTTAAAATTTATTTCTCTAAATTTAGATAGTTTAATAAATAATTTTAATTATATAAATAGATTAAAAATTAATTAAGTAAGATAATTATTTCTTAATAATAAAAATAGTATATAAAATTAAATTACACAATGAATGAATAATTTTAAAAAAATTACGTACTGAACTTAAAATTTAAAAATAAAAAATAATTTTTTTAAATTGAAAAAAATAAAAAATGAGAGGAATAAAATAAAACCAACGATTAAACTTAAATGAATTAAATAGTATTAAAGGTGAAAAAATTAAAAATTTAATTTTATAAAGTATAAAATTATTTAATTGAATAATTTTCAAATAATAAATTTTTTAAATGTATAAACATCTGGTTATAATTTTTTTTCTGTTATATATAAAACTACCTAAATATTCCTACATGACACTTTAGCAAGTCACTGCAGTTAGCAATGTACGAAAAAAATTAAAATATCTTCATCTCTAATTATTTCTATATTTTCTATTTACAATTATTTAATTTCTAAATTTAAAAATTACAATTATTTAATTTCTAAATTTAAAAATTACAATTATTTAATAATTATAATTTTAAAATTATAATTATTTAATATTTATAATTTTAAAATTATAATTATTTAATTCTCATAATTTCAAAATCATAACTATTTAATCTCTTAATTAATAGAAAAATTAATATTTAATAGATTAAAAAAAACAGTAACTAATATATATTTTTAAAAATAATAAAAATTAAGTAGTTAATTTCACTAAAATATACCAACTGAATAATAATTTTCTCTTTTTAATCTTGAGAAATATTAGCTACAGTGACCTTCTGAATCAAATACTCTCCCCCTGTTAGGTAAAAAAAATATTTATTATATTAATTATTTTTTCCTCATTTTAACGGATGACTCTTACTTACAGATCTAATTTGATAGTAAATTTATTTGAATAAATTTAAAAAATTTTAAATTTTACTGTTTCAATCATTAATTTTCATTTAAAAAAAAATTAAATTATACTATTCAATTAATGAATCGGAAAATATTAACCACAAAATTTTTAATCTATAACCGTATAAAAATTTATATTTATTAATAAAAAAATTGTTAAAAAATAAATTATTAATATAGAAAAATTATCTTTCAACAATAAAAAATTAAATAAATTAAAAATTAATTTATTTAAAAGATATAAATCAAAATTGAAGTGGTTATCGAAAAATTAAATTAATTTATTTAAAATGTATCGATATAAATTTTTAAGCGTCTATATATAATCAGTTTTTTAATATTTATAAGAATATTTTTTAAATTATATTTTGCATTGATAAATTTCTATAGGTATAAATATATATAGCGACATAATCTTTAGGAATTGACATATAATTAAAATTTTTAACGGTTATAATTTCAGCATATATAATCATTATCACGTGATGAATGAGGTTCTTACATGAAATAAAATAAAATAAAATAAAATCTGGCGCATTAAGTTAGTTGAAATTGAGGGCAGGAGGTCAATGTCATGTGAGATCATTTATTGCTTTGGAGAAATTTAATACTCAATTATAATATTTTCTTCAAATAACAGACCAACACGACATGCCCGTTTGACTTCAAATATTTATTAATTGTGATTTAAAAATAAAAGATATTAATAAATTTATATATAATAATATAAATAAAATTCAAAAAATTTAAAAATTGATTTACTGTTTTAGAAAAGGATAAATCTTCTATTTTCGATTAATCAAATTTTTTAAATATTTTAAGCATCAAAAAGTAAAGAAAGTACTTTCCGGGAAAGTACACTTTCCAAGTAAACAAACTGGGGGTTAGCCCACTTTTTCTATAGTTTTTCCTGGTTACATCTTCCTCGTAACATCTTTTTCTCCGTCAAAAAAGAATTCTTTCACTCTTGTCTTTATGGGTTGTTGGAAAACGTCACGAGTACAAATTATCATAAATTTCAAAGCTTCCTACCAAGGAATTTACTTTTTTTTTTTTTTTTTTCACTTAAAAATTCATTTAATTTTAATCAAATTTAAATTCAAAATCATAAAAGTTTAACAAGTTTCGATGATATTAAAATTAAAATTTAATTTAGCATAAAAAAATTTAACTTTATAATATTAAAATTCTATTTATTTAATAAAAAATAACTTTTAAAAAATTTATTCAAATTATACTCACAGCTAAATATATCTGAATAAATCCGAGAGATTTCAAGTTTTACTCTTTCAACGTCGATTCTCATTTTGAAAAAAAAAATCACTTAAATTATTTTATATTTAATTAATTTAAAAATCCACTTAGAATTAAATTAATTTATCCCATGGAAGAAAAGGGTTGAAAAAGAAGTTGGGTGGGTAGTTTGGTCTAACAATTTGGAGTGCAATGTTAGTTGAAAGTGGAAGAAAAAAATAATTTTTTTTTAATCAGAAGAAATTAGTATTCAAATGAGGAAATCTTTATTTAATTTAAAATAATAACAATAATTAATCTGTATTTAATTATAGAATTAATGGGTTAGTTTTGTTTCTTCCATGCGTCTAAAATTAATATTAGCACATTTCATAAATAAGTGCCAGCATAGCAAAAAATCACTTTTATCCCACTTTCCTAATGCCATAAAGATCTTTATTATAAAATAATGAAGGTTAGTGGTCAATTTGTGTTATTTTACTTTTTAGAAAAATTATTTTTTAATTCTTATAAGAGATAATATACTTTTAATTTTATTAAAATTATAATTTATATTTTTTCAATTAAATCATAATTCCTTAAAATTATTCGAATTATATTTTACAGTTATTTGTGCTGTTAAAAATTAACAGAATTACTACGTTAATATCATGTTAACATATCACATTAATAAATTTAAGAGTAAAATTAATAATAATTTAAAATTTTAAAATATAATTATAATAAATAAAAATATAGAGTTTTTTTTATAATTATCTATTTTATTAGTATTTTTTAAGAGAGATAAATGGAGACTGAATTTATAATCTCAAATAAATTATATATTTTTTTAGATATTTAAGAAGTTAGACTAAATAATCAAATATTTAATTTTTATATTATTAATTTTTTAAATTTACTTTAAATATTAATATAATTTAAAAAAAAGTGATAGATTAGCATTATATTTGAGAGTTAAAAAATAATTAAAATTTATTTTATTATTTTTAAATTAGATTATTTAAATATTATTTTAAATTATTTTTTTAATATTTTATAATTAATATATTTAATAAGGTTATTTTTTAATGATAATTTTAAAAGTAATATAAATAGCAAGCATTATGAATAAATAAAAAAAGTCGATTTATAATAATTTTAATTAAAATAATATAAAAATAAATTATTATTAGAAAATTATTGATAAAAATATAAAAATAAATAATATTTTTTAAATATATTTAATATTGAAGAGGGATAATTTAATAATTTTATAAGTCTCTCATTATAAAAATAATAGTAAGATGCATTTGGTGGGATATTAAAAAAATAGAGCTTAATTAATAAAAAATAAAATTATATGATAGAATTATAATAAAAGTAGATTATAAATTTTTTAACAATTAATTTTAAACTATATTAATGCACTATATTAATGTATGCAGTGATGTGTAAAATTTCATTAATTTTTTAACTGTATAAATAATGATTAAATATATTTAAATTAATTTTAAAAAATTAAAATTTAATTAATAAAAATATTAAATTTTTTTTATAATTAATACTTTTTATAATATTTTTATTTATTATTTATTTATACTAAAATAATTTAAATTTTTTAAAAATTTATTAATTAATCTTTGCATATGTCATAATTTTCAAGACTAAAAATAAAGAGAGAATTTCTCTCATAAAATTACTATTATTTTTATTATATAAATAATTAAAATAATTGAAAGCATTTTAAATATTTTCTATCTTTAATGATTAAAATTAATAGAAACATAAGTTAATAATTTTTAAAAATTTCAGTAATATTATATATTTTTAAAATTAAACAATCAATTACTCAAATTTTTTCATATTATAAAATTAAATAATATTTTTTTAAAAAAAATTAGCCCTTAATTTTAATTTAAAAAAAATAATATATAAACTTATCAAATAATTGCAATTCTATCATCAATCAATCACAATTCTAATCATGTGAAAAGTAAAACTCTATTGATTTACGACTTTTCAATTAATAAAATATTTTTTTTTTCAAAAAAATTGTTAAATCAGAATAATAGTACTCATTTAAAATTTCTAGAGATATTTTTTTTTATCAATTCCAAAAAATTTAGAGAAAAATAATTTAATGGGATCCATATTTTATTGCCCTAATAATTAATTATGATATCTTGAAAAAAAAAATAATTAATAAATAAAAGTCAACAATTCAAACTGACTCTAAAATTTACCTCTTTTTATTCTTCCGGCGCCAACATTATTTTGATGCGGTGGGAAATCTTATTAGAGAAAAATCAAACAAATTAGCCACTAAAATTTATAATTTTTATTTTTAATTTTTTAAAATAAGATTAAAAAATTTTAGAAAAAAAAGAAAAAAAACTATATATGATGTTAATATGAGACTAGGATATAAAGTGCATTCAATGTTTATAATATAATTAATTATGTTTAATATCAATTCAATTTAATTTTCATTACAAAATAAATAAAAAAAATAATTATAAATTTTAATTGGTAAATTTAAATTATCGATAAATAATCATTAATTTATTTTATTAATTTTTTTATAATTTTATGGATAAATTTGACTGAATGTTATTTTTATTTTCTAGTGTTTTGAAAGGATTTGATTTGAGATATTGAAGAAACGTGGAAAGCTGTAAGTCTGAGATAAGGGATAAGAATGAGTTAAATTTTTAGCTGCAGCGCTATAATTGATTTTTAACCAAAGTCAATAATTTTGTGCTTATTTATAGAGGTGAGCAGTATTCGGTTCAAATTAAAAAAATTGATCGAATCGAATGGATTTAAAAATTTGATTCAGTTTTTTATATATTTCAGTTCGGTTTGATTTTTAATTTTAGAAATTTCGATTATTTCGGTTTGGTTCGGTTTTGATAAAAAAAAACTAAAAAAACCGAACCGAACCGATTAGTGATAATAATATATTTTTTCAATAATATAGAGAAATTAAATCATATTAAAATTAAAATATTTTAATTAAATTTTAAAATATTAAAAATAAAGTGTAAAAAATAAAAAATTTATTAAAAATTAAAATCGATCAAACCGAACTGAACCGAACCGAATCAGACCGGTTCGGTTCGATTCGGTTTCTGACTAAAATCGATTTGGTTCGATTTTCATAAACACTAAAATTTTAATTTTCGGTTTATTCGGTTCGATTTTGAATCGAATCGACCGAATGCTCACCCCTACTTATTTATATCACAATCAATCTGTTTATATATTGATTTGGTTAAAATAAATTTTCCAATGGCTATGAGACTTATATTCACGTTAAGATGAGTTTAATTAAATTAAGTATAATATTTTTTTAAAATTTATTTTTTTATCAGAAAAATTACATTTTATTATAAATATTTAATTTTTTTTTAATTGAGTGTCTGAAATTAAAAAAATAAAATATAAATTTTTTAAAATTTATTCCGATACATTTATCACCAGACTAATTTTATAAATACAAAAAATAATTATTACTAACGTGACAATGAAATCCAATCTACTGGCTTCTATAATTCAAGTTCAACTAAGCAGATCATTAAAGATAGTGTCAAACTAGCAAAGCTAATTAAATTTGTACATTGATTAATTTTATTAGGTATATGATATTGATACACACTGCGTCAGTCGTCTGTCAATATCTTCCTATATTAATTAAGTAATTTACAAAAATATCCCTATATATTATTCTTATTAATAAGTCTGCTGTTCTATTTTCAGAATGTTACTAAAATAATCATAAATTTTGATTCCATCATATCTTTAGCTTTTCCATTCATTTTTTTAAGTATGTTCAACATATTCCGTTAACAAAATTTCAAAAATATTACTATTTTAACTCGTAAAGAATAATTTATATTTAGAAAATATTTTTATAAATAATATTTTTTTAAAAAATATTTTTTAAGGAAAAAAATGAATATAATTAATATATTAAATATTTAAATTTTATACTCATTATATATATATAAAATTTAATTTTATAATATATAAAATCATTTTCGAGTAAGACCGAACATATTCTAGTCAAGCCTTTCACATTCAAGGTAAGATATGATAATAAAAGAAAACAGTATATGGAGGAAAAAGCTTGCGTCTGTTTGAATTTGGCAGATAGCTACATGCAATACCCTTTGCGTCCTTGTTAGGCCACATGCTGGACTACCATTTTATACTTTTCTTTTCTTATACATTACCATTTTCTTTCCTTTTTTTAAATATTAGTCATGTATTATAGAAAAAGTTACTAATTAATTTCTTAATTTTAAAAAATATATTAAATTATTTTAAAAAATTTATTAATATAAAAAATTTAAAATATTAATTAATAGACTTTTTTATAAAATTAAAAGATTAATTAGTAAATTTTTTTATATTATAAAATTAAATAATAAATTATTTTATAAAATAATTAATGAAAAATTTAATTAATAAAATTTTCAATATTTTTATATCTTTTTTAATATGTTTTTTAAAAATAAAATGATTAATTAGTGAATTTTTATATATAATTAAAATAATAAATTTTTAAAAAATATAATTTCAATTAATATTATTAAATTAATTATTTTCCCCTTTCAGTTGAAACTATTTGTATAAAAAAAGATTTAGATATAATAATTTCTATGATTACTAATTATGTGGTAACAAGTGTCGCACTCAATTTCAATAGAAAAATCAGATTCCAGTTTCTCTCTCTTCTTCTTCTTTTTTTCTTTTATTTATTTATTTTTTTTATGACGAGAGGAGAAGTCCAGCTAGGTGGGCATCTTCTCAGTATAAAAGACTAACAAACATAGAGAAATCTTCAACACTCAAAACACAACACAATACTCATATTCTTCTTCATCTACTCACTAGCTTGAAGAAGAAATCCATGGAGAACAGAAACGATCATGCTGTTCATGATGTTGAGCAAACGAGTAATGGAAATGAAGATGAACCAGTCATTAACTACAGAGGAATCAAAGCCATGCCCTTTATCATTGGTCACTCTTCTTCTTCTTCTTCTTCTTCTTGTTTTAGTTCTTGTTCTGGTTTTTCTCATCTGGGTATTGATTAGAATCAGTAATTTTGATGTAAAATTTGCAGGAAATGAGACATTTGAGAAGCTTGGAACAGTTGGGTCATCAACGAACTTGGTGGTTTATCTGAACACAGTGTTTAATCTGAAGAGTGTGACAGCAACTACTCTTGTTAATATCTTCAATGGCACCACCAACTTGGCTCCTTTGCTTGGAGCTTTCCTCTGTGATACTTACTTTGGACGTTACAAGACTCTTGGTTTTGCTTCTATTGCCTCCTTTTTGGTAATTTTTTTTTTCTTTTCTTCAATTTTTACCTTTCTCTTACACACCTTAGCTTAATTTCCTCTTCCTTAATTGCTTCATTTCCTTTCTGCTTCCTATGCAAAATGGCTAAATTTAGCTTCTATCTATGCGGAAACTAAAAATATTAAATCTCATCTTTTCATCATAAAAACTAAAAATATTATTTACACTCTCAATTAAAGTATATATATATAAATAAAATAATGCATAAGTAATTCATTATTTATGTTTCTTATAGGTTTTTGGGTTTCCAATTCATTAGTCAACTAAGAAAATTTTATATTTGAATAGCGTGCAAAGGTTGATACTTTATTTTATTTTATTATTATGTATAATTTTTCCTCATTAATTTGATTATAATAATTTAGGTAGATAAAATAAAATAATTAACTTAAGTCAAAGTAACATGTCTTAGCCAGAATTCATGGCGGATGGTATGAGAGAATTATAAATTATATATGCACCAGAGTAGACATCTAAGCAATATAAATAAATAGAAAAAGGGAAGCATATGGTTCAGTTTCATAGTAATTGAATTGCCTTTGTTTTTTTTCTTTTTAATGAAAATTAGAGATTGAAATAGCATAACTGAGAATTTATATTTTTATTTAAATATATTTATTATTCGATTAAATTTGTGAGTTCATAATAATTGAATTATTAAAATTTAAATATTAAGTGGTATATGAGTTTCAGAAATTTAGTAATTTATTTTTATTAAAAGTAAATTTTTTTTAGAATATAAAATGAAAGATATGTAAAGGAGTGTAGATACTTGTATTTATTTTATGTACGTAGCTAGACTGAGGTGCAATTTATATATATTCACTATCAATAAAAAGTGAAAAAAAAAAATTTCTTATTGTTAAAAAATCAAAATAAGAGCAGCAGTCCGAATACAAAATAGTAAATTGCAATAATGGCTGGGACCACTCCAGTTTGGCGGGCGGGCGGGCGGGCGGCCGTCTACTAGATTTGTTTTTAAGAAGGGGAAGGAATTTTTCCGAACTGTGCTTTTGTGGGCGGGAAAAAGAATCCTGATCTTTTCTTTACTATGGTCTACGAGAAGCTTACAAAAAAATTCCTTTAACTGTATTTTTTTTATTCGACCTAAGAAAAAGTTTAAACTGTCAAAAAAAAATTTTTTTTTATTCGATTCACTTTAACTGCTATCTTAATTTGAAATTAAAACGGTTAATTGAATACCCATTTGGATTTTATGATAAAGATATTAAAATTAATAAAATTAAGGCAAAGTTTATTTATTTATTTATTTTCATATTGATTTTTTGGTGTATGAGCAGGGAATGTCAGCACTAGCATTGACAGCAGCAATACCCAGTCTGCATCCTCCAAAGTGTGTAGGAAAAGATAACAGCCAATGCGTAGGCCCATCAATTTGGCAACTTATCTTTCTTCTATGTGGATTTGGAATGATAGCTGTCGGAGCCGGCGGAATCCGGCCATGTAATCTTGCCTTCGGCGCAGAGCAATTCAATCCCAACACTGAATCAGGGAAAAGGGGCATGAGTAGCTTCTTCAATTGGTACTACTTCACCTACACCTTCGCCGTGATGGTTTCAGTCACCGGCATCGTCTATGTCCAATCGGACGTTAGCTGGGCTATTGGGTTGGCCATTCCTGCAATTCTCATGTTCTTCTCTTGCGCTGTCTTCTTCCTCGGAACTCGAATTTACGTTATTGTTAAACCTGAAGGCAGCCCCATGACTAGTGTGGCTCAAGTTCTTGTTGTTGCTGTTAAGAAACGAGGGCTAAAGCTTCCTCAGAATCCTGATTTTTCTCTTTTCAACTATATTCCTCCCAAATCTATCAATTCCAATCTCCCCCACACGAATCAGTTCAGGTTAGATTGCAAAATTCTCTGCAATTTCAGCAGTGGTAATTCACTTCTGTTCAAAAGAGTTTTTGCTTACTGATATGGCAATGGTGTTTCTGCAGGTTCCTTGACAAGGCTGCCATTGTTACAGAGAAAGACGAAATAAACATGGATGGCACAGCAGCCAATCCTTGGAGACTATGCAGCATCCAGCAAATTGAAGAAGTGAAATGCATGATCAGAATAATTCCAATATGGGCATCAGCCATAATCTACCATGTCCCTTTAATCCAACAGCAAACTTATGCAGTTCTTCAAGCACTTCAGCTTGACAGACGTCTAGGTTCTGGAAATTTTGAAGTTCCTGCTGCTACATTTATCATCTTTACTATGCTTGCCCTCACTATTTGGATACCCATTTACGATCGAATCTTGGTTCCATTTCTTCAAAGACTTACTGGGAAAGAAGGTGGATTCACTCTTCTTCAGAGAATGGGGATTGGAATCTTACTCTCAGTTCTTTGCATGTTTGTTTCTGGGTTGGTTGAAGGACACAGAAGAGAGATCGCTCATACAAAGCCAACTCTAGGCATTTCACCTAAAGGTGGTGGTGTTTCATCAATGTCTTGGATGTGGCTAGTGCCTCAACTGGCTCTTGCTGGACTTTCTGAAGGATTCAACTACGTTTCCCAGATTGAATTTTACTACAAACAATTCCCAGAAAATATGAGGAGTATTGCAGGATCTTCCTTCTTTGCTGGTCTAGCACTGGCAAATTTTCTCAGTGGTTTTCTTGTTTCGACAGTCCACAAAGTTACTGCATCAACTAAATCTGGAGATTGGTTGTCTGAGGATCTTAACAAGGCGAAATTGGATCATTTCTACTATGTGATTGGTGTTCTGGGGATACTCAACTTGGCATATTTCATGCTGTGTGCTAAGTGGTACAGATACAAAGTTCGTGAAGATGATAACTCAGTGGAGATGTCCAAGAAAACAAAGGATTCTGTGAAGCACCATGTGTGAATGGTACTTGAAATCTGCATTATCATAAAGGAAAATTTGGTTGAAAAAAAGAAACCAATATCAAGCATATTAATTTGTATTTTCAAGTTTCTTCTTCTAATTGATCATCAGATAGTATCTCAGTTTAGAGAGAAGGCAATCAAGATTTCATTCCTTCTCAGTATCAATGCAGCTAAAATTATCACTTCTTTGACTTAGTTTGTTTTAGAGACATTCCCATTCATAAAAATAAGTTTCTGGCTTAATAGTATACAAGTGTCTTACATTTTCCATAATACTATAGATAATCGATATGCCATTCTTATTTATATCTCATCCATCTAAATCTAAGATATAAATAAGTAGATTTTCTGCACTCCAAGGCTTAGCCTGGTGGAAAGTGCATCCTAGCAGATCTAAGGTTCGACTCCCCCACCCCTATTTCAAAAAAAAAATAATAATAATAAGTAGATTTTCTAAGTTAGATGGGATCCATATATTTATATTTTAAATCTAGGACTGGATTTCAATAAGATTTGCCATTATCAATGGATGGTAGCATAGTGTTATTTCTAAAACTATAAAATCTTGAATTCAAGTGTTAATTAGAGTTAAGTGTATAAAAAAAATGTATTTAATTAGAAACTTTCAATTCAATATTATGAATTAAACTCAAATAGAAATTGATTATCAAACCTAATTAAAATAAAATCAAGAAAAATTTACAATTAATCCTTATAATAATAAAAAATTTATTAGTTGGTGCATTAGTTTTGAAAAATATATTAATATGTCCTTGAGATTTTAAAAGGTTTACTATTTAGTCTTTCTATTAATTTTTATTATTAAATATTTTACTATTTAGTCTATGCAATATAAAAAAATCCATTAGTTGGTCTTCATTCTTATAAAAATATCTACTAACTAGTCTCTCTATATTGATGATATTTTAGATTTTTTTATAACACTTAAAAGATAAAATTAATAGAGATACTAATTAGTAGAATTTTTAAAATTTCAAAAATGTTTTAATATATTTTTAAAATCAATAAATTAATTAGTTAATTTTTTTATACTACAAAAACTAAATAGTAATATTTTTTAAAATCAAATTGAGTTGAAACTAGAATAAAAATAAAAACAAAAATTGAGGCTAAAAGAAACCCTTAAATTCAATTATCCATACAAGCAAAGGGAGTTTAATAATTTTTAATAAATTAAAGGCTCTAAAATATAGTAGATGGTATTTAAGTTATTTCTACTAAATATCATAGTTAGAAGTAAGCAAAGAAAAAGATATGCATCATATTTTTTTTGAAATTAGTAACTTCAGTTTCAATTATCATTATTTAATTTTTAAAAATTTATATATGACAAAATTTAGTATTTTTTTTATATCTAATATATCAAATAAAGAATCAAATTGATATTATTGATTAATAAAATTATCCAATATGAATAGGGATTTTAGCTTATTATAAGATTGATCATGGATTCCTCATCAATCATTAGACAGTGAGACTCTTGAAACCAAAATCAGCTTTCAAATTTTAATTATAATTAGTCAAATATATTCTTATATTCGTATACTATTTTATATTAGCTTATTAAATACTTGAATGAGATTATAACTTAATGAATACTGCGATATATAAAAAATTAACAATTAAATACAAATTAATTATATTATTAATAATTTATAAAAAATAAAAAATAATTCGATTTATTACTAATAATAATTGAAAATTTTTTAATTAAACTCTCAATTTCATAAAATAATAAAAATATAATTGTCTAATTTTATTAATTTATAAAAATTTAATATATAATTAATAAAATGTAGAGTATAATTAATAATATACGTAATTAATTTTTATTTTTTGATAAATTATTGCTAATACAATTAATTTATATTTAATTGTTATAAATTCAGATATTAAATAATTTATAACTTCAATTCAAATGTTCAATAAATTAATTCTAATTAATGTAAAGATGTATATATTTAGTCTAATAACCGTTGTATTTCTCCATCCCATTACGAGACCGGGCCGATAGTAGCAGCCGACAATCAGGAGGCTTCTAAGCCCCCGAATAAGCCAGACCTAGCCTGTTCATCCTCCTGATCGGACTCCTATTTAAGTCACTCAATCAGATCGGCCCGGCCCATTTCAGCGTTAAAGCCAACTCTTTCTTAGGTTCCGGTCCTTTTCCCTCAAACCCGGTCACAAGAAGAAAAGACTGCGGGTCCAGTCATTTCGCAGCCCTGTCCACTCGCACGCCGAAGGGAATTAATTGCTTGCCTGACACAGGGAGGATCCTGGGGTTATCCGTATGTACGGACCTGCACCAAGGGGTAGGTGGTCCTATAGCGGAAAGGCCATCTCGCGTGAGAGAGAAGAAAGAGGATAAAAGGGAGGAAACACTCTCCTCTATGGCGAAGTTTTTTGCTAAGTTCACATAACCCTTGTAAAACCCTATTTTTTGGATCTCAGATCGTCAATTGGCGCCGTTTGTGGGGATGAAGGAGATCTTTTCATCGCCGGAGTTCCACTCTTACAATACCCACTGAGATCCACGATGGCTAACCACAACGAAAACAATCTTGTCAACACCCCCTAATGACCTGAGCTCCGCTCAGGAGGGACAACAGTTCCCTTTTTTCAGTCCCACAACCCCAAACAACCAAACACCAATTCCTTTCAACCCCTTACTAAGCTTGGCAGGTAACGTGCCTAGAGCTGCTCTATCCAACCAGAACCTTCAAACCATGGCCCTCCAACTACAAAATACCGCTCACTGGTTGGGGCAAATGATGCAACAAAGGGGCCTTAACACCCGGTGAATGTGTTGCCAGTGGTAGAAGAGCCCATAATCAATGAACCTTGCCAACCTACCCTCAATCCTCCCCTAACAACCAGCCGAGAAATAGGAGAGAGAAGCAGGAGAGCTGGTGGAGAAGTAGAGCCAGAAGCAAGGGTTCACGGAAGGAGGGTGAGGGAGTTGATTGAGAATGACGAGGCCGACAGTTATTCTGTCAGAACAACCAAGTGGACGGGAAGCGAAGCAGAGGAACAGGAGTACCACCGGGAGAAGAAACCCAGGCAGGAGGAGGAGAGTGTTGACCAAAAGCTGCAAAAGATGAAAGAGCAGCTCTTGGCCGAGTTGGGAACGAAGGATCAGAATCAAATTCTCGTGCCCGCCTCTTCACCCTTTTCGAAGTGGGTGCAGCAGGAGATCATCCCCAAGAAGTTTATGATGCCTCCTATGGCAGCATATGATGGGGCTGGCAACCCGAGGGAGTACGTGGCCCATTTCAACACAGAGGCCCTACAGATCCCCGAGCCGGAAGAGAGTCGGGCGGTAGAGGCCATGCAGAAAGGGACGACCTCGCCCGAGTTCTTTGGCTCGTTGAGCAAGAAACCCCCGACCTCACTGGCAGAGCTCATAAAGAGGGCCCGTTCAGAATAGCAGAAGTGGTCAAGCCAGGAGTATATCGAATCGAGGATATGCAGGGAAACCCTGAGCCTCACGCCTGGAATATCCAACACCTTAAGAGGTACTTCTCTTAAAATATTTGTAAAGAAAATTCTTGTACTCTGAAAACATGAATAAACGACACCATTTTTTTTTTTGAAAAGCAACGTTATCTCTATTACTGTGAGTATTAACTCTCTCTAAAAAAGAAAAGAACAGACCCCAGAAGACCTCAGTAAGGTAGGTGACTGGGCTCCCAAAGTACCCCTGCCACCACAAAACCGGCAGAGACGACGAAGCGACAGTAAAGCCAC
Source organism: Manihot esculenta (assembly GCF_001659605.2). Classification (NCBI taxonomy): domain Eukaryota; kingdom Viridiplantae; phylum Streptophyta; class Magnoliopsida; order Malpighiales; family Euphorbiaceae; genus Manihot; species Manihot esculenta. Next base: position 12,025,883 of record NC_035177.2, read on the forward strand.
AGAGCCCGAATCTTACAAAAGACCTCAAGGAGGTACAAGACCAGAATCCCCAAGATCTCCTGGCATAAAACGGCAAGCGAAGATCTCAAAGATCTCCCGGAGCAAAAACGGCCGGTGAAGATCTCAAAGATCTCCCGGAGCAAAAACGGCCAGCGAAGATCTCAAAAATCTCCCGGAGCAAAAAACAGCCGGCGAAGATCTCAAAGATCTCCCGGAGCAAAAACGGCCGGCGAAGATCTCAAAGATCTCCCGGAACAAAAATGGCCGGCGAAGATCTTAAAGATCTCCCGGAACAAAAACGGCCGGCGAAGATCTCAAAGCTCTCCCGGAGCACAAAAGGCCGACGAAGATCTCAAAGCTCTCCCGGAGCAAAAAAGGCCGGCAAGAGCCCCAAGATCTCCCGGAGCAACAAAGATCGGGATCCCTAAAGATCTTCCGGTGTCACATTGTAACGTCCTCTGGGCCCACACCAGTGAATATTGTCCGCTTTGGGTCAAGGGATTGAAACCCTATCTTCCCTCACGGGTTTGTTTCTGGGTCAAGGGATTTACTACCCTGTCTTCCCAAAACGCGTCCACTGGGGTCTCTTGGGCATAGGCTTATAAGGCCCTCTCCCTTTCCACCTCTTTCCGATGTGGAATACTTTTAATCCACCTCATGGGGTTCCTTCCCCCCATAAGGCCTGAGCATCCTCGCTCAGCACACCGTACTCATGAGGCCCAGGCTCTGATACCAATTGTAACATCCTCTGGGCCCACACTAGTGAATATTGTCCGCTTTGGGTCAAGGGATTGAAACCCTGTCTTCCCTCACGGGTTTGTTTCTGGGTCAAGGGATTTACTAGCCTATGCCCAAGAGATCCCAGTGGACGCGTTTTGGGAAGACAGGGTAGTAAATCCCTTGACCCAAAAACAAACCCGTGAGGGAAGACAGGGTTTCAATCCCTTGACCCAAAGCGGACAATATTCACTGGTGTGGGCCCAGAGGACGTTACAATTGGTATCAGAGCCTGGGCCTCATGAGTACGGTGTGCTGAACGAGGATGCTCAGGCCTTATGGGGGGAAGGAACCCCATGAGGTGGATTAAAAGTATCCCACATCGGAAAGAGGTGGAAAGGGAGAGGGCCTTATAAGCCTATGCCCAAGAGACCCCAGTGGACGCGTTTTGGGAAGACAGGGTAGTAAATCCCTTGACCCAGAAACAAACCCGTGAGGAAAGACAGGGTTTCAATCCCTTGACCCAAAGCGGATAATATTCACTGGTGTGGGCCCAGAGGATGTTACAATTGGTATCAGAGCCTGGGCCTCATGAGTACGGTGTGCTGAGCGAGGACGCTCAGGCCTTATAGGGGGAAGGAATCCTATGAGGTGGATTAAAAGTATCCCACATCGGAAAGAGGTGGAAAGGGAGAGGGCCTTATAAGCCTATGCCCAAGAGACCCCAGTGGACGCATTTTGGGAAGACAGGGTAGTAAATCCCTTGACCCAGAAACAAATCCATGAGGGAAGATAAGGATTCAATCCCTTGACCCAAAGCGGACAATATTCACTGGTGTGGGCCCAGAGGACGTTACAATTGGTATCAGAGCCTGGGCCTCATGAGTACGGTGTGCTGAGCGAGGACGCTCAGGCCTTATGGGGGGAAGGAACCCCATGAGGTGGATTAAAAGTATCCCACATCGAAAACAGGTGGAAAGGGAGAGGGCCTTATAAGCCTATGCCTAAGAGACCCCAGTGGACGCATTTTGGGAAGACAGGGTTTCAATCCCTTGACCCAAAGCGGATAATATTCACTAGTGTGGGCCCAGAGGATGTTATAATTGGTATCAGAGCCTGGGCCTCATGAGTACGGTGTGCTGAGCGAGGACGCTCAGGCCTTATGGGGGGAAGGAACCCCATGAGGTGGATTAAAAGTATCCTACATCGGAAAGAGGTGGAAAGGGAGAGGGCCTTATAAGCCTATGCCCAAGAGACCTCAGTGGACGCGTTTTTGGGAAGACAGGGTAGTAAATCCCTTGACCCAGAAACAAACCCGTGAGGGAAGACAGGGTTTCAATCCCTTAACTCAAAGCGGACAATATTCACTGGTTTAGGCCCAGAGGACGTTACATGCATGCTCACAGAAAACAGCGGTATACAATGACAACACATAAAAACAACTCATAAGAACATAGTTTCGACCTCACATGAAAGATTAGGGCACGGGACCATAAATGAAAAGCTAAACTCCGACCTCCCAAAGGAGCTCGAATCATAAGGTAAAGAGACTTTGATCTCGCACAACAGCCAAAAGCGCCAAAGTGCCATGCTAACCTCAAGAGGGTGCTGGAATAGAAATAAAAGAATTTGAATCCGACCTCTCGAAAGAGCTCGGATCACAGGCTAATAAGACCTCGATATAGAAATAAAAGAATTTGAATCCAACCTCTCGAAAGAGCTCGGATTATAGGCTAATAAGACTCCGATCTCGCAAAGAAACTAGCATATAATGAAATTAAACTAAGTCGCCCCAACGCCTGTATCGTGTAACAATGCGACCTGCTAAAGGCCGATGCAACGCTCACGGCACCAAAGCACCATGCCGATCTCAAGAAAATGAGACCGGTACTGGTAAATCCAATAGGCAAATCGAATTAAGGTGAGGCAAATCCTAAGTAAAATGCATACCAAAATACAGAACCAAACAAAGAATCAGGGGCAATCATGAGAGACACCGACCTTGAAAATTGACCGCTAGCACTAAACCAGCTCAACTAGCCTCGAGAGAGGTCTAAGCAGCAAAGAGCCCGCAAAACGCTCGAGGGTAGACAGCCCAAGAAAACACTCGGGGGTAAAAAACCCAACTAACCGATACATACACGAGAGGCAAATGCTCAGATAAAGAATCAAGGAGACAGGAGCAACGTAAAAAGCCAAATAAACCATTCTGAACAACCGAATGGGGTAGTAGAAAGCCCTGACTCATTAGGATACAAAAGAATCGAGCTCCCTCTATGAAAAGGCCCATAAATGCAGGAACACATAAAAGGATAAACGAAGGCAAAGGACCGTGCTCACAGCTCGGATTAATTTGCAATAAACAAACATTTAGCAAGAATAACCCAGGAAGAGGAAAATGACAAAAGAACGAGCTCTCTATCCCAGTGGAGCACACAACTCAAACCTCACTGACTGCCAAAAGGTTATCTCAAGAGAGACAAGGCGTCTGAGCTCATAACAAGAACAAGATTTAAAATCATCTAAAGTGGGGCACTCATACAAGTAAGACATTTCTTTAGGTATTATGTATCCGAGATCACAACAATGACGAGATCGTGAGTCAAAAACAGAAATGCCCTCATGGGAATAAGAAAAACTCGCAAGTCAGAAGCTTAACCAGACTCCGAGCTCTTAGCCCGAGTCAGTTCGACTAGCAAAGTCCCAGTAGAGCCAGCCTGGTCCATCAAGTAAGTAAAATTGACAAAGCCAGAAGACAGTCTGAAAAGAAAATAATGATGATGCACAGACCGAGGTGAAATATCATTCATCATCAAGAACACATCTTCAGATCGCCATACATTTAAACACCAAAGTAAACAGATAAAGAAATAAGGCAAGTAAAGGACATTTTGACAAGAGCTGTTCTCGAGCTGCACGGTCATTAATGGAGCCTAAGTATTTACCCCCTCACCAGTCATGGAATAACTGCTGAGGAGGTAAAGGGGCAATTGATAACCTCTAGATCTTTCCTAGCCCAAGAATAAGGTCGGATCCAAAAGAAGGCCACAGGTCCAAAGCCCATCAGATCATATGCTCGAAAGATGGCTCTACTTCACGAGCCTGGGCCAGCGACCCAGGGCAATCTGGATCAGATACGAGCACAAGCCCAATAGGGGAGTAGGCCCAATCACTCACCAACCCTGTTCGCATGCATGCCAGGGTGAATTAAATAGCCGCCTACGTAGAGAATGCCTGACACGTCCGTACGTACGGGCCTGAAGGACACAGACAGGTAGCACTATAGACGTGGGAGGGCCAAAAGTGCCGACCTGAAAACGCGAGAACTGAATGATCAAACGAAAGACGACAAGGGGCCAAAAGTGCCGACCTGAAAACACGAACTCAGAAAACCAAGCAAAAGAAAGCCGAGCTCATAAAGCTCAAAAACCAAACTGAAGAAAACACACCTCCTATAAGCTAAGAAAAAGTCCAATGGCGTGAGAAGATAAGGCCTCAGCCTCAAATCCTATAGGAACAAAACTAAAACTAAGAAGGCCAGCCCTGTTTATCCCCTTAAAAGGTACATGATCCATTTTACTTTGATTATACAAAGGCTATACGCCTGAGATCATATGCATGAAGTAATGAAAAGAAAATTGAGGATGACTGGTCAACTATTAAAAACAGAGCTCAGGCTGAGGACCTAATGGGGTCAAAACCTGTAAAGGAGCACAGCTAAGAGTCTTATCCTTACGGTAAATCCAGCTCGGAAAAAGCCTACAGGTGAGAAGGCCCCTGTGAAATTGAAGAAATTTACAAGCCAAAAGCCAAGTCTTAGGCTAAGTCTTCAGCCCTGGTTAGCTTAAAAGCAAGCGGTAAGGGACTGTGTGCTCAATTCCTTATGAATTACGGGGAATAGTTTGAGTATTTCATTCTGAAAAAATTTGAACAAATTGTGCTTGTAATAGTTTAGATAGCTCAGTAGAGTATTAAAAAACAGACAAAGGCAAAAACAATTCAAGCATAAACACAAGACAGGAAATAACTCAGGTATGAACATGAAGTAAGAGACAGAAATAAATTTTCATTAAAAGAAAAGTATATTACAGCCTATTCTCATCACCTACGCAGAATAGAAGGAAGACCGTCCTTAAAGGACTTACATGCCTAGGGGCGCTATCATCTACATAATCTGCATTTATACTATCTACATTGCTGATTGTGGGAGACCCAGCACTCTCTGGCTCAGACCTCCCAGTACCCCCAAAAGGAGATTCAAGCCGGATAAAAGAGAACTTTCAACGACAATAGATGGGATATGACACTTGGCAAATTCAGTAGCGTTGTCACCCTTTTGCTTATTTAAAGCAGCACAAGAGAGCTGGTAAAGCATTCTGAAGGGCAATAGCACAAGTAAATGTTGCAAACCTACACGCATACTATGTTGGACTAATTTTAGCAAATTACCCTTGCTTCCTGGTTTAAACATAGCCATCAACGCATTGTCCCTACTTGCATATTTGTAAGCTAAACTTTGAATATCATGGAAAACATATCGGAAAGCATCAACAAAAGCTTGACTGAGTGCAGCAGATCTCTGTTTCTCATAGCACAAGCGCTCTACATCAAAATCAACAGCAAACTGATCATCTTCACCATTCCCAGCAAGGAAATCCTGACACGAATCCACCATGATCTGCTTTATATTACATGTGTGAGCCGCATCTTGTATTCCATAATAAACTTCAGAAATCATGATATTCCCTGAATTTGAGTCAGGAGCAGGCATCAGAGACACCACGGGAGCGTCCTTTTTCTTCTCAAGAGGAGGGAGGGCAGGAGCCGGTCTCCTAGAAGCTCGGGACTCCTTTGGAATGGGAACCGGGGCAGGCACTTCGGCAGGGGCAGGACGCTTGCCCCTGACCTCCTCCGCTACACTCCCGCCATTTGCAGAACCGACTCCTTCTCCTCTGTAACCTGAACACCCTCGACTGGGGCCCCCTGAACATTCCCCATAGGCGCGGTCTTAGTCTCACTTGCAAAGACCTTCACCTCAGCTATGGAGGTCTTGAGTCCCCCTCCGAGAGCATCACCAAAGGGCAAGGCAGGCTTCGTCCCCATCAACCCGGAGTTCTTGCTCGATCTCGAAGTCCGTGGAGACCTAGGGGCTTGAACAGCTTGAGTGGCCGAGCCCGACTTGCTGCAGCTTGACGACCTTGAAGATTTAGCATCTCGAGGGCCCAGCTTCGGAGCTCGGGCTGGAGCAGGGGAAGGAGGCCGGAAAGACGACTTGGACGATCTTACTTCGGCCACTTGTTGGGAAGTCTCCCCCCTCGATCGCCCTACTAGGAAGACGCCCGAGGCAGTATTCATGTCTTACCAGGAGAGCACAAAATTCTTAGAGGGCTTAATCTTATCCATTTTCATTTCAGAAGCTGCAAAAAATCCAAAATCGGGGCAAGTCAGAAGACTTCTCAGCGAAAATTACAAAAGCAAGATTAAAACGGGCCTCCACGAGGGACAAAGTAATAAGATTTTTGGCTCGTCTTGACCTCCCTGAAGAAGGCGACGAACAGACGCGCCGCGGGTGTAAACCCCCAGCTCAAACAAACAGATTCGAAGGAAGACAAAATCAAGCTCACATCTTTCTGAGAGTCAATTAAACCAGAAGGATGAGGATCGAGGAGAACTGTAACGACCCCAAAAGGGACCGTCACCGGCGCTAGGATTCAGGTCGGCTTAAGGCCGCCAGAACCCGTAGCAAACCTGCTATACTCTCTGTGTACCTGTAAACCTCATACATGATCATACATTTTCTGTGAAAATAAAACTCTTTTCTGAACCAAGGCTTAACCTGTGCATGCACTATCTCTGTACTCTGTCCTCATGTACTCTGTACTCTGTATCCCTGACTAGAGCTTGCTCTAGATGGGTTAACTCACACCTGTTAAGCCTGGTTTTCACATACAGGAAAACATATATACATATACAGATCATGTACAAAACATACATCACTAGGTCAAGCAACAACTATTACATCTCTTTAATATTACATGTCCACTCTAAGCTATTACAGATCTCTTTCCTTTTCCTGTACTCTGCTGAACTGTCCTTGTACACTGTATACTGAACCTGCAAAACTGGGGTTAAGGGAGTGGGATGAGCTCTATAGCCCAGTGAGTAGAACAGTAAAACATCTCAGTAAAATATGATCTCATGGAATGCACCATATCACAGACAAGCCACATCAAGAGTAAACCTGTCACCACATAGTCCCAGTAACTCTGTGCCAGGGCGTAGAATCGAGCACCTGGTCTTCCTGTCATATATGTATATGTGTATATAACACCTCTGTACTTACCATTGCCAGGGCGTAGTCAAAGGCTCCTGGACTTTGCTATACCTGCCAGGGCGTAGTCAAAGGCTCCTGGACTTCGCTATACCTGCCAGGGCGTAGTCAAAGGCTCCTGGACTTCCTGTCTGTGACTATGGGATCATTCAGCATTTACCCACATCAACAAATAACAATGCAATGCAACACATTCGTGGATACTAATGCAATCAACCTAAGGCATAATCATGATGCATGAGATATGCTAAAACATTCCATTTTGCAAGTAAAAGAATTAAGTTTAGTTCCACTCACCTCTGGCTATCTGGACTGACTGACTCTGCAGGCTCTGAACCTCTGGAGCAGTACTCACTGCTGCTCTCTCTGGTTCCTCTGGTCTGTACCTATACAGATGGACTTAAATGAGGGACCAAAACTAGCTTAAGAACAACTCTATTAAACTTCCCCAAGAATCCCCTTAAACTCACTCAACTATCCATGCAAAGCATGCAAAAGAAAGCTGGACAGGATACTTTCGGCGGCAGGTTCGGCGGCCGAATGTCCTCTCCAGAGACGAAACTCAAGCACCTTCGGCGGCACCTTCGGCGGCCGAAACTCCCAAACAGAGCCGAACATGCAAAACAAGCTGTGGCAGCCAAGCCACCATGCAAGAGGTTCGGCGGCCGAATGATCCTTCGGCTGCCGAACCTGAGTTCATCCAGAACTCAGCTTCAACGGCAAACCATCTTCTCCTTCCCTTCAACCACTCACACCATATATACTCCAACTCCTCAACACACATATACTCACGTATATGATCACAGGGGTCCAAAACTATCTAATAACCCCAAACAACAAATCAAACAAAACACAAAAACATGTATACATGCATAACTCATCAAAATTATCATTAATAACCTAAACATGCATCTCCTTCCACAAATCCCATAAAAACACCGTCAGAAAACATAAAAAACATGGTCACGAGCATTACTTACCTCCTGTAACAAGAAGCTGAACACTCTGAACTAAGGAAAACGGACCAACTCTCCTCAAACTCTCAAACTCACAAACTTAGCTTTTTGCTTCAACACATTCAAACCTTGTGAACTATCAACACACTCTGCATGAGCTGCTCAAACTCAGCAAATAAACCAGGGGAGACGTGGCCAAACTTCTGGCAACAAAGGGGACATAACACCTGTCCAAAATGCTGACTAAGGATGCCCAAAAGCTAGCTGGCCAACTCAGTTTCGGCTGCCCAAACGCATGCAAAACCATGCAACATTCGGGGGCCGAACTCACCTTCGGAAGCCGAACACCTTCGGCGGCCGAACTTACCTTCGGCGGCCGAACTTGGCTCAACTGCCTTAGGTTATTTCAACTCAAAACTCACTTCCATTAACCGTAAAACATCACTACAAATCATACCACATAGTAAAACATAAATTCTACCTTTTTCTAGAATTCCGACACCCCGGATTCCACCAAACAACAGGAATTCCGGTGCCGGACTCTAGCCGGGTATTACATTCTCCCCTCCTTAAGAACATTCGTCCTCGAATGTTCCTAAAACAACAAAAACAAAACACAAGGAGGAAACTAACCTCAAAACAGATGTGGATACTGCTGGAGCATAGACTCCCGCGTCTCCCAGGTGCATTCTTCTAGATTATGGTGGTTCCATAGAACTTTCACCATCGGAATCTCTTTGTTCCTTAGCTGTCGGATCTGCGTGTCCAGAATCCGCACTGGCTGCTCTATATAGGTGAGATCCGTATGAATCTCCACCTCAGGCTCACTCAGAACCTGATTCGGATCTGACACAAACTGTCGTAGCATAGAAACATGAAATACCGGGTGAATTCTCTCCATAGAAGCAGGTAAATCCAGCTTATACGACACATTTTCGATCCTCTGCAACACCTCAAAGGGTCCAATGTACCGTGGAGCCAATTTACCTTTCTTTCCAAAACGAACCACTCCTTTCATTGGAGACACTTTCAGCAATACCCAATTACCCTCTTGAAACTCTAACTGCTTTCTGCGAACGTCTGCATAACTTTTCTGTCTACTCTGAGCTGTTCTGATTCGCTCTCTAATCATGGGCACCATTCTACTGGTAATGTCTACTAACTCTGGCCCTGCAAGAGCCGTCTCTCCTACCTCTTCCCAGCAAACAGGGGATCTGCACTTCCTCCCATACAAAGCTTCATAAGGAGCCATCCCGATGCTCGCATGATAGTTGTTATTGTAGGCAAATTCCACCAAAGGTAGATGCTGCCTCCAAGAACCGCCAAAGTCTAACACACATAGGCGAAGCATATCTTCTATGGTCTGGATGGTCCTTTCTGACTGTCCATCAGTCTGTGGGTGGAAAGTAGTACTAAAATCTAATCTTGTGCCCAACGCACTCTGCAGACTCCGCCAAAAGCGGGAGGTAAACTGAGGTCCTCTGTCTGAAACTATAGATACTGGAACTCCATGTAATCTCACTATCCCATCCAGATAGACCTGTGCCAACTTATCCACAGAATAGTTACTCTGTACTGGAAGAAAATGAGCAGATTTCGTGAGTCTGTCCACAATCACCCATATCGAGTCTATCCTGTTGGACGCTACTGGTAAACCCACTACAAAATCCATGGCTATGTTCTCCCATTTCCACTCTGGAATCGGTAATGGGTTAAGCATTCCGGCTGGTTTCTGATGCTCTAATTTCACCCTCTGACAAACCTCACAGGCTGTCACGAACTGCGCCACTTCTTTCTTCATGGCTGGCCACCAATAGACCCTTTTCAGATCCTGATACATCTTGGTGGCTCCTGGGTGAACACTATACCTCACATTATGAGCTTCCCTCATAATGTCTTCTTTCACACTGCCCCTATCTGGTACACAAAGTCGACTCCCATAGCGAAGGATCCCTTTGCTGTCAAATCTGAACTCTGCATTGTTGCCTGACTGAACAGTCCTGGCAATTGTCATCAACTCAGGGTCCTCGTGCTGTCTCTGAGCTATCTGCTCCAGAAACACAGGTGTCACTCTCATCTGTGCTATCAACGCACCTGTACCAGACAACTCTAGCTGTAATCCCTCGTCAAAGAGCTTATAAAGCTCCGTCACAACCGGTCTCCGCTCTACTGCTATATGGGATAAACTGCCTAGTGACTTCCGGCTTAGGGCGTCTGCGACAACATTCGCCTTACCCGGATGATACTGGATCTTACAATCATAATCACTGAGCAATTCGACCCATCTTCTTTGCCGCAAATTCAGCTCTCTCTGACTTAAGATGTACTGTAAACTCTTGTGATCAGTGAAGATCTCGCATTTAACCCCGTAGAGGTAATGCCGCCACATCTTAAGTGCAAAGATAACTGCTGCCATCTCTAGGTCATGGGTAGGGTAATTCAACTCGTGCTTCTTCAACTGTCTAGAAGCATAAGCTATTACTCTATCACGCTGCATCAATACACAACCCAATCCCACTCGAGATGCATCACAGAACACTGTGAATTCTTCATTACTGACAGGCAGAGCTAACACTGGTGCTGTTGTCAATCTCTTCTTGAGCTCTTCAAAGCTCTCTTCACACTGGTCTGACCAGATAAACTTCTGGTTCTTCTGAGTCAATTTGGTCATAGGAGCTGCTATCTTTGAGAAGTTCTGAACGAACCTCCTGTAGTAACCTGCCAGTCCCAGAAAGCTTTTAATCTCAGTCACTGTCGTGGGTCTGGGCCAGTTCACTACAGCCTCTATCTTCTTGGGATCTACCTCAATACCCTCTGCTGATACCATATGTCCCAAGAAGGCAATGCTCCGTAACCAAAACTCACACTTCGAGAACTTGGCATATAAACCATGCTCTCTCAGTGTCTGCAAAACGATCCTCATATGCTGGGCATGCTCCTCTGCATCTCTGGAATACACTAAGATATCATCGATAAACACAATGACAAAGTGATCCAGAAACTCACTGAATACCCTGTTCATGAGATCCATAAATGCTGCAGGGGCATTAGTCAACCCGAACGGCATTACTAAGAACTCATAATGCCCATATCTGGTCCGGAAAGCTGTCTTAGGCACATCTGCCTCTCTGACTCTCAACTGATGATACCCAGATCTCAGATCTATTTTCGAGAAACAACCTGCTCCAGCTAGCTGGTCAAATAGATCATCAATCCGAGGTAAGGGATACCTATTCTTGATAGTGACCTTGTTCAACTGTCTGTAGTCGATACAAAGTCTAAGGGATCCATCCTTCTTTCTGACAAAGAGCACTGGAGCACCCCAAGGTAAGGTACTAGGGCGGATGAAACCCTTATCTACCAAGTCCTGCAACTGTTCTTTCAACTCTGTTAACTCAGCTGGCGCCATCCTGTAGGGAGGAATAGAGATAGGTCTGGTACCTGGCAGTAATTCAATTTCAAACCCTATCTCCCTATCAGGTGGTAGTCCTGGCAAATCGTCTGGGAACACATCGAGAAAATCTCGAACTACTGGTACTGTGGCTGGTTCCCTAACCTGACTGTCTAGCTCTCTCACATGAGCTAGAAACCCCTGACAACCCCTCCTAAGCAAACGACGAGCCTGAAGGGCTGAAATCATACCTCTGGGTGTACCTCTCCTGTCTCCTCTGAAGACACACTCTGACCCATCCTGGTCTCTGAGACTCACTAACTTCTCTCGACAGTCCAACGTAGCACTATATGCAGATAGCCAATCCATCCCTAGAATGACATCAAAATCTGTCAAATCTAGAACCACAAGGTCAGCTGGAAGGCATCTACCCTCTATGAATACTGGACTGAAACGACAGACTGACACTGCCACTGATGGGTCACATCTAGGTCCACTGACCCAGAGAGGATACTCTAACTCAGAACTGATCAAACCCAATCGCTCTATGGCTCTCGACGCAATAAAGGAATGAGAAGCAGCGGGGTCCATCAAAGCATACACATCTGAACACCCAATGATGAGATTACCTGACACCACTGTGTTCGACGTGTTAGCCTCCTCCTGTGTCACTGTGAAAATCCGTGCTGGGGCTACCGGATTTCCACCTCGGGAACCTGCTGCTGAAGTAGAGGCTACCCCTCTCCCTCTACCTCTGCCACTAGTCTGAGGCATGACTGGAGCTGCTGGCCGTACAACTGGCTGTACCACACTGCCTGAACTCATCTGCTGGGATGGTGCAAAAGTCATCTGCGGACAATCCCGAGCAATATGCCCTTCCTGTCCACATCGAAAACAAGCTGTAGATCCCAACCGACAAACTCCTCCATGTGGTTTTCCGCATTGTCTGCAGACTGGAGCTGTGCCAGAGCTTGAGCCACTACCTATTCCCAGACCTGACTTGACTTTATTCCAGAACTTACTCTTTGTTCCTTTTGCTCTGTCCCATCTTTTACTGCTTGGTGTGGGGGCTTTAGAACCCGAAGCCTGTGCCTTTGACTGTTTCTGAATATTAGCACTAGCTTCCATTTTCCTGGCTGCGTCTACTATGGTATGGAAACTCTCCTTTTCTGCTGGAAGAATCAAGGAAGCATACCTGGGATGCAGTCTCATAGTATATCTCCTTGCTTTCTTCTGATCCGTATCATAGGCTTGACCCACGTACTGAAGCAGATCCAGGAACTTATCTGTGAATTCATCAACACTCATCTCATCTGTCTGTCTCAACTGTTCAAATTCAATTACTTTCATCTCCCTCGAACTGTCAGGAAAAGCCCACCCTGCAAACTCATTGGCGAACTCTCCCCATGACATGCTGTCCATTCTCGGCTCCACATAATTCTTAAACCATTCTCTGGCTTTCTTGCATTTTATTGTGAAACCTGCCATCTCAATGGCTCTCCTATCATCTGCTCCCAATTCACCGGTGATCATCCTAACTGCTCTGAGGTAATCAAATGGATCATCTCCCGTATTGTATTTCGGAGCATCCAATTTCAAGTACTCCGTCATTTGGACTTTACCTCCAGATGAGCTAGGTTCATGTCTGTCAACAACAGGGGCTACTGGTTCTGGTGGTAGTACTGGTTCATTTGGCTCTGGGTGTGCTGCACTTGGATGGGTAGGGGAAGAGGGATACATAGGATATGGTGGATAGTAAGGATAAGGCATATAAGGCATATAAGGAGGATATGGCACAAAACTCGAGTACTCCGACATACCTCCCATCGGATACTCTGGATAGCCAAAACCTGAGGTCTGAGCACCTCCCTGCGACTCTCCCATACCTTCCTCAAAACTGCCTATACCCATGCTGTCATCTCTAGACTGATCAATCTCCATAGCTTCCCTCCTTTCCTCTGATCTTCCTCCCCTAACTGTTCCTCTTCTGCTCTCGTCGACAGACCTTCTAGGGTCTATTGACGTACCTTCCCTGCTAGATCGTTGCGACCTTGCCCTTGGCAATGCAGGAGGACGAGCAGCTGATCTCTCATTCTCTGGTGGGACTCCAGTCAATCGAGCGGATCGACGAGTTCCTCGCATCTTTACTCTGGAAACACAACATATCACATACCATTTTAGCACATAAACATCACATATCAATCATACACATACAACACTCATGGCATATCATAGCAGATAGGACTCAAGACCCTATCCTAGTGGACATGATTTCCTATTGTGCTTGACCACCTCTAACCTGTCTGAGCCCAACACTGTCTCTATAGGTCCGATCATATGAACCTAGGGCTCTGATACCAATCTGTAACGACCCCAAAAGGGACCGTCACCGGCGCTAGGATTCAGGTCGGCTTAAGGCCGCCAGAACCCGTAGCAAACCTGCTATACTCTCTGTGTACCTGTAAACCTCATACATGATCATACATTTTCTGTGAAAATAAAACTCTTTTCTGAACCAAGGCTTAACCTGTGCATGCACTATCTCTGTACTCTGTCCTCATGTACTCTGTACTCTGTATCCCTGACTAGAGCTTGCTCTAGATGGGTTAACTCATACCTGTTAAGCCTGGTTTTCACATACAGGAAAACATATATACATATACAGATCATGTACAAAACATACATCACTAGGTCAAGCAACAACTATTACATCTCTTTAATATTACATGTCCACTCTAAGCTATTACAGATCTCTTTCCTTTTCCTGTACTCTGCTGAACTGTCCTTGTACACTGTATACTGAACCTGCAAAACTGGGGTTAAGGGAGTGGGATGAGCTCTATAGCCCAGTGAGTAGAACAGTAAAACATCTCAGTAAAATATGATCTCATGGAATGCACCATATCACAGACAAGCCACATCAAGAGTAAACCTGTCACCACATAGTCCCAGTAACTCTGTGCCAGGGCGTAGAATCGAGCACCTGGTCTTCCTGTCATATATGTATATGTGTATATAACACCTCTGTACTTACCATTGCCAGGGCGTAGTCAAAGGCTCCTGGACTTTGCTATACCTGCCAGGGCGTAGTCAAAGGCTCCTGGACTTCGCTATACCTGCCAGGGCGTAGTCAAAGGCTCCTGGACTTCCTGTCTGTGACTATGGGATCATTCAGCATTTACCCACATCAACAAATAACAATGCAATGCAACACATTCGTGGATACTAATGCAATCAACCTAAGGCATAATCATGATGCATGAGATATGCTAAAACATTCCATTTTGCAAGTAAAAGAATTAAGTTTAGTTCCACTCACCTCTGGCTATCTGGACTGACTGACTCTGCAGGCTCTGAACCTCTGGAGCAGTACTAACTGCTGCTCTCTCTGGTTCCTCTGGTCTGTACCTATACAGATGGACTTAAATGAGGGACCAAAACTAGCTTAAGAACAACTCTATTAAACTTCCCCAAGAATCCCCTTAAACTCACTCAACTATCCATGCAAAGCATGCAAAAGAAAGCTGGACAGGACACTTTCGGCGGCAGGTTCGGCGGCCGAATGTCCTCTCCAGAGACGAAACTCAAGCACCTTCGGCGGCACCTTCGGCGGCCGAAACTCCCAAACAGAGCCGAACATGCAAAACAAGCTGTGGCAGCCAAGCCACCATGCAAGAGGTTCGGCGGCCGAATGATCCTTCGGCTGCCGAACCTGAGTTCATCCAGAACTCAGCTTCAACGGCAAACCATCTTCTCCTTCCCTTCAACCACTCACACCATATATACTCCAACTCCTCAACACACATATACTCACGTATATGATCACAGGGGTCCAAAACTATCTAATAACCCCAAACAACAAATCAAACAAAACACAAAAACATGTATACATGCATAACTCATCAAAATTATCATTAATAACCTAAACATGCATCTCCTTCCACAAATCCCATAAAAACACCGTCAGAAAACATAAAAAACATGGTCACGAGCATTACTTACCTCCTGTAACAAGAAGCTGAACACTCTGAACTAAGGAAAACGGACCAACTCTCCTCAAACTCTCAAACTCACAAACTTAGCTTTTTGCTTCAACACATTCAAACCTTGTGAACTATCAACACACTCTGCATGAGCTGCTCAAACTCAGCAAATAAACCAGGGGAGACGTGGCCAAACTTCTGGCAACAAAGGGGACATAACACCTGTCCAAAATGCTGACTAAGGATGCCCAAAAGCTAGCTGGCCAACTCAGTTTCGGCTGCCCAAACGCATGCAAAACCATGCAACATTCGGGGGCCGAACTCACCTTCGGAAGCCGAACACCTTCGGCGGCCGAACTTACCTTCGGCGGCCGAACTTGGCTCAACTGCCTTAGGTTATTTCAACTCAAAACTCACTTCCATTAACCGTAAAACATCACTACAAATCATACCACATAGTAAAACATAAATTCTACCTTTTTCTAGAATTCCGACACCCCGGATTCCACCAAACAACAGGAATTCCAGTGCCGGACTCTAGCCGGGTATTACAAGAACGATTCTCCCCTTCCGGCAAGGGGCACTAACATAAGAAAAGGGATATCCAGGTATTTCCTGGGAATATAGTTTTAGATGTTAGACGGGGTGATGCTAAACTCTAGGTTGACGATATCCGAGAGATTAGAGCTATCCCTGGTAAAAGAAGAAACGTACCGTGAAAATAAAGACAGGGGAACGCAGATAGCAGCGTGCACGAATGACCGAGGAAAACAGGAACTGGGAGAAGATGGAGAAAATTTGGAAATCGATATGACGATAAGGTGAAAGGGCGTTCTGAGGCAAACTGTATTTAGATGGTGCGGTCATAATGATTCTCGGTATTTACCCCCTCATCAGTCAGGCAATAACTGATGAGAAGGTAAAGGGGCATTTGATGACCACTGGATTTCTCCATCCCATTACGAGGTCGAGCCGATAGTAGCAGCCCACAATCAGGAGGCTCCTAAGCCCCCGAATAAGCCAAGCCCAACCCGTTCATCCTCCTGATTGGACTCCTATTTAAGTCACTCAATCAAACCGGCCCAGCCCATTTCAGCCTTAAAGCCAGCCCTTTCCTAGGTTCCGGTCCTTTTCCCTCAAACCCGGTCACAAGAAGAAAAGACTGTGGGTTGAGTCATTTCGCAGCCCTGTCCACTCGCGCGCCGAAGGGAATTAATTGCTTGCCTGACACAGGGAGGGTCCTAGGGTTATCCGTACGTACGAACCTGCACCAAGGGGTAGGTGGTCCTATAGCGGAAAGGCCATCTCGCGTGAGAGAGAAGAAAGAGGATAAAAGGGAGGAAACACTCTCCTCTATGGCGAAGTTTTTGGCTAAGTTCACATAACTCTTGTAAAACCCTATTTTCTGGATCTCAGATCGTCACGGCCATTATAATTTGAACAGATAGACCATGGCCGGCCATGTAGAGCTATTTATGGATTAAATCAATCCATTAAATCCTATTAATTTAACCCAATTCAAATCAACAAATCTGATTAAATAATAATATTGGATTGATTTTGATATTTTAATAATTTCTATAGCAGTTTATTATACCAACAAATAACTATTTTACATTCAATTATATATCTTAATCTTTATTTTATTTCATTCTATAATTTTTTGTGTTTGTTTACATATAATATTAATTTAATTTTTTTATATTTTTTTATTATTAAAAATATAATATCACAATTCAATTATTTTTATTTTTATCTTTTAATTTTTAAAAAATTAAATTACCCATATTATTGTACCTACAGTATATTTTGTAAATATATTATTTTATCTTTCTATAATGATTTCAGGTGGAATAAATTTTTTAATTTCTGCTAAAATTAAAATTAGCAATATTTCTTAAAAAAATATTAAAATTATGTACATATTTTTTTTTAATTTTTATAAAATTAAAATTAATCACACTTTCTCAAAAAAAAAAATGAAAATATTGTGTATAAATTATTTTCATTTTTTTAATTCATGCAAAATTAAAATTAGCCACATTTTAAAAAATTAAAATAAACGGAAAAAATTATTTTATTTTTTAATTTTTACAAAATTAAATTAATTACATTTCTGAAAATTTTCAAATAATATGTAAAAATTATTTAACTTTTTAATTTCTGTAAAATTAAAAGCAAAGTTGTAATTTTTATTTCAACTCTTTTTTTTTTATTTCTATTATTAGGATATAGTTTGCAAAATTTAGAAGTCTGCGGTTTATAAAATTAATTAGATTTTTTGATTTTTTGATTATTTAAAATATAATATCTAAATTTAATTATTTTATTTAGTTTTTTATGATATTTTCTAATTTATATTTTTTAATTGTATTTTTATTATTTTAATAAAATATAAATAAATAAATAATTTGCAGTTGAGAGATGAATGGATAATTCTTTATTTATATTTTATAGTTAATATAATATTAATTAGGTAAAATTTATTTTTATAGGTAATGAAATATGAAGTTATGATTAATAAATAAATAAAATATATTGAATTAATTTATATTTATAAATCTAAATAATTATATTTCATGATGAACGAAGATGATTTAAATTAACATTTTATCCTAACCAACTTTAAACAGTCCTCTGTACGGCTGTACCGGAGCTAGAGGCTGCAAGCTTCATGAATTGCGATGCGCCCTTGAACATCCGATTCTGTCCAACTGCACAGAACACTCCTTGATGTTTCATCTGGGATAGTTATAGAAATTTCATTGTCGAGTTAAATCATTTCTTTTACTTTAATTCAAAATTTACAATTGTAAAAATAATTTAAATATCATAAAACTAAACTTCATTGGTAAATTTACTTTTTGTCACATATAAATGAATAAATTGAAAAAATATTCTAGAGAATATTATTATTTATAATAGCAAAATTTAATGAAAAAAAAAATTCTATTAATTTAGGTCATTTCTATATCTATGCCATGCACATATTAGTATTACTAATAAGTTCATTTGAAGGTAAGGAAGTAATATGCTGCTTAGCAAGCTGAAATGCTAGAATGAAGGAAGACATAATGAACCCGAGAAAAAAAACTCTATTCTAGGGGTGATTTACTCGTTCTTTTCATTTTTTTATTATTTTTTAATTTTTTATTTTAAGTGTGATTGATTTGGATAATTATAAATTTTAATTGTTTATTTAATTTTATATCATCACAATTTATGATATTAATGGAAAATTTTCATGTAGTTGATGATATAAAGTTGTATGTGTCTATGAAGATGTTTTAATCAGATGGCAAAATGGTGGCGTCTCAACTAAGACCAAGACGACAATGTTTCAACAATAAGCAAATATTGTCCAAACCTTAAATAACAATGTTTTTTCATCTGATTAATAAAACATTTAGAAGACATGTGTATAGTATAAATACTGTATTTTTTCTTTTCTAATTATTTACTGGTATAATGAGTTGGCTTTTATTTCCATCTAGAAAGATCCATAAACGTGTATATAAAGCAATGCAAAATCAATAAATAAATTCATTCTTTCATAAATATATTACTTTTGCATGGTATCAGAGCAATGCCTACACTGAATTTTTATTTTCTAATACCTATTACAAATGGCTGAGATCACTGAGCAAACAACACCTTAAAGAAAAGACCCAGAATTCTCTAGGAAAACTGTTGATGCTCAGCATTCCAATGGATGGAACTAATTATCTTGTACTTTTGCTTCTGCCACAACTTCATTGCTCATTAGGTCTACAAAAATGCAATTATTAGATAGGAATTTTGCTATTAGTTTTGATGTTTGGGTCAATTTACTGATGGATAGAAGATTCTGTTTGAAACTTGGTATGTGAAGAACATTATGCAAAATTAAGGTAGGCTGTAACTTTATTGTACCAATATGCATAACAGTTTCGGTACTGCCATAAGGTAAAGTAATAAACATGTTAGTTTTAGGCTTAGTAAAATAAGAAAAGGAACTCAAGTCATAACACATGGGGTGAGCACTATTCAGTTCAAACCGAAAAACTGATCGAACCGAATTAATTTAAAAATTCGATTCAATTTTTTATTCATTTCGATTCGGTTTGGTTTTTAATTTTAAAAATTTTGGTTATTTCGGTTCGGTTCGATTTTGATCAGAAAAAATAAAAAAAATCAAACCGAACCGATTAGTGATAATAATATATTATTTCAATAATATAGAGAGATTAGATCATATTAAGGTTAAAATATTCTAATTAAATTTTAAAATACTAAAAATAAAGTGTAAAAAAATAAAAAATTTATTTAAAAACTCAAACTGATTAAACCGAATTAATCGAATTGAATCAGAGCAGTTCAGTTTGATTTAATTTCTACCAAAATCGATTCAATTTGAATTTTATATATACTAAAATTTTAGTTTTCGATTTATTCGATTCGATTCAATTTTAAATTCAATCAACCGAATGCTCACCCCTAGATATAGCTCTAATATCTACTATCTATAGGCCTAATGACAGTAGTAATCCGAATGTTTCCCTACAAAGTCTGAGATGCCCACACAGCCGGTTATTTCATTTCCATACCAGTTTTGATTCTTCATGTACTTGATGATTACTTGCTGGATCATATTGCTCATTCCCATGCTCCATGTTTCTGCATTGATTCTTTCTTTTCCAGTTCTAGTGGTGTTTTTTTCATAGCTGCATTGGCCTTTTCTTTACTTGTCTTAAGTTTGTATTCTTGAAACTAGTTTGGATATCTATGAATTTTGAAGAATGATTCCCTTGTGTGTCCCAAATTGCCACAATGATTACAGATTCTGCTCTCCTTTTCTTTTTCTTTTTCTTTTTATGAACTCTCTCCTTTCTGTGAGATTTCTTTGGAGCTTCTCATGTTTAAAATAGCAGTATTGAAATCATTAGTAATGTTGCATACATTTTTCTTTTTTTCTTTTTTCTATAAAGGCACCATTGCATATGCTATATTGACATCAAGAAGTGGTTTCATGATGAGTATTTGATCTTTAACATTATCATAAACATCATTTAATCTCATCAGGATTTGAATCACTTTATTAGTATTGTCTGTTTCACTTAATCATTAGAAGATTCACATATGCATATAGGCATGGGTCTTAAGCAGTTCAACTCATCCTATAGCCTTTTCAAATTAGTGAAATAAGCCATTAATGACATATCACCCTGACTAAAGGAACTTATCTCCTTTTTTATTTGATAAAGCAATGGTCCATTGCTTTGTCCATATCTATTTTTAAATTCTTTCTATAATTTTTTTTACAAAAGGAGAGTAAATAAAAGCCCAATAAGTTCTTTTGGTAGGGAATTTAGTAATCAAGAGATTATCATACTATCTGTTTTCTACTATTTTTTGTACTCACTAAATTTTGGATCTAGGATCTTAATCCTTCTGTCAACGAAAACAATTTGTCTTTTGCACGGAGGGCTATCATTATTACTTTGCTCCATGAAAGATAACTTTTATATACTAAATACTAAATCTATCATGCATGACTGTGCTTATCATACTACTATATTTGACCTGTATTGTAACAGCCCGGAAACCGGTACCTCTCTGTAACGGCCCGAACTGCTCGGCACTAGGATCCAGATCGGCTTAAGGCCGCCTAGACCCGTAGTAAGCCTAACCTGAACTCCAAATATCCCATACATGATCCAACCACTGGAAAACTTTTCTGACAAACTACCAGACTTAACTTAAAAACCACTCAGATATACTAATCTGAAATAGCCCTTAGGGCTATCTGTAATACACCAGTGACACGTTACCAAGTAACCTCCATGCACTATGCGCTGTGCCATAGAACCCACCCTGAAGGGTCAGCATATCATAAGTTAACTTGGCTACCATAGAGTCACAGGAATCAAACCTGGTCTTCTCTATTGGCCTCTCTATAGATCACAGGAATCAAACCTGGTCTTTCCTCTGCACTGGTCTTGGGTCAAAGGAATTAATCCCTGTCTTCCCTCACAGTTATAATTCACTGGGTTTTCAAAACACAACATTTATTAAGCCTGGTTTGACTCATTTCTCATCAAGAAACTGAAAACAGGATACATGCATATACAAGGGATGAAATACTATAGGCAAAGCACATACTAATCCACAAGCACACTATCTGACTGTTTATTACATCTGTACTACATATCTCTTTAATTTACATCATGTCCACACTAACTATACACAAGCATACTGAAGCCAACACTCTGATGCTTCTGACTTCCCAGCTAACCCTGTACCTGCAAAACTGGGATTAAGGGAAAGGGATGAGCTATAAAGCCCAGTGAGTAGAAACACTGAAAACAGTTCATTCATACGCATTTTACATGAAAATGCATCACAACTCAAACATTCCACATCTTGGATTAGACATGACCTCAAAACTCCCTCGACGGGCTATTGATGTCGCCTTGGTCCAATCCTCATAAACAATGAAAATGCAATGCACCATATTCGTGATTCTAATGCAATCACCCTAAGATATATCATGGCATCCATGATGCATGAACTATGCTAACAAGCATTCTGTTACTTTAATATAAAATATTAAGTTTAGTTCTACTCACCTCTGCTCCTCTGGCAGAAACTGTACTGACTCTGCAACTGCTAATCCTGACGACTTCCCTGAACTGTCGGGTCCAATCCTACACCAATGGACTCGAATGAGGTGTCAAACATACTCTTATCAACTCTTAAACAATCCCCCATAATCCCTTCTGACCCTCTAAAAACAATCACACAAAGCATGCAAAAGAAGGCTGGACAGAACACATTCGGAGGCAGGTTCGGCGGCCGAATGTCCTGAACAGAGCCGAAACTCAAGTACCTTCGGCGGCCGAATATCCTCTTTCGGCGGCCGAACCCTTTCGGGGGCTACTTTCGGAGGCCGAAACCCCTAAACAGAGCCGAACCTCAAAGCACTCAGGAGCAAGCTGTGGCAGCCCAAGCCACCATGCAAGGGGTTCGGCCGCCGAATCCTTCTTCGGCTGCCGAACCTGAGTTCTTCAAGAACTCAGCTTCTCCCGCAACCTAGCTCCTCCATCTTTTCCTCCTCTCTAAACATGCATAACTCCAAACCTCAACTTACATATACTCAAGTATATGCTTCAAAAGGGGTCCAAAACTACCTATCAACCCCAACAAACAACACTCATAACACATAATCAAACTTCTCCATAAACTCACCAAAACTAACCTAAACATGCAACTCTACATAACTCCCATAACCTCTTTAAAAAGCTATTAAAAACCATTAAAACAAACTTAAAGACTTCCCTTACCTCCTGAAATCAGAAGAGGAACAACCAAACTCAGCAACTCCTCCTCCAAAGCTTCAAACCCTCACAACTCTTCTTTTCTCTCCAAAACGTTCAAAACCTTTTGCAAATGATCAACCCTCTGCATAGGCTGATTAAAACCTTGCAGATGAGTCAGGAGAAACGTGGCCTAACCTCTGGTCATGATCTGGAGGTGAACACCTGGCCAAATCACGGACTGAGGAGTGTGCACAGCTAACCGACCATCCCAGTTTCGGCTGCCGAAACTGCATGCAAAACCATGCAACTTTCGGGGGCCGAACATAAACTTCGGGGGCCGAACATTGGGCACTTTCGGCGGCCGAACTTCACATTCGGAGGCCGAACATGACAGAAACTCCTTTGGCCATTTCTCCCTAAAACTCAACTATTTCCTAATCAAACCGTTAAAATACTTTAAAACATTTTAGAAAACCTTCACTCTACCCTCAGGAAACCTCTGACATCCTTGAATCCCACCGGACGGTAAGAATTCCGATGCCGGGTTTAGCCGGGTATTACAATCTACCCTCCTTACAAAAACATTCGTCCTCGAATGTTAAAAACAACATAAACAAATAACAGGCAAGTAAAGCCTAACACTTCTCTTCAAAAAGAGAATTTCTGAAACTCGACTTTCCTGATCTGAGTCCATACTCCAGAATTAGTATCCTAATCTTTTTCTGAACCCCACAGCTTTCGCTGCGCTATTCTGATCCTTACTCCTCTTTCTCTTTATCTTTTTCTAACTGTCACTTTCTAACTCTCAATAGGTGATACTCAAATCTCTGATCACATCAAAATAATAATCAACTCTTTTATCAAATCAGCTAGTAGATCATCATTCTTACCTAAACTAATCTCTTGGGGAAACTCTCAGTCTTTAATTCTCAACAGATACCAATCTGTACTCTGATCATACCAATCTGTAAATCCACTCAACTTTAATTAGAACAGCTAGTAGATCATTCAATCCTATCTAGGAATACCTGTAACTGCTTAGTAGTGATCCTGTTAACTGAAAACAGTTATAACAAAATCTCAAGAGTCTATCCTTCGTTTTCCACAACAACACTGGAATATTCCAGGGTGAGGTACTAAGTCAGATACACCCTTTATCTACTAAGCTCTCTTATACTTTTCTGACTCTTCTGAACTCTCTCTTTCTCTGCAGGTGCCATCCTGTAGGGTAGAAGGAAAGAAATGATTCTGCGGCCAGATATCATTCTCATTCCAAACTCTAATTCCCTAACAGATGGTAAACCTGACAGCTATTCTGGGAAACATCTAGAACTCTCTTCTAGTAAAGGGCACTGAGGCTGATTCCCTGTCCTGACAAACTAGCTCACAACCCTCTGATAACTTTTCCTGAATAACCATGAGCCTGATGGACTGACATCAACTTCTAGGCACCACTAGACACTGTCCCACTAAAGGACTGCCTAATCCATCCAATTCCCCTACCTTGTCTCTATGGACACAGGTAGTACCATGAGTAATGCATCAATCCGCCCTAGAATGACATCATGCAGTCACTTCTAGAACCATAAGGTCAGCTGGATTGCATCTACTCACCATAACCTCTGAACTGAACTGACTGACTCTACCTCAGATGGATCACACTCCGGTCCACTGACCCAAAGAAAACACGCTAAGCCCAGAAGTCATCAAACCCATCCTATCAACAGCTCACAACAACAGGAAAAGCGAAACACTAGGGTCCAACACAAACAGCATACACATCCGAATACTCACAAGCAAACGTACCTAACGTCGCCGTATTCGATATGTTAGCCTCCTATTACGTCAGGGTAAAGATCCAGGCTAAAGCTAATGGAACTTCTCTCGGGAATCTGCTGAAGAAAAGGCTCACCCTTTTCCTTGCCTCACTACCACCCAATCCCAGACTAATTCTAATCTCTTTCTAAGATCACTGTTACTTTTTCTTTTCCTCTTTTTCTTTTTCTGATCTATCTCTCTCAATCCCACTAGGGTCCACAAAAGAACCATACACATCAAAACTCTCAAAATGAGCATACCTGGCACCACTGAATCTGATGGGACTATCCCCTGCTGAACAGCTCTACCAGAAAATGTCCGCTGGGACTGAACTATCCAAGGCGCAACAGGACACTCACGTATCATATGCCCTTCCTGACCACACCTATAACATCCTGTTATCCCTACACGACAGACTCCCTTATGCAACCTTCCACACCTCAGACATTTTGGTCCACCTATACCAGCACTCGGACCAGCATCACTATATAAACGAGGGTTTATCCTATTCCAGAACTCCTTTTTCTTTGACCCTTTAAGGCCTCTAACTTTTTTCTTTCTCCCCCACTTCACTCCTTTCCAAGTAGCTGTACTCCAAGAGGAGGGTTCATTTTCTCCTATACCTGACATCTTAGAATCTTTGGTCTGGGCAGTTTCTGAAGACCTTTCATCCAACGTCACCTGTACACCTATCTCCCTTCTTTGCACATCCCCTTCCATCTCTTTCCTAACTCCAGGTACTCTCCCTCGATCCATTCCTTCCCTGCTTTCATCACAAGACCCTTCAGACGGATCTGAATCAATCTGTGGTCTCACATCACTCATCTTAGCTCTTCTGAAAACACAAAACACAAATAGACAAACATTAGCACACATATCGTTCAGATGAAAGACACATGAACTAGAACATATACATGCATACACAGTACAATATTTATGCACAGGCATATATTCATGGCATATCACATCATCCTCAAAACAAACCTTACTTTCTTATCCTAGTGGACATGAGTTTACTTATTGTGCTTGCCTTCCTAGAACATCTAAACCAACCTCTTTCCGATGTGGGATATCTCTAATCCTTGAACAAAAATGCTCAACACACCGTACTTAAGAGGCCCTATGCTCTGATACCATCTGTAACAGCCCGGAAACCGGTACCTCTCTGTAACGGCCCGAACAGCTCGGCACTAGGATCCAGATCGGCTTAAGGCCGCCTAGACCCGTAGTAAGCCTAACCTGAACTCCAAATATCCCATACATGATCCAACCACTGGAAAACTTTTCTGACAAACTACCAGACTTAACTTAAAAACCACTCAGATATACTAATCTGAAATAGCCCTTAGGGCTATCTGTAATACACCAGTGACACGTTACCAAGTAACCTCCATGCACTATGCGCTGTGCCATAGAACCCACCCTGAAGGGTCAGCATATCATAAGTTAACTTGGCTACCATAGAGTCACAGGAATCAAACCTGGTCTTCTCTATTGGCCTCTCTATAGATCACAGGAATCAAACCTGGTCTTTCCTCTGCACTGGTCTTGGGTCAAAGGAATTAATCCCTGTCTTCCCTCACAGTTATAATTCACTGGGTTTTCAAAACACAACATTTATTAAGCCTGGTTTGACTCATTTCTCATCAAGAAACTGAAAACAGGATACATGCATATACAAGGGATGAAATACTATAGGCAAAGCACATACTAATCCACAAGCACACTATCTGACTGTTTATTACATCTGTACTACATATCTCTTTAATTTACATCATGTCCACACTAACTATACACAAGCATACTGAAGCCAACACTCTGATGCTTCTGACTTCCCAGCTAACCCTGTACCTGCAAAACTGGGATTAAGGGAAAGGGATGAGCTATAAAGCCCAGTGAGTAGAAACACTGAAAACAGTTCATTCATACGCATTTTACATGAAAATGCATCACAACTCAAACATTCCACATCTTGGATTAGACATGACCTCAAAACTCCCTCGACGGGCTATTGATGTCGCCTTGGTCCAATCCTCATAAACAATGAAAATGCAATGCACCATATTCGTGATTCTAATGCAATCACCCTAAGATATATCATGGCATCCATGATGCATGAACTATGCTAACAAGCATTCTGTTACTTTAATATAAAATATTAAGTTTAGTTCTACTCACCTCTGCTCCTCTGGCAGAAACTGTACTGACTCTGCAACTGCTAATCCTGACGACTTCCCTGAACTGTCGGGTCCAATCCTACACCAATGGACTCGAATGAGGTGTCAAACATACTCTTATCAACTCTTAAACAATCCCCCATAATCCCTTCTGACCCTCTAAAAACAATCACACAAAGCATGCAAAAGAAGGCTGGACAGAACACATTCGGAGGCAGGTTCGGCGGCCGAATGTCCTGAACAGAGCCGAAACTCAAGTACCTTCGGCGGCCGAATATCCTCTTTCGGCGGCCGAACCCTTTCGGGGGCTACTTTCGGAGGCCGAAACCCCTAAACAGAGCCGAACCTCAAAGCACTCAGGAGCAAGCTGTGGCAGCCTAAGCCACCATGCAAGGGGTTCGGCGGCCGAATCCTTCTTCGACTGCCGAACCTGAGTTCTTCAAGAACTCAGCTTCTCCCGCAACCTAGCTCCTCCATCTTTTCCTCCTCTCTAAACATGCATAACTCCAAACCTCAACTTACATATACTCAAGTATATGCTTCAAAAGGGGTCCAAAACTACCTATCAACCCCAACAAACAACACTCATAACACATAATCAAACTTCTCCATAAACTCACCAAAACTAACCTAAGCATGCAACTCTACATAACTCCCATAACCTCTTTAAAAAGCTATTAAAAACCATTAAAACAAACTTAAAGACTTCCCTTACCTCCTGAAATCAGAAGAGGAACAACCAAACTCAGCAACTCCTCCTCCAAAGCTTCAAACCCTCACAACTCTTCTTTTCTCTCCAAAACGTTCAAAACCTTTTGCAAATGATCAACCCTCTGCATAGGCTGATTAAAACCTTGCAGATGAGTCAGGAGAAACGTGGCCTAACCTCTGGTCATTGTAATACCCGGCTAGAGTCCGGCATCGGAATTCCTGTAGTCTGATGGAATCTCGGGTGTCGGAACCCTCTAGAAGGGTCATACATATGTTTTAAAGAATGTTTAAGTATGTTTTCACAGAGTTTTAAGGTTTTCAAGGGTTAGAGAAGTGAGTTTTTGAAAGAAAAGCACGAAGGAAGAAATGCAAAGGTTCGGCCGCCGAAGGTCACTTTCGGCCGCCGAACTTGCATGGCTTTCGGATCTCACGTTTGGCCGCCGAAGGTGGACTGGCCACCCATCTTTAAAAGGGCCCGAGGTCGGTCAAATGGGTAAGTTTGCTTCCCATTTCTCCAGACCTAGGTGAGATCATGCTCTTCCTTAGCTTAGTTTTGTGTTTTTTCAAATCTTCCCAGGTTTTGATGAGTTTGTATGGATTTGTGAAGTTTTAAGCAAAAAGGAGCAAAGTTTGAAGTGTGGAGCTTTGAGTGAGGATTTTGCCATAACTCCACGTTAGAGGCTTCCAACCTCAAGTGTTCCAAGAGGTAAGGGATAGATCCGAAGCTTTTACTATGTTTTTTAAAGGTTTTATGGAAGATTATGGGGTAGTACGCATGAGTAGGGTTCTAGGAGATTTTTAGAGTTTTTGATGTTCAAGCATGTTTATGTGTTAGATGTTGTGTTTGTTGGGGTTATAGGCTAGTTTTAGACCCCTTTGAGCATGTACAAGTGTATATGCATGTTGAGGAGTTGTGTGTGCATGTTGGGAGAGGGATAGGAGGAGGTGTGCATGAAGCAGAGCAGGTTTCTGCCCTTCGGGCGAAACCAGGTTCGGCCGCCGAAGGGAGGTTCGGCCGCCGAAAGCCTTGAGGAGGTGGCTTCGGCTGCCGAAGGCTGCTTCCGGAAGCTGGACTTTCGGATCTGTCATGCACATTCGGCCGCCGAAAGTGCCGCCGAAGGTTGAGTTTCGTCTCTGGACGAGACGTTCGGGCGCCGAAGGTGCACCCGAAGGTGTAGGGATAGGACTTTCGGCCGCCGAAAGTAGAGGTTCGGCCGCCGAAAGTAGGTGAGTTTCGTTTCTGGAAAGGAGTTTCGGCCGCCGAACCTGCCGCCGAAAGTGCCCTGTCCAGTTGGCTTTTGCATGTGTTATGTGATAGTTAGAGGGTCTTTTAGAGGGCTTTTGGGGGAGTTTGTAGAACTGTTATGGAGTGAGTTTGGTCCCTCATCTGAGTCCACTTATGTAGGAACGGACCAGAGAAACCAGGGAGATCAGCAGTGAGCACTGCTCCGGAACCTGCAAAGTCAGTCTACAGTCAGCCAGAGGTGAGTGGGACTAACTATGCATATTTTAAATTCAAGAATGTTTTAGCATGATTCATGCATCATAATTGCCATACTGTTAGGATGGTTAAAATAACAGATAATAATGGATGAGCATGAGATATTAGGTTGTTGCATTAGTATTCACGAAGGTGTTGCATTGCATAATTTGATGAGTATGCGGATGAATGTTGGATGATCCTTTAGCCCTCAGTTTGGTATGCTATGACATGATATGAATTAAGTAAAGAGTCAAGCATGAGAAGTGTGAGCAGGGAGGCCTAATCGCCCCTGTTAGTCAAAGGTAGATAGCCAGGAGGCCTCATCGCCCTGGCAAAACGTTTTCAGAAAACAGTCAGAGAAGGCCTAATCGCCCTGACAAAACCTTTGCAGAAAAGTAAGTCCTGGAGGAGGCCTAATCGCCCCAGGCACTGTGTTAGTACTAAATGTGAGTCAGTTATGTGGAGGGCTATAGGTGACAACTTCTTCCTTGATGTATATGGTTGTGATGTGCTGCATGGCATAAAGACATCTGTTTTATAAACTGTTTAATATAGCTCCTGCTCACTGAGCTATAGAAGCTCACCCCTCTCCCCTATCCTCAGTTGTGCAGGTTCAGAGTACAGAGAGATGTAAGAAGAGTACAGGAAGAACGTAAAGAGATGTATGTAATAGATAGTATGGACATGTAAATGTAAGAGATAAGGAAATGTACAGTGTATAGATGGTGCTTGATTGATAAGAGTTGTATCCCTTTTAAGTTTGTACATGATCTTATGTAAATGATTTATGTTTATGTATGAAAAGCCCGGCTTAACATAGTATGAGTTAGAGCTGCCTTGAGCTAAGATGAGAGCTCTGGCAAGTTTTTTACAGTAAAGAGATAGAGTATGCACAGGTTAAGCCGTGGAGAAAGAAAAGTTTTAAATGTTTACAGAATATGTATGATCATGTATGGGATTGCACAGATACACAGAGTTCACAATAGGCTTACTACGGGTCTAGGCGGCCTTAAGCCGATCTGGATCCTAGTGCCGGTAGCAGTTCGGTTTCCGGGCTGTTACAGAGTGGTATCAGAGCAGTTAGGTTCACATGGTCGGACCTAGATGGTTAGAGATGGGTTCATAGAGGTTATAGTGAGTCAAGCACCATAGGAAGACATGGCCATAAGGATAGGATGTTAGTCCTATCTGTCTTATGATGTGGAGTGCCATGAGTCATGCATGTGCATTCTTTTTATGTGATGAATGTTAGATGTTCATGTGTTTCACATGGAGTATGAGTCATTGATATGCTATGTGTTGGTTTCCAGATAGTTAAGATGAGAGGAATGCGTCGATCTGCAAGATTGACTGAAGTACCACCAGGAAGTGAGGGTACAACGGCTCGTCCTCCCGCATTGCCAAGGGCAAGGAGACACAGGTTAAGTAGGGAGGGAACGTCACAAGACCCTAGAAGGTCTTCTGATGAGAGCAGAAGGGGAGTAGCTAGAGGAGGCAGATCAGAAGAAGTTCGAGAGGTTATGGATGGTGATCGGAGTAGAGATGAGAGTATGGGTATAGGAGGGACAGAAGAAGGTATGGGGGAGTCTCAGGGAGGTGCACAGGGCCCAGGATATCCGATGGGAGGTACGTCGGATTACTCCAGTTTTGCCCCATATTCACCCCACCTGCCATATATGCCCTATCCTCCATTCTCTTCACCATATCACATGTATCCAC
The DNA here is from genome assembly GCF_001659605.2 of Manihot esculenta. Classification (NCBI taxonomy): domain Eukaryota; kingdom Viridiplantae; phylum Streptophyta; class Magnoliopsida; order Malpighiales; family Euphorbiaceae; genus Manihot; species Manihot esculenta. The sequence continues at coordinate 12,056,467 of NC_035177.2, forward strand.
CCCCACCACATCATCCAAGTACAGCATACCCTGAACCAAGAGAAACAGTACCTCCACCACCACCAGAACCAGTAGCCCCTGTTGTTGAAACACAACAGCAGCCCAGCTCATCCAAGGGAGATAAGGTGAAGATGACTGACTACTTGAAGTTGGACGCTCCGAAATTCAATACAGGAGATGATCCCTTTGAGTATCTCAGTGCAGTAAGGATGATAACGAGTGAGTTGGGAGCTGATGAGGGCAGAGCCATCGAAATGGCGGGGTTCACATTAAAATGTAAGAAAGCTAGAGAATGGTTTAAGCACTATGTGGCCCCTAGGTTAGACAGTATGACATGGGAAGAGTTTGCCACTGAATTTGCCGGGTGGGCTTTTCCTGATAGTGCCAGAGAAAGGAAGATGGTGGAATTTGAACAGCTCCGACAGACGGAAGAAATGAGTGTGGATGAGTATACGGACAAGTTTTTGGACTTGTTCCAGTATGTAGGACAAGCATATGACACGGAGAAGAAGAAAGCGAGGAGATATGCCATGAGGTTACATCCTCGGTATTTCTCTTTGATTCAGGCAGCGGATAAAGAGAGTTTTCACTCCATTGTGGATGCAGCAAGGATGATGGAGGCAAGTGTCAGTTTTCAAGGGACAGACAAACCATCTGTGGCACAGTCTTTAGATCCCAAGAACTTGGAGACGGGTGATGTTGATCTCTCCTCTTTACATGAGGCAGACACGAAGAGTAAAAAGGGAGGAAGAGGTCTGAGGAGATCAAAGAGGGGTAAGTTCTGGGATCAGATGAAAGCAGGATTGAATGCAGGCAGTGGCTCGAGCGCAAGCTCAGAGGTGCCAGTATGTGCGAAGTGTGGTAGAAGGCACGGAGGAGTGTGTCTCTTTGGGACGTCAGCATGTTTTAGGTGTGGCCAAGAAGGACACATAGCTCGTGAGTGCCCTCAGGCATTTTTCACCGCACAGTCCCATCAGACAACTAGGGGAAGTGTACCACGACCAGTAGCTCCAGTCACGACACAGAGCAGGGGTAGAGGAAGAGGGTCAACCCCTTCACATGTGGGTCCTCGAGGTGAAGGTCCGTCAGCTCCGGCTCGGATCTTTACTATGACACAACAAGAGGCAGACACGTTTAACACCAGGGTGTCAGGTAATTCCCTCCTTGGATGTTTTGACGTGTATCTCTACGTTTTGATGTTTTTCCCTGTTGGTTCTAGAACCACAGAGCGAGTAGGTCTGATGACCTCTGGGCTTAGAATGTCATTAAAGTGAGTAGACCTCAGAGTGATCCATCTGTGATAGCGTTGGTAGTGGGGAGTAGATGCCTTCCATCTGACCTTATGGTTCTAGATTGAACTGTTCGTCCTTCTAGTGATGGATTGGCTAGCTACTCGTAGTACTGCCGAGTTGGCAGAGACCAGGCAGACGTGTATAGAGGTCCGATGGAGCAGAGGTAGTCCCTAAGAAGGGACAGTGTAGGCTGCCTAGAGGTGTGATCTCAGCCTTACAGGCTTATAGGTTGCTCAGGGAAAGATGATCAGGAGAGGAAACCAGTTTCAGTGGTATCAACAGAGCTAAGAGAGTCAAGGTTTTATCCGACCTAGTACCCCACTCGTGAGTGTTTAGTATGGCTGGGGGGGGGAAACGAAGGATACTACCTGTTAAGAGTTAGAAAGGAAGTCAGGATAGAAGAGATGAAGAGAGAAGGGCAAGGATTAGAGTGCGCAGCGAAAGCTTGCAGAGTTTAGAGGTAATGTGATGAAGAATGGAGAGAAGAACACCGAGGGAAGGTACATCAGTGTTGCTGGAGCAAGTGTAGAGGTTCAGGCAAGGGCTAGGGTATTGCTGAAGGAAGGTTACCTATGTTTGTGAGCGTTAGTTTTTCCCCTTTTCTATGTGTTTAGTTGTTTTAGGAACATTCGGGGACGAATGTTCTTAAGGGGGGGAGAATGTAATACCCGGCTAGAGTCCGGCATCGGAATTCCTGTAGTCTGATGGAATCTCGGGTGTCGGAACCCTCTAGAAGGGTCATACATATGTTTTAAAGAATGTTTAAGTATGTTTTCACAGAGTTTTAAGGTTTTCAAGGGTTAGAGAAGTGAGTTTTTGAAAGAAAAGCACGAAGGAAGAAATGCAAAGGTTCGGCCGCCGAAGGTCACTTTCGGCCGCCGAACTTGCATGGCTTTCGGATCTCACGTTTGGCCGCCGAAGGTGGACTGGCCACCCATCTTTAAAAGGGCCCGAGGTCGGTCAAATGGGTAAGTTTGCTTCCCATTTCTCCAGACCTAGGTGAGATCATGCTCTTCCTTAGCTTAGTTTTGTGTTTTTTCAAATCTTCCCAGGTTTTGATGAGTTTGTATGGATTTGTGAAGTTTTAAGCAAAAAGGAGCAAAGTTTGAAGTGTGGAGCTTTGAGTGAGGATTTTGCCATAACTCCACGTTAGAGGCTTCCAACCTCAAGTGTTCCAAGAGGTAAGGGATAGATCCGAAGCTTTTACTATGTTTTTTAAAGGTTTTATGGAAGATTATGGGGTAGTACGCATGAGTAGGGTTCTAGGAGATTTTTAGAGTTTTTGATGTTCAAGCATGTTTATGTGTTAGATGTTGTGTTTGTTGGGGTTATAGGCTAGTTTTAGACCCCTTTGAGCATGTACAAGTGTATATGCATGTTGAGGAGTTGTGTGTGCATGTTGGGAGAGGGATAGGAGGAGGTGTGCATGAAGCAGAGCAGGTTTCTGCCCTTCGGGCGAAACCAGGTTCGGCCGCCGAAGGGAGGTTCGGCCGCCGAAAGCCTTGAGGAGGTGGCTTCGGCTGCCGAAGGCTGCTTCCGGAAGCTGGACTTTCGGATCTGTCATGCACATTCGGCCGCCGAAAGTGCCGCCGAAGGTTGAGTTTCGTCTCTGGACGAGACGTTCGGGCGCCGAAGGTGCACCCGAAGGTGTAGGGATAGGACTTTCGGCCGCCGAAAGTAGAGGTTCGGCCGCCGAAAGTAGGTGAGTTTCGTTTCTGGAAAGGAGTTTCGGCCGCCGAACCTGCCGCCGAAAGTGCCCTGTCCAGTTGGCTTTTGCATGTGTTATGTGATAGTTAGAGGGTCTTTTAGAGGGCTTTTGGGGGAGTTTGTAGAACTGTTATGGAGTGAGTTTGGTCCCTCATCTGAGTCCACTTATGTAGGAACGGACCAGAGAAACCAGGGAGATCAGCAGTGAGCACTGCTCCGGAACCTGCAAAGTCAGTCTACAGTCAGCCAGAGGTGAGTGGGACTAACTATGCATATTTTAAATTCAAGAATGTTTTAGCATGATTCATGCATCATAATTGCCATACTGTTAGGATGGTTAAAATAACAGATAATAATGGATGAGCATGAGATATTAGGTTGTTGCATTAGTATTCACGAAGGTGTTGCATTGCATAATTTGATGAGTATGCGGATGAATGTTGGATGATCCTTTAGCCCTCAGTTTGGTATGCTATGACATGATATGAATTAAGTAAAGAGTCAAGCATGAGAAGTGTGAGCAGGGAGGCCTAATCGCCCCTGTTAGTCAAAGGTAGATAGCCAGGAGGCCTCATCGCCCTGGCAAAACGTTTTCAGAAAACAGTCAGAGAAGGCCTAATCGCCCTGACAAAACCTTTGCAGAAAAGTAAGTCCTGGAGGAGGCCTAATCGCCCCAGGCACTGTGTTAGTACTAAATGTGAGTCAGTTATGTGGAGGGCTATAGGTGACAACTTCTTCCTTGATGTATATGGTTGTGATGTGCTGCATGGCATAAAGACATCTGTTTTATAAACTGTTTAATATAGCTCCTGCTCACTGAGCTATAGAAGCTCACCCCTCTCCCCTATCCTCAGTTGTGCAGGTTCAGAGTACAGAGAGATGTAAGAAGAGTACAGGAAGAACGTAAAGAGATGTATGTAATAGATAGTATGGACATGTAAATGTAAGAGATAAGGAAATGTACAGTGTATAGATGGTGCTTGATTGATAAGAGTTGTATCCCTTTTAAGTTTGTACATGATCTTATGTAAATGATTTATGTTTATGTATGAAAAGCCCGGCTTAACATAGTATGAGTTAGAGCTGCCTTGAGCTAAGATGAGAGCTCTGGCAAGTTTTTTACAGTAAAGAGATAGAGTATGCACAGGTTAAGCCGTGGAGAAAGAAAAGTTTTAAATGTTTACAGAATATGTATGATCATGTATGGGATTGCACAGATACACAGAGTTCACAATAGGCTTACTACGGGTCTAGGCGGCCTTAAGCCGATCTGGATCCTAGTGCCGGTAGCAGTTCGGTTTCCGGGCTGTTACAGTCATGATCTGGAGGTGAACACCTGGCCAAATCACGGACTGAGGAGTGTGCACAGCTAACCGACCATCCCAGTTTCGGCTGCCGAAACTGCATGCAAAACCATGCAACTTTCGGGGGCCGAACATAAACTTCGGGGGCCGAACATTGGGCACTTTCGGCGGCCGAACTTCACATTCGGAGGCCGAACATGACAGAAACTCCTTTGGCCATTTCTCCCTAAAACTCAACTATTTCCTAATCAAACCGTTAAAATACTTTAAAACATTTTAGAAAACCTTCACTCTACCCTCAGGAAACCTCTGACATCCTTGAATCCCACCGGACGGTAAGAATTCCGATGCCGGGTTTAGCCGGGTATTACATGTATTCTCTATGGCACAACATATTAGGCCATATTTTCAAAAATAAAGTATTACATGTTTTTGAATTAAATGTTAGTCCTACAGAATTTCATTTCTGTGAAATCTTCTGTCCCCTAGCTAAACAGTAGAGAATATATTTTCCTAAAAGCAGTGTCTCTACTAAAATTTTTGAATTAATACATGTAGACTTATGGGAATCATACTCTATAAAATCTATCACTGGAGCATCATATCTTTCAATATTGTTGATGACTTCTTTAGAGCTACATGGACATATTTGTTAAAAGATAAATTAAAGATTCATAGTTTTTTAAAAGATTTTTCTTCCATGGTGAAAACTCAATTTCAAAAAATTGTGAAAAAAATAAGGTTTGACAATGGAATAGAGTTTGTAACTAAATTATGCATAATGCTTTTTAAAGAAAATGGAATCACTCAGCAAAAAATTTATCCATATACCCCATAACAAAATGATATAGTAGAAAGGAAACACAAGCATCTTCTTCAAGTAGCAAGGTTTCTCATGTTTCAGTCCAACTTGCCAAAAATATTTTAAGGAGAACCAATTTTACTAGCCACACATATCATAAACATACTACCTAGTTCAGTTTTAAATTGGAAGACATCTCATGAAGTTTTATATAATAAAAGGCTAAATTACTCCTAAATAAAATTTTTTGGATGTCTCCGTTTTGCCACAAACACACAACCACATAAAAATAAGTTTGAAAAAGCGCTTTTAAATGCATCTTTATTGGTTTGTCCTAAGTTTTAAAGCATATAAGTTATATGATTTAGAAAATAAAAAAAAATTTATCAAGAGATGTTGTCTTTTATGAAAATATCTTCTCTTACTCTCAAGAAAAGCACAATCAAACTGTTGTGCCCTTACCAACTTGTTTCCTGATACTTCTTTAGAGCAAAATATATTATCATAAACTAAAAACTAGTCCCACACAACCACAAATTGAGACACTCACACTAGAACCCACAGTTTCTATTCAAATCCTAGAAATCTCATCACCACCGCAAATAAGAAAAAGTACAAGATAAATATTTAGACCATAATGGTTAGATGATTATGTTAAAGAAATATCAGACAAAAGAATTTTAGGTCCTGCATATGCACATCATACTTGTTTACCTTCCACTACTTTCTTCACTCACTCACCTATATTCAACCATAATTACAATAGTTTTGTGGCTACATTGTCTACTGTGTTAGAACCTAAAAATTTTAGGGATGCAATAAAGGACACTAATTGGGTTAGAGCTATGCAAGATGAGATAGAAGTATTAGAAATAAATGACACATGGATCTGAACCAAGTTGTCTATAGGAAAGAAGGAAATTGCCTCCAAGTGGGTATTCAGAACAAAATATAATGTAGATGGGACAGTCAATAGATACAAAACAAGGCTGGTTGTAAAGGGTTACAACCAATTACCTGGCATTGACTATCATGACAGTTTTTCTCCTATTACCAAAATTGTAATAGTGAGAGCATTTATGGCAATAGCAACATCTCAGAATTGGAAAATACATCAATTAGATATCAATAATGCCTATATTCACGGGCATATTGATGAAGACATATACATGGAAGCATTAGAAGTGTACCAAGTCCCTAAAGGATAGGTATGTAAGCTAATCAAAAGCATTTATGGGCTCAAATAAGCGGGTAGACAATAGAATAGGGAGTTGACCACAAAGTTTTGCAAATACAGTTTTAAGCAATCAGAAATTGATTATTGTCTATTCACTAAAAGCTCTAACAATTCTTTTCTAGCCCTAATTGTCTATGTAGATGATCTCCTAATCACAAGGGCAGATAAAAACAAATAATTGCATTAAAGACTTATCTGCATGATGCTTTCATAATAAAAGATCTGGACATGTGAGATATTTACTCGAATTTGAAATAGCTAGATCAACTGAAGGCATGTTTCTATATCAATGGAAATATGTCAGTTATATTATGAGGGATACCAAATTACGGGATGCAAAGATAGCTTCTTTTCCCTTTCCAAAAGGGCTAAAGATTCACAAAGGTACATGAGAAATACTACTAGACCCAGAACAATACAGAAGATTGATCGGACGATTACTACACCTCAATCTCACATGTCTTGACATAACATACTACATGCAACAACTAAGTTAGTACATACAACTCATTCGCAAGCCACATCTCAATGCTGCCTTACATGTTGTCTGATATCTCAAGGGAAGTTCTCAAAATTTTTTTTCTTGGACATCAATGATTTCAAGATCTCAGCTTTTTATGACGCCGACCGGGTAACTTGCCCAACCACCAGCAAATCCTTAACCAATTTTGATATTTTTCTTGGACCTTTCTTGATTTTCTGGAAAATAAAAAATAAACTATAGTTAGCAGATCTTTTGCTGAAGCAAATTATAGAAGCATGGCATCCACGGTTTGTGAACTACAATGGATAACATAATTACTTCAAGAATTCCAAATTGAAGCTCAGCTTTCCATTCCTCTACACCGCAATAGTAAGGCGGCCCAACAAATGACTACAAATCTAGGTTCCATGAAAGTACAAAACATCTGAAAATAGATTGTCATATCGTATAAAATCAACTGAGTAAAGGGTTCATCATCAAGGACCAACTCGCAGACCTTTTCATAAAAAACCATTAGGAGCTTCTACCCTGTATGGTCTCTTGTCCAAGATGAAGATCCCTTTAGATCAATCTTCATCTTGCGAGGAGGATGAAGATATTTCAATCAAATTGAAAAACAGTAGCATCTCAACCAAGACTAAGACGACAATGCTTCAACAAGAAGGAAATCTTGTCCAAGCCTTAAAAACAACATTGTTCATTTGATTAATACAACATCTAGAAGACACATGTGTAGTGTAAATAATCTATTTTTTTTTTCTTTTCCAATTCTTTGCTGGCACAATGAGCTGCCCTTTTATTCTCATTTAGAAAGATTCATAAACATGTATATAAAGGAATACAAAGCCGATAAACAAATTCATTCATTCACAAATATATTACTTTTGCTGTCTATTTGTTAAAAATTCAAGTTTAAATCTTAATTGGAAATGCATAAAACTCTAGTATTTTTTTTTGTAATTTTTTTTATTATATTACCAATGTATTGTGATGTTAGACAAAATAATTTTTATTCACCAAAAATGCATAACTATATAGTATTATTTCGTTATAAATTTTAATTTGATTTGAAAAGCACATAACCATAAGATAAATTTCTAATTTTCTCTAACCAAGAAAGATTTTTTTTTTATAGAAATCACCTTATATAAATATATGAATATCTTCATATACAAATATAAATACACATTTTTTCATGGTATTAGCACATTTAATTATAAATTTATAACAAGGGACATATGATTTATTTAATATATTAAGCCATACAGGATTATAATGTCTTCAACATTTTTTTATAATCCACCACAATAGTAAGTAATTATATCACACACAAAAAAAAAAAAAAAATTGTAGTTGCACAAATTTTTACATAAGTATATGGAATTGATTTTATAATAAAAAAGATTTTATATTTTTATTTAGCAGTAAAACTTTTCATTAATCTTGTTAAATTTTAATGAAAATAAATTAAATATTTAATTTAAAATATGTTTAACTATAAATATAATGCGATTAAAATAAAATTAATGTAAATGCCCGAGATATTGATTAATGTGACGCTAATCTTAAGTATGAGATTGCTTAAATAATATAATAATAAATAAAGTATAATTTTCACGAGTAATTTATGCATAAGTACTAGGCTATAATGAAATAATTATTTAGAATAATAATAATATGATTAGGAAGCTAAGTTGTTGAAGAATGCAACAATTAGAATATACACTAAGCAACATGAAGTTAATAAAACTAATTAAAACTAAAATTAAGAATAATTACATTAAAATGAAGATTGAACTAGAATAGGTATTAAATATTAATACTGCTTATATTTTAAAATTTAGATAATGATATCTTAGTATCGATTATAAAATTATTGTCTTAATATTACTAAAACAACAATTTTGACAACAGTTTAAAATTGTTGTCAAGAAAATTTACTTTTTTACTCTATATAATAATATAATTTAATAAAATATTTATTTTATATTTAATAAAATTATAATTTTAGTTCACATTTTTTATCCATTGTAGAAAAGTAAGTAAATCGCTGTATTATACTCAACAACGAATACAGGTGTAGCAGTTCTCAAATCGTTATTGTTGACTTATAGTTATAGTTAAATTACATAAGGTGATAATTTACGGGCGTCGCCTTAAATTTGGTTTTGTTTTTATAGTAGTGAGAGTTGGATTTTCATATCTCTATTAATCGATATATAATCCAATAAAATGAGCATTTATGATTTTAAAAGAGATTAATTCTAAAATCATTTATGTTTTCATTCAAGATAACTATCAATCTAGTAATTAAAGCTAAGGAGAGTATAAGCAATATTGATAAAGTAGTTAGTTAGCGGTTATTGTTGTTAGTCCTTTGTAACTTAATTAATTAGTTACTGTAATTAACTTGGTAGAAAGTGGATAACACACGTGAACAATGTGTACTTCTTGTATATATAGTATGTCAAAATGATTGAGAAGACACATTTTGCTTCCCTCTCAAAATCATTCTATTACACGGTACTAGAGGAGCCAGATCTAAGGCAATTATTACTTCCATGGTTGTGGAAGAATCAAGTTCAGCTAATCGCAGTATCAGTCTATCTAAGGATACTTCATGACTGTATTATTTCCACCATTCTGAAAATCATAATTATCTGGTTGTGACTTTAGAGCTGACTTCCAATAATTTTCCCTCATGGAAAAAATCCTTTCTGCTTGCCGTATCAATTAGAAATAAATAAGATTTTCTTGATGTAACAATTTTGCTCAAGAAAATTAGTTGTATCTCTCTTGGATTAGATATAATAATTTGATAGTGGTGTAGCTGTTGAGATTGATTTCACCGTTAGTTGCATCTATATTTTTCTATCTTAAAGATACAAAACAGATATAAGACAAGTTGAACTAGTGATTCTCACAACCAGATGACTTGTGTGCATGTCATTTATAGCATTTGTTCAGTTCTCTTACATAAGGTACGAAATCAGTTGATTCGATCTTACTTTGCTGAGTTGAATGGAATTTGGGAAGAACTGAAATTTTTTAGATCTTTTTTGCGTTACAAATGTGGCAAATGCAATTCTGAATATTTTCAAAAGTTCGTTGAATTGATGTAGAAAGATTGTGTTTTCAAGTTCTTGAATGGATTGAATGAGACCTTCCAAAGTCTAAGATCACAAATTATCGATATGAAACCCTTTCCTTCACTAGATTAAGTCTATAACATGATTTTTGAGAGGACAAACATAAAGATCTATTGTGACTCAAACTCAATTACTTATTAAGGCAACTGTTTTGGCTATAAAGAAAGTCAAAGGTGATTTTGTTTCTTCTCACTGTGGAAAAAATGGTCATATTAAGGCACAATGTTATAGACTCATTGGTTTTCCATCTGACTTCAAATTTACTAAGATTAAGTAATGATGTGTATATTCAACATATTTTCTTAGTGTTAATTTAGTCAAATGAGATTTAAATGCTATTTATTTTAGCAATTTTATAGATTTTATATGGTGATGCAAAGGATAGCAAAGCTGAATCAAATTCCAAGAAAAAGAAGCTGATTGTGTGCAGTGGCAGAACAAACTTGATCAAAGCCTTAAGCAAGACTCTGAATAGAGCAGAGATGCAACTGACGTGGCAGATCCAGGATTTCTCATTAAAAGACCTCTAATTCAGCCTCAAATCGTGAATTCTCATCCAATAAGCCTAAGAAACTTTCTCTCTCATTAGGAAACGAATCAACAATCTATTTTATTTAGAAAACTTAGATTTTATCTTTTTTGGAAGAGAATTTTGGGTATATGATTTCTCTAGGGTTTTGCTATATATTCTTACAACAGCCCATCGTTTATCTTTGGACTATAGTGTTCTATAGTAGCTTTAAGTGGGTGATTTCTCTTGTTCAAGTTGAAGATAGGTTAAAGTTTCAGTTTCTACAAGGATTGTAAGATTTAAACCTCATTGTTTGTCTTTATTTTTTTTCAATATTTATCCAATTTCAGTTATTATTATCTTATTGCTTTGTTGATCAATCTATAGAGCCCGTTAATTATATTAGCAAGGTAATATATTGTTAGTTTGGATGTTTGAGTTCATAATTGCTTGAATTATTTAACAATAGGTAACAATTATTATAACCCGCTAAGGAATTACATGATCTAACCTAAACTTACTATGAGATTTGGTTTGTTGATTAGAATTGGATCTCTCTAATTTTTAAAGAAGTTAATAAATTAAATTCAATATACATTCTTTGGGTTATTTTTCGACTAGCACTAATTAGCAAAAATTTCTTAATTAATTTATACCTAAAGAGAGAATAGTTGTGAGGAGTATCTCCCAGAATTAAAACCAATTTATTGAAATGAATAAATAACAAGGATCAATTCCCATAACTTAAACGAATCCTACTCTTCAACTAGAATTTGTTTACCTTAATTTTCTCTCAAATTTATTATTTGTTTTTCACTTGATTATTAATTTCTTTAATTTTTTTGATTTTTTACTTTAGTTTTATTCTTGATCAAACCTCCGCTTTCATTTTTGTTGTTTAATTTATTGGTTATTGATTGGAGATTTTCAGTGTCAATTCCCTGTAGATACGATTCTATGCACTCTTACACAATTTATATTTTAGATTTGAATAGATAATTTTTTTTATGGTTTTGACACCCATGAAAATTTTGCATCGTTGCTAGAAAATTGATTTAAAATAATTTATTTCTTTTCATGACCAGGTTTGATCGTGAAGGAGGCTTACTTTGTGATAGAAAAATTAAAAGAACTACTAAAAGCTTGCAAAAATAAGTTAAATTGAGGAAACAAGCATCATCGGAATACTTGAAGAAGCAAATACTATAAAAAATTTTCTTAAACAGCTGCTGCAATAGTAGAATTAGGAGCTAAAAGTGAAGAAGAAGAAGAGCCCATGGCGCAAAATCAAGCACCATTTTGTATCGCTTATCTAGCCTTAGAAGCCCCTTTTGAGCTAAAATCTGATTTGATTCTCTTGCTTCCCAAATTTAGAGGACATGAGAATGAAGATCCATACAAGCAGCTCAAGGTATTCCATGTAGTGTGCTCAAGCATAAGGCTTCAAGGGATATCTAAATACCACATCAAATTGCGAGCATTTCCATTCTCACTAGATGATTCAGCAAAAGATTGGTTTTTCTACTTACTACATAGCTATATCACCACATAGATTGAAATCATAAGAGCTTTCTTAGACAAGTATTTTCTCCCATCCAAAGCCATTGAGATAAGAAGAAAAATCATGCCAGCCATTGGGATAAGAAGAAAAATCATTGGCATCAAATAAAAGGAATTTGAAAAGTTGTATAAATATTAGAAAAGGTTCAAAAGGTTATGTGCAAGCTGTCCACAACATAACATTTCAAACTAATATCTTATTCAATACTTCTATGGAGGTATTTTACCTCCAGAAAGGAGGCTAATCAATTCAACATGTGAATGATCTATTGAGGACAAGACACCTTAAGCCATAAGAGAATTTATTTTCATCATGGCTACAACTTCTAGGCCATATGGAGAGTAAAGAGAATAACCAAAAAGAGTTCAATGAGGTGAATGTCTCTTCTCTTGAGTCTAACATTTCTAAACTAATCTTTATGGTGTAAAGTCTTATTATAAAAAGAAATAGGCAGCAACTAAAGCACGTGGAATTCATAAAACTTATAGACATTCAATAGATATGTGTTCCACACTCCAAAAGGATGAACAACATGTGAATACTATAGGAAGTTTTATGGAGCACCAACAACAAAGGAAGTATGACCCCTACTCAAACAACTACAATCCTGGATGGAGGGATCATCCCAATATCATTTATGCAAAATCAAATGATTTTAGAATTTTCAATACCATCACCCTCAATAAGTACCTCCTTAAAAGCAAGGTACACCTCTTGAAGATATTGTAAATTCACTTACTAATTTCGTGAAAAATTTGAAAAATTAAGTGAACCAAATTATAACATCCATAAGTAAATTGGAGTCCTAAGGAAGGCTACCATCTCAAACAGTTGTAAATCTAAGGCAAAGTATCAATCCAGTGATTTTGAGGAGTGAAAAGCTATTGTAGGAAATTCTATGCGAGTAGAGACTAGGGCAAGGTTCAGAAACACTGTAGACAACAACCGTAGAATTTTAGCATACAATGTAGAAAATTCCATGTGGGTAGAGACGTGGCAAAACTCAGTGATAGATTTGCAGAATGTACATGCAGAAATTTAACAAAAAAAGGAGAAAAAAAAACCTGCTGCGAAAAAAGACCAGCTAGAGGAATTTATTGTTTCGCCACCCTTACTCGAGAGATTTGCTAAGTTGAAAAAAAAAAAGAAGAAAAAGAAATTCTAGAGACTTTTTGCAAGGTAGAGGTAACATCCCTTTACTTGATGCTATTAAGCAAGTGCCTAAATATGCGAAATTTTTTATGAAAATTTGCACTACAAAGAAAAAGCTACATGAGAATGAAAAGGTAAGTGTGAGAAAAAATATTTCTAAAATCTATTCATCTTTAAATGCTAGTCAATAAAAAAAATAAGTGCTATTATTCAGCTTGCTAATAGGTCTATAGTTTATCCTGAGGGTGTATTAGAAGATATCTTAGTTCAAGTTGATGGTTTGGTGTTCCCTATTGATTTTTTTATCATTGACATGGAAGAAGATAAAGCTAACATGACATTTGATATTTTGTTAGGTAGACCTTTTTTTAGTACGGCTAGGACCAAGATAGATGTACATGATGATACACTCACTATACAATTTGATAGGAAAAGTGATTAAATTTAATATTTATGATTCTTTAAAATGTCCTAGTGATGTAACTCATGTTGATGGCATAGATATTCTTGATACTTTGAGCAAACATACATTTGAATTAAGTTTTGATCACAAATTGAATGTTGCTCTATACAGAGATATGGACATAAATAATCAAAATCAATTAGATCAGCAAATCATTATTGATGAAGAGTTACAAGAATCTATTTATACTTTAGAAAGCATTCAACTACAAGTCAGGTCTAACTCGACCCAAGCCTTACCCAAGTTTGATATCATACCTTCTATTTTGAAAGGCCCTCAATTGGAGCTGAAACCTTTGCCAACATATCTCAAATATGCATACTTAGGGGCAAGAGAAACACTTCACTTACAGGAGAAATTGATCAAGCTACTTAATGAGTATAAGGAATCACCAGTTACTTCATGTTAAATTATATATGCTGCATTTTTTTATTTTATTTTGAATTTTATTTATTTATTTTATTTTCATGCATTTTTACATTTCTTTTTATGTATTTTAGGTAGGATTTTGACTAAGAATTACAATTTGATTATTTCACTCACATTTGAATTCTTGAAAATTTGGATTGAATCATAAATAATATGTTAACATTTATATGGATCACTATATGATTAAAGCAGTAGTGGAGTATAATTAGGATTTGCAAAAGTCATAAATTTTTAATTTTTCTAAAACTTTTTCCAAAGAGATAAGATGTTCAAGATTCCAAAAATAAGAAAAAAGAAGAGAAAAGAGAACAAAATAAATTTACTTTGCTGGCTAAGTGAATACAAGTAGTGCTAGTGGCCTGTGACCAATTAAGTAACTGAAGGTAAGGTATCTCAAATATATACATTCGCATTAAAAGAGTGGTGACATTCCAAGCAATACATGAATATGTGCTCATAATTAATAATAAGTAATAGTAAAAAAAGCCTTGGACATTTTATTTTCAGACTTGAGAACTATTTTTGAACAACATTGGAATTAGTTAAGGTAAGGCCTAGTATGTCACATTCTCAAACCTGTATAGGAATAGTGACACCACTAGATATGATTTAGTTAGGCTGCTTCATAGTTAAAACAAGTGGTATTAAGGGAGGTATTAACTTACCTCGAGCTACTTAGGAGAGGTGTTAGCTTAATCTTGAGCTGCTTGACACAAAATCTACCCTATAAATAGAGCATGAAAAGTTGTGTGTAGAGGTCCATCTTGCATTGCATATAGAGTTAAACATGTTAAGTTATATCTAAAATAAAAATGACTTGTAATAATATTTTAATATTTTTAAGTCTTAATAACTGAACCATAAAAAAACTCAAATAAAGAAACAAATATATATAAAATAAAGATAGTGTGATCAATGAGTTGGAGACAAGTCACTTTCGGGAGGTGCTTAGGGGTTTTCCGATGTGCTAGCTTGATGTGCTTATTAAATCCGACATACTAACTTATATGAAATGGAATCCTAAAGGTTAAAAGTGTAAATTTAGTAAGTCAATCTATGAATATTGAAAGTTTACAAACTAAATTAAAACATGGTAAATAGTTTAGCATGTTAAAGAGTGAATATGGAAAGTTTAAAAGCAAAATTCAAGTTTAGTCCTTTATTTTTGCCACCTCTTCAACTGACCCTCCATGTATCTTCTAAATAAACTCAAATAAGTGACATAATAAAAATAAAAGGTTGTCTTCTCCATTTTGAAAGAATTAGCTAGAATTTCTCCGTAAAAGAACAAAGATGAGGCTAGCTTTCTTCATTTCTACCAAATCAAGTTAATTTCTTCACCAAATTAACTTTTTTCTTTAACCAAACTTCATCCTTAGATTAAGAGTAAGAAAATCAGCCATAAATTAAAATTTGAAGAAGGAAAAGTTAGGGTTCCAAGTTGCCAAAGCATGAAAGCTAAAGAAATTTTAAAGGAAAAATGATTTTGCAAAAAGGTTTGGTGTTTGCTTGTTTTTTCAATTCTTTTGAATTTCTTATGATTATTTTTAGTTAGGGTTTGGTTTAATTATTGAAAATTTTATTTTGAATGTATATAAGTATTATTTGAGTGTTGGAATAATAGGAATAGAAGTGTAAAACTTAACTTGGCATATTGAAGTCTTACCTGAGTAGTTTGTAATATTTAACCTGTAACTTGATATTTAGTTATTTAGATGAGCTCTACTATGCACCAAACAAAAGCTAAGATAATATATTAAAACATTCATGAAGAGGTAAAATTATGATTTTGAATCTAAGTATAAAAGTTGAGTATAATTGAAACTGGTGTAGAGCATGTACATCCGGAACAGTTTGTGATATATAGGTCATAACTAATTTTGTACTCAATGAAATAAGGAGAGACCAGTGGAAAATTAACCATAAGACATAGGAATAAACTTTTAAAAGGATGAAAAGTTTAATACTATATGAAATTGAGTGCACAACTTAATCGTTATATGGCTGGTAACTAGAATGGACTGCCATTAATATTTTTGAGAAGTTTGCAAATAAAAATTCATAAATTGAGTTAGGTTGCCTTTTTGGAAAGCTAAGACCTAAATTCAAAATTTTCATAAAGAAACTTAGGTGTAGTTCTGTTTATAAAATTTTTAAAAATTCAGTGCAAAGTTGGCAATATATAGCCCATTCTGAACTAGAATGCATAAAAATTGACATGCTTACTTAATCCGCAGGAATTATGCATGTACATGCTTGATGTGCTTGCTTTCCCACCAAAATTATTGTACATTATGAGGTGAGTAAAATTTACCATTCTAAGCTTGATGGTGGTACAAAATGTAAATCCGAATTGATTTGATAGATTATTTGGAATACTAAGTCGACAAAGTTGTGCATTATCTGATTTCTCATCTTGTTAACATTGGCATATGATATATGTGGTTGAAAAATGACTTGAAATAGTTTCAAATAAAACATCTATTTGCTTTAAATAATTTGAGATATTGAACTAAAAATACTTGGTCCTGGTAAATTTAATAGGAGTCGAGGTTAGTTTAATGATATAGCATGCCATATGTATATACAAAGTAAGCTTTATTGCTACCGCTATATGATCTATATTTGAGGTTATATATTAGGTAACTCATTAGTACAGCTATAGAATCCTACTATCACAGTTTTTATTTTTGAGCCTATTGTTTGGCACCTTATGCCTATTAATAACATATAAAATTATAATATTATTTTAACTAAAAAATAGACCCCACCAAAAAATATGCTAAAGAATATACTTGTGCTTCCCCATAAACAATACTTGATAAGAAAAAAGAGGGTCCTTTTTTTTCTTGGTTGGTAGACCTTGATAAGGGATCCCTATCTCTCTCTCTCTTTAAAAAGGTCTCCTTTCCCCTCTTCTTCCGAAACTTCTTCTTACATTTCTCTTCTCCGTTTCTGCATTTCCTACCATTAAAATTTTACTCTAAAATTTTCAAATCTGACTTGAACATTGGAGCATCCCCACTAGAGCATCTGGTAGACTTTGATCCCATTTTCTCTATTTTGTAGGTCTATTTTTAGATCGCCAATTGTAGAACCCACACAATGGGTGACTTTGATCCCACATAATGGATTTTACTATCTTTAGAGTTCTCATAAGTCACCCATTGGATCCATATGGAGATCCAAAAGACCACACGGAAAAGAAATTAAAAGTTTGCAGTTACCTATCTCAGAAAATTTATTCCATCAGTGGTATGAATAATTTTGAGTTGAGAGTTAGTCCAAGGGACTAAGGTATCAAGATAAGAAGACTTCGAATAAAACAGTTTCAACAAACTGATGGAATACCTGAAGGCATCACGACTAGACTGGTCGTGCGAGCTAGAGCAAGATGGCCTCAAAAGGTCGGTAGTACAAGCATTTGGAACTGGGATTGGCTAGTCGAAGAGCTTAAATAGGTCGGTGAAACAGACAGAGTGGGTCAATTAAGCAAACGGACCTCAGATTCATTAGAACAAAAGAGCATATGCAACGTGGCCTCAATAGGTCGACGTTGACTGGTCAGCAAAAAAAGAAGGGCAAAGATATTAGCCGACCATATCTCGGTTAGATGAATCGCTACTATGCCCATGTAAGCAACTTGGTTATTTCAAAAACTTATACTGCCCCGCCTCTAGAATGGACCCCTGTTGATCGGCATCAAAGAAGGACACTCGCACTCATGCAAGCTCCACGAAGGGTCACAACAAGTTGCCATCAGACCATCGGGTTAGCAGACCTTTAAACTCACGATGAAAACTTGAGCTACATCACCAGGTCGACTGGCTTGCAAGCAACTAGAGCGGGTCCCAATTGATCTTGGTCGACAACACATAATCTAACTGGTCGAACCGACTTAAAGACCTCTGAGTGATAAGAGCAGACTAAAAGAACACCAGCAGACCAGACAAGCTGAATTGGGAGGAACCTTTGCTAAATATTTAAGCTGGGAGTTAAGGCGGAGCTGCAGGTTGGTCGACTTGAAAATGGCCCAAGTCGGCATACAGTAATGGATTCGCTGATGCTAGAAGTGAAGACAATTGGTGAAATCGATAATTGTCCACAAAACATGCAAAGTTACATTGCAAACTCAAATTAAAGAGCAAGAGACACGTCATCTTGATCCATAGAACTTGCTCGTGAATGAGACTTCATTATTGGGAGGTAAATATCCAAATTCTTTAAAAATATTATTATAATGTTTCTATCATGAATGACTAAGATCAGCTACTCTGTACATTCCAAATATCAAATTTATACCCAGTTTTACTCCCATGGAAAATAATTTATTATTATTAAAAATCTGGACCATATGTTTACAATAGAGAATTGTTGGGCACTGCCTTCTCTTATTTATTCACTCTTTCGTAATTATTTCCTTACCAATTGATTATGAAATTATGAAATTTAAATCATGCTTAAAAGTAGATCTATAATATTTTTCTGTGTGTAGATGCAAGCTTAATAATATTATGAATAGCATGAACAATACCAAATATTAATGATTACAGTGTCCATGGCATATTAAGTATTTGTAGATGTTGACCACTAAGACGGTTAAAACATGGTAAAGATTATGAATAGCATGAACAATACCAAATATTAATGATTACAGTGTCCATGGCATATTAAGTATTTGTAGATGTTGACCACTAAGACGATTAAAACATGGTAAAGCATTACTATTGATGTTATATTTGTTGCTCACTGAAGATATTCAAGAGATTACTCTTTCGTCGAAATCAAACCCATATTATATCCATGTATAAAATAAACTACATATGCACAGATTACTACCATTGGTCTAAACCTTTTATTACTAATTAAAATTAGCATGGACAATTCTTAAGAAAAGGATTATATATTTTATGAATCGAAAAATCTCAAAGGAATTTACATATGAAAAATATTATTTATTGTACTCTTTGAATTGTACGAGTCAGTATTATTAGTCGAAGTTAATATTTACATTCATTTGAAATACGGAGCTAAATGTCTTGTGCAACACATTATTTATTGATCAATATTATTAAATTCATAACAAGTATTCTCGTTACATATAAGTTGTGTAAGCTTTTATTTTGCAAATAAGTTTTTAAAGCAAAAGGAAGGACAAGTGCTCAAATGAAGACTAGGCCTAAATATTGAGACCAAGTGCCCAAACGAAGACTAGGCCTAAGTGCTGAGGTTAAGTGCCCAAAAAAAGACTAGGCCTAAGTGCCTATTAATAAATGAATAATACTTCTTGTATATTGATATGATTTTAGTTCTGTACAAGAGGGACGAATTATACTTGCCCATAAGCTTAACTCATGTGCAATGCACGGTCTAAAAGAATCTAGAAAAGAAAATAATACAAAAGTTTTTAAAGAACTCAAGCTAAACTAAACTTAGCCAAATAATACAACTCAGTTAACTAGGTCGTTATGTCGATTGTCAAGCCCTGCATTGGCCACTAGGTTGTCCGACCATCTGGTCATCAGTCTAGTCATCTGGTGACATCATATTGCTAGATCATCAGGCCATCTGGTCATCAATATGTTCATCTGGTGACATTAGATGGGCTACCAGGTCAGTCGTTAGGACATCAGGTCAATCACCAAGTTGCCAGGTCGGTTGGTCATTCACACCAAGTCGCCAGGTTGGCTGGTCATTCACCAGGTTGACAGGTCGTCTGGTCGTCCATCAGGTCGTCAGGTCATTTCGTCTAGTCATCTGGCCATCCGCCAGGTTGCCAAGTCATCTCGTCTAATCATCTGGTCATCCTGGTCATCCATCAAGTCACTAGGTCGTCTCGTCTAGTCATCCGCTAGGTCACCCAATTATCTTGTTTGGTCGTCTGGTCGTCCGCCAGGTCAGCCGATCATCTTGTTTGGTCATCTGGTTTGGTTGTCTAGTTGTATCCTTCTACAGTGTTGAGGCCAAAATGCCCAATCGAAGACAAGTTCTAAGTGCCGAGGTCAAAGTGCCAAAATGATGACCATGTCTAAGTGCCGAAACAAAGACCACTCAAGGCTAAAGAGCCTAGAAGATAGGGCCAAAGAACTCGAAAGACGACCAAGGGTAAAAGGCCCGAAAGGCAACAAGGCTAGAGCCTATATATATATATATATATATATATATATATATATATATATATATATATATATAGCAAACTACTTCAAGGCATTACATAAAATTTCATGCTTGAAGTATGGGGCATCACATTGCTCTTAATAAAGCCTAAAACCAACAGGTCTAGAAAAGTTCAATGAAAGAGTTGAAAAAATAAAGTAGGACTAATGTCTGAAAGAGCTCAAAATACAAAATAAGACTAATAGGTCCTATAAAAAAATTATTATATGGGAGATTTATAGGTCCAAAAAGACCTCATACAACTTAAAATTTAATTTAATTTTAAAAAATAAAAAGATAAGGTCTCCCTCAAGAAGGAAGACCTCAAAGTGGAAGGCCCTAAAAGGGAAGGTATTCCTCAAAAAGGAAGACCTCAAAGAGAAAGGTGTCAAAAAGGAAGACCTGGAAGGGCAAGACTGAAAGGGAAAGACACAGAAGGGCAAGACCTGGAAGGGCAAGTTTGGAAGGGCAGGACCCAGAAGAGCAAGGCCGAGAAGAGCAAGGCCGAAAGGGCAAGACCCAGAAGGGCAAGACTTAGATAGGCAAGACCTGAAAGGGCAAGGCTAGAAGGGCAAGACTCAAAAGAGTAAGGTCGGAAGGGTAAGACCTAAAAAGGAAAGACCTGGAAGGGCAAGGCCCAAAAGAGCAAGGTCAGAAGGGCAAGGTCGAAAGGGCAAGGTCGAAAGGGCAAGGCTAGAAGGGTAACTCAAGATTGGAAGGGCAGACCACCAAGGTCAGATCTTCCAAAAGGAAGACCACCAAGGTAAGACCCTGCTAAAAGGAAGACCACCAAGATCAGACCCCCTAAAGGGAGGACGATCAATGAAAGACCTTCAAAGGTAAGACCTTCCATGATCAGACTTTCCAAAGGGCCTCCCAAAGGGAAGACCATCAATATAAGACCTCTCATGGCCATATCTCCAAAGCAATAACTCTAAAGGAAAGGCCTCCCATGGCTAGAACTTTAAAGGTAAGACCTTTAGAAATAAAAGAGAAACATTCCCATTGACAAAATAATACGTTTAGAATTTTCTTGCTTTTTATAAGTATAGAATGTACTACCTTAATTCAATATACTTTTAGTTATCCAACTCAACTGATCGCACTTTTCTTTGAAATTCATAAGTGTCTATCCAATGAACAACTAGCATCAAATCGACAGATTGAATTTGCTTCTCCAACCATCATAAATAACCTTCGAAGAAGTGAAAGGGCATATGATAACATATAACATTATAATATTATTTTAACTAAAAAATAGGCTCCACCAAAGAATAGATTAAAGAATATGCTCGTGCTTCCCCATAAATAGTACTTAATAAAACAAAAGAGTACCCCCTTTTTTCTTGGTTGGTAAACCTTGATAATGGAGCTTCTCTCTTTCTCTCTCTCTCTCTCTTTAAAAGGGGCCTCCCCTTCCCTCTTCTTTTGAAGCTTCTTCTTCCTCTTTTCTTCTCCATTACTTTTCTCTGCATCTCCTACCTTTAAAACTTTACTCTAAAGTTTCTAAATCTGACTTAAACTTCAGAGGGTCTCCATCGGGGGCATCCCCAATAGATCCCTGAATATATTTTCTCCATTATGCAGGTATTCATTCCCAGATTGCGCATTGTGGGATCTGTATGATGGAGCAAGAAGAAAATACCTCCTCACCTATCATTGAAATTTCCTATCTACCTAGTCAATTTTATTATGTGTTTATAAGGACTGAGAATTTAATTAAGATTTGTTACCAGATTTTGTGAATTTATCAATAAATATTGACATGTTTGCAACTATTACATACTTTAAGCCATGATAATTTTTTATGAACATAAAATGTACAATTATAAAAAAAGATGATAATTTATTGATTTTAAAGAAAATTTTTAATATGCATAAAGGTGCACATTTGCACTTATATCTTATACTAGAATTCGAATAAGTATGCTATGTACTATGTTAATTACACTTTACATGCTTATAACTTTTTAACGTAATAATATGTATATATGAATATGCTTGCTCCTTATTATTAATTGTTTATAATCACCTACTGGACGTAAACTCAATGTGTTGATTTTTATCTCATGTAAATTGTAGATAAAGTAATCACTGCAGAGGTGTCCAAAGATCAACATCAGACATCAAAGCCTTTATTATAGTTGGTTATTTTAACTCTCGAAGTCATTGTATAATTATATTTTAACATGTACATATTAAATAGAGTTAGATATAAAAGTTATATAAATTAAAATAATGTAATTATGTATATATCCAAAAAGAGCTAAATATTTGCATATGATAATAATTATGGAAAAATAAGAAATGATGTTGTTTTGAAATGTCTGTTGAACTAGCAAATTGTATGACATCAAATGACAAATAAGAGTATAATTATAAATGTATTTTTCATATATATTACAGATTGAGATGTTGATAAAATAGAAAAAACTCTACCAAAATTTTAGTTTAAAATCTTTCACATTTACTTATTCACATTATGAAATATACATGAACCATCTAAATAATAACTTGAAAATTACACATATTAAATACATGGTTTAGTTTAAAATGTTTAAGAAAGTATAGCTTGTGACAATTCTTGCTTAGTCTATACGTGGACAAGGTTACATAGTGACTATACTATTAATGCTATTTGACTATTTGTATGATTGAGTGTGAATAACTTGGCTCTTCTATTTATGCCAAAGATTTTATTGGAATTATTGTTTGCAATGTAACTTCTGGGATTGTTAGTTATACGCATGCTATTATACTGTTGTATTTTAATCCAAAAGTCTATGTGAAACTGTGGTGTGAATTGATGAGTTTGAGAATGAAGTTGATGATCCAAATTGTTTAAAAGCTTGAGGGCAAGTATGGTTCAAGTGTGGGGGAATTTGATGATGTTCATATTTTCAACATATTTTCTTAGTGTTAATTTAGTCAAATGAGATTTGAATGCTATTTATTTTGGTAATTGACTGTGCGGTTGTTGAAGCCAGTAAAAAATAACATTTTTGATTATCCACAATTTAACAACTGTAGATAGTGGTAAAAGGATCAAATCCACAGGGAATTGATACTTACCTATTTTTCTTATAAAGACCAAGTAAATAAACTGAAAATAAAATAAAAGGGGGGGTTTAGGATTGATAAACTAGACTAGAATTAAAATAGCAAAGTAAAGCAAATAATAAAGTAAAGAGAATTCAATAATGAGAAAAGTCTAGTTGAAGAATTGGATCCACTTCAGTTGTTGGGATTGATCACTGACACTTAGGTTCTTTTATTTGGCTCAATAAATTAGTTATGGGGGTGGAAGACGCTTCTCACCACCATATCCCTCCTTAAGCATAGATTAACTAGGAAACATTCTCTAATTAGTCACTAATCAACAAGTTGCTAAGGAACGTCCTTGGGCTTTAGCTTCATTCAACTGTCAATTTCATTAAAAAATAGAGAGACCTAATTCTAGCTACCCAAACGTATGGTGATCTTACTAGATTATGCAATCTCCTTGGTTTTTACATGATCAAGCATAATTTAGCCACATTTTTATTATATTTATTATTGCTTATTTATATATTTTCTAGCTTAATTTATGATTTTTATCTCGTTTTTGAAGAAAAGGAAGAAAATGGAAAATTGGAGAAAAAGTGCAGAAAAAGTTGGAAAATGATTGGGGCAACGATCTGGGCAAATCACTGCCCAAATTAAACTAGAGTAGAAAACTGGGATTAACTCACAGACAGTGATTGGGGCAACGATCTGGGCAAATCATTGCCCAGATCAAGCTGAAGCAGAAACCTGGAGGCAACAGGCAGAAGTGATATGGGCAAGTGATTTGCCCAAATCACTCGCAGAGACTGGCCAAATCACTCGCAGAGACAGAAAGTGTAATACCCGGCTAGACTCCGGTACCGGAATTCCTACCGTCCGGTGGAATTTGGGTGTCGGAAACCTCTAGAAGGGTAAAAGTGTAACGCCCCGGAAATCCGGACCGCTACCGGCGCTAGGATCCAGATCGGCATAAGGCCGCCGGGACCCGTAGCAAGCCTAACATATACCTGAAAACCTGCTTAATCCCATACATGATCAACCATCATACATAAAAATTAAAACTTTTCTTTTTTATACATACAGTCAATCACCAACTCAACCTGTGCATACTCTGAACATATACATAAATAAAGTCCCTCTGTGGGATCTCATCAAAGCCTCGAAGGGCTATACATCATGTGTTGAGTTAGTTTTGCATAAACATCATATCATAAGATCATGTACATAAAATAAAAGGGATTAGCAATACACTATGGTCAAGCACAATTCTAACCTCAAAATCTCATTACATAACATACTGAAACTCTTACATTTCATCATAATACAACTGTCATGTCCACATCTAACTATTACATACATAAGACTTTTCTCTTCTTTTCTTCTCTATCAATCCCGTACCTGCAAACCTGGGGGTTAGGGGAGAGGGGTGAGCTAGATGCCCAGTGAGTAGAACTATAAGAAAAATATTTAAAACATGCTATAATGGAATGCATCATTGCACAAACATTTCACATCATGGACGGACTGACTCAAAAGTCCCTCAACTCCATGCCCGGCCCTATTATGGGCACCACAGGACTTCGTATTGCCCGGCCCTATTATGGGCACCACAGGACTTCGTAAATCGGAGCTATTGCCCGGCCCTATTATGGGCACCACAGGACTTCGTACACAGGGCTAGTGAGTCGTGCAATGTCCATCCTCATCAACCACAATATAATAATGCAATGTAGCATATTCGTGATTCTAATGCAAACATCCTATATTATAGTCATGATGCATGAAACATGGTAAAACATTCACTTTCTTAATTTAAAAGATTAAGTATAGTTCCACTCACCTCTGGCTGACTCTGTCAAACTCTCAGCAGCTGGCTCACTGCTGGGGTCCTTGGTTCCTCGGGTCCGAACCTACACAGGTGGACTCCAATGAGGGACCAAACACATATAAACATATCTCTAATATATCCCCCAAAAACCCCCTAAAACATCATGAAAACATCACAGAAAATATGCATGAAATGGCTGAACAGGGCACCTTCGGCGGCACCTTCGGCGGCCGAAAGTCCTGGACAGAGACGAAACTCAGCTAGGTTCGGCGGCACCTTCGGCGGCCGAAAGTGCCAGACAGAGACGAAAGTCTCTTTTCGGGGGCAACTTCGGCAGCCGAAAGGCTTGCCTTCCCAGCCATGTTCGGCGGCCGAAAGTACCTTCGGCTGCCGAACCTGGTTTCTGCCAAAGGGCAGAAACTTGGCTCACTTTGCACATTTCGCCTCCAAATCTATAGATCATGCATATTTTTCATTCAAAACAATCATACAAGTTCCTAGGGGCCTCAAACATGCATATACCCCATCTACAACACTTCATAATCACACAATCAAGCTACATTGCTCAAAAACATAACCTACACCCATAAACTCAACTTATACCCTAACATGCATTCTACCCCATAAAACTTCATAAAACTTGCTTAAAATACATAATGAGCTCAAGATCGGCTCTTACCTCTTGAAGATCGAGAGTGGAGGCGATCTAGCTTGGAGTTGGGAGAGATTTAGCTCCTTGGTTCCCCAAGCTCACAACTTGCTCACAACTTGCTCAAAACTCACAAATCTTCAAAATAGAAGTTAAAACTTGTTAAAACCATGAAAGATCTGTGGAAAACACTCAAGATCGAGGGAGGAGCGGCGGAGACTCACCTTGGCCGACAATGAGAGAGAAAAAGCTCGCCCGTGCGGACCAAGGGGACCCTTTTATAGTGGCTGGCCAGGCCACGTTCGGGGGCCGAACGTGCCTCCGCATCCATGCAATGTTCGGCGGCCGAACATAAGGTTCGGCGGCCGAACCTGCACTTCCCTCACTTAGACTTTCGGGGGCCTAACGTGCCTCCCAAAGTCCATGCATGTTCGGCGGCCGAAAGTGAGTTTCGGCGGCCGAACCTGGGTTTTCCTTAATGAAATTTCCATGCAAAAACTCATTTAAAGTCATACTTAAAAACATTTAAATACATGAAAACATTTTATAAAACGTGATTTTACCCTTCTAGAGGCTTCCGACATCCGAGATTCCACCGGACGGTAGGAATTCCGATACCGGAGTCTAGCCGGGTATTACATTCTCCCCCCCTTAAGAACATTCGTCCCCGAATGTTCCTCAACTAGTACATGCATAGCAAAACAACATAACATATATATAAAACACATAGAGACTAACCTTAAAAGAGATGGGGATATTGCTGGAGCATGGACTCCCGTGTCTCCCAGGTACATTCTTCCATATTGTGGTGGTTCCAAAGGACTTTCACCATCGGGATTTCCTTGTTCCTTAGCTTTCTGATCTGAGTGTCAAGAATCCGCACTGGTTGTTCAACATAAGTGAGATCCTCTTGGATCTCCACATCAGGCTCACTAAGAACCTTGCCCGGATCTGACACGAACTTCCTCAACATGGAAACATGGAAAACCGGATGGATTCTCTCCATAGAAGCAGGCAAGTCCAGCTTGTACGATACATTCCCAACTTTTTGCAAGACCTCAAAGGGCCCGATGTACCGTGGAGCTAACTTACCTTTCTTTCCGAACCGAACCACCCCTTTCATTGGAGACACCTTGAGCAATACTAGATCCCCCTCCTGAAACTCTACCTGTCTCCTGCGGATGTCTGTATAACTCTTCTGCCTGCTTGTGGCAGTCTTTATCCTTTCTCTGATCATGGGCACCACTCTGCTGGTGATCTCTACAAGCTCAGGCCCTGCTAAGGACCTCTCTCCAACCTCTTCCCAGCAAACAGGTGACCTGCACTTCCTTCCATACAAAGCTTCATATGGAGCCATCCCGATGCTAGCATGATAGCTGTTATTGTAGGCGAACTCCACCAAGGGTAGATGTTGCCTCCAAGAACCGCCAAAATCTAGCACACACATCCTGAGCATATCCTCTATTGTCTGGATGGTCCTCTCTGACTGTCCATCAGTCTGGGGGTGGAAGGCAGTACTGAAATCCAACCTGGTACCCATAGCATTCTGCAGACTCCGCCAAAACCTGGAGGTGAACTGGGGCCCTCTATCTGACACTATAGAAACTGGGACCCCATGCAGCCTGACAACTTCATCCACATAAACCTGCGCTAACTTATCCACAGAGTAGTTGCTCCTAACAGGGATGAAGTGAGCAGATTTGGTGAGTCTGTCCACAATCACCCATATGGAGTCTAGTCTGTTGGATGTTGCCGGTAACCCCACTACAAAATCCATAGCGATATTCTCCCATTTCCACTCTGGAATCGGCAGTGGGTTAAGCATTCCAGCCGGCTTCTGATGTTCCAGCTTCACCCTCTGACATATTTCGCAGGCTGACACGAACTGTGCCACTTCCCTCTTCATAGCTGGCCACCAATACACTCTCTTCAGATCCTGGTACATCTTGGTGGCTCCAGGGTGAACGCTGTACCTTGCATTATGAGCCTCTCTCATAATGTCTCCTTTTAGCCCGATGTCATCTGGTACACATAGTCTATTCCCATAGCGGAGGATCCCCTTATTGTCAAATCTGAACTCACTGTCCTTGCCTGACTGAACAGTCCTGGCAATCTTCACTAACTCTGGGTCCTCATGCTGTTTCTGAGCCACCTGCTTCAGAAACACGGGTGTTACTTTCATCTGTGCAATCAAAGCACCTGTACCAGACAACTCCATCAGTAGACCCTCATTGATGAGTTTATAAAATTCCTTCACCACCGGTCTCCTCTCTGCCGTGATGTGGGATAGACTGCCAAGTGATTTCCGGCTTAAGGCATCAGCTACTACATTAGCCTTACCCGGATGGTACTGGATCTTGCAATCATAGTCACTCAACAGTTCTACCCATCTCCTCTGCCTCAAGTTCAGCTCTCTCTGGTTCAAGATGTGCTGCAGGCTCTTATGATCTGTAAAGATCTCACATTTTACCCCATAAAGGTAATGCCTCCACATCTTGAGGGCAAAGATAACTGCTGCCATTTCCAGGTCGTGTGTGGGATAATTCAACTCATGCCTCTTCAGCTGTCTAGAAGCATAAGCGATCACCTTACCATTCTGCATCAACACACAACCCAGGCCTACTCTGGATGCATCACAGAACACTGTGAAGTCCTCATTGCTGTTTGGCAGAGCTAACACTGGTGCTGAAGTTAACCTCTTCTTGAGCTCCTCAAAGCTTTCCTCACATTGGTCGGTCCACTCGAATCTCTGATTCTTTCTAGTCAATCTGGTTAAAGGAGCTGCAATCTTAGAGAAGTCCTGAACGAACCTCCTGTAGTAGCCAGCCAAACCCAAGAAGCTTCTGATCTCTGTCACTGAGGTGGGTCTTGGCCAGTTAGTCACAGCTTCAACCTTCTTGGGGTCCACTTCTATCCCATTCTCTGACACTATATGCCCCAAGAATGATATGCTCCTTAACCAGAACTCACACTTGGAGAACTTGGCATACAAGCCATGTTCCCTCAAGGTCTGTAATACAATCCTCAGATGCTGGGCATGCTCCTCTGCATTCCTGGAATACACTAGGATATCATCTATAAAGACAATAACGAAGTGATCCAGGTATGGTCTGAATACTCTGTTCATGAGGTCCATGAATGCTGCAGGGGCGTTAGTTAACCCAAACGGCATTACAAGGAACTCATAGTGCCCATATCTGGTCCTGAAAGCCGTCTTTGGTATGTCTTCTTCCCTTATCCTCAGCTGATGGTACCCTGATCTCAGATCTATCTTGGAGAAACAACCCGCTCCTGCTATCTGGTCGAATAGATCATCGATCCTTGGCAATGGGTACTTGTTCTTGGTAGTGACTTTGTTCAACTGCCTGTAGTCGATACAAAGTCTGAGGGATCCATCCTTCTTTCTCACAAAAAGCACTGGAGCACCCCAAGGTGAGGTACTCGGTCGGATGAAGCCCTTATCTACCAGATCTTGCAACTGTTCTTTCAGTTCCTTCAATTCTGCTGGTGCCATCCTGTAGGGAGGGATAGAGATCGGTCTAGTTCCAGGCATCAGTTCAATCTCGAACTCTATCTCCCTAGCAGGTGGTAGTCCTGGAAGCTCTTCTGGAAAGACATCCAGAAATTCTCTGACAACTGGCACTGAGGCTGGCTCCCTGACCTGACTATCTAGCTCTCTCACGTGAGCTACATACCCCTGGCATCCCTTCCTAAGCAGCCTACGAGCCTGTAGGGCCGATATCAGACCTCTAGGCGTACCCCTCTTGTCTCCTCTGAAGACAACCTCTGACCCGTTCTGATCTCTGAACCTGACTACCTTGTCCCTGCAGTCCAAGGTAGCACCATGGGTAGATAGCCAATCCATCCCTAGAATGACGTCAAAGTCTGTCAAATCTAGAACCACAAGGTCGGCGGAGAGGCATCTTCCCTCAACAAACACTGGACAAAACCGGCAGACTGATTCTGCCACTGTCGGGTCACACTTGGGTCCACTGACCCATAGGGGACACTCTAACCCAGAGACCATCAACCCTAACCTCTCAACTGCCCTCGGAGAAATAAAGGAATGAGATGCACCCGGGTCCATTAATGCATACACATCAGAACACCCAATGATGAGATTACCTGACACCACGGTGTTGGATGTGTTCGCCTCTTGCTGAGTCATTGTGAAGATCCTGGCTGGAGCTGATGGACCTTCACCTCGGGAACCAGAAGAAGAGGCTGCCCCTCTCCCTCTACCTCTGCCACTGCCCTGTGTTGTGGCTGGAGCTGCTGGTTGTGCCACACTACCAGAAGCTGTCTGTTGGGGCTGGCCCATGAAAGGTGCTCTAGGACAATCCCGAGCTATGTGTCCCTCCTGGCCACATCTGAAACATGCATTGGTCCCCCAGCGACACGCTCCCCTGTGTGGCCTCCCACACCTTTGGCATTCCGCACCATCGGAGCCTGAACTCGAGCCACCGCCAAATCCTAGACCGGATTTCAGCTTGTTCCAGAACTTATTCTTCTTGGGCTTCTTAGTGCTACTCCATCTCTTACTACCTGAACTCTGAGTAGAGGGTCCTGGCCCTCCTCTGCCTGGGGTCTTAACCCCTGAAGACTGGGTCACTGATTGCTTCACTGACCCCTCAACTATGGCACTGGCCTCCATTCTTCGAGCCATATCTACCACTGTGTGAAAACTCTCCCTCTCAGCTGATTGAATCAATGAGGAGTACCTGGACTGTAATTTCATGACATATCTCCTGGCCTTCTTCACATCTGTATCTAGAGCTTGCCCTGAGAAGGGTAATAGCTCCAGAAATCTGTCTGTGTACTCCTCTATGCTCATGTCTTCTGTCTGTCTCAGTTGCTCAAACTCAATCATTTTTAACTCTCTGGAGCTATCTGGAAACGCCCATCCAGCAAACTCATTGGCAAATTCCTCCCATGTCATACTGTCTAGTCTCGGGTCCACATAGCACTTGAACCATTCCTTTGCCTTTTTGCACTTCAGGGTGAACCCTGCCATCTCAATGGCTCTTCTATCATCTGCCCCTAGCTCATCAGTGATCGTCTTCACTGCTCTCAGGTATTCAAAGGGATCATCCCCTGACTTATATTTAGGAGCATCCAGCTTAAGGTAAGCTGTCATTTTCACCTTACTCCCACTGGCTGAGCTAGGTCTAGGAGGTTGAGTAACTGGGGCTACTGGTTCTGTAGGAGGTGGAGGTGGGGATGCAGCATTCCCCGAGGTGGGGTTTGCTGGGTGAGGAGGGAAGGATGAGGGTGGATAGGCTGGGTACTGTGGGTACGGTGGATAGAAAGGTGGATAAGGCATGTGAGTAGGGTAGGGATTAAAGCTGGAGTAATCCGACGTACTTCCCATCGGATACCCGGGACTCTGTGCATAGGGTGGGTAATAGGGTGGAAAACCATACCCCGAGGCCTGAGTGCCTCCTTGTGACTCCCCTGTCCCTTCTTCTGACATGCCAACATCCAGATTCCCATCCCTTCTCTGATCTTCTTCCATAACCTCCCTCACATCTGAAGAACTTCCTCCTCTTTCTGTCCCCCTTCTGCTAGTATCAAAAGACCTTCTAGGGTCCCTTGATACTCTTTCTCTGTTTGTTCTGCATGACATTGCCCTAGGCAATGTGGGAGGACGGGCGCTTGTGCCCTCATCCTCTGGTGGGACTCCTGTCAATCGTGCAGATCGACGAGTTCCTCTCATTCTGTTTCTGAAAAACAGCACATAACTTACAAGCATTAGCATCATATGGTTCATGTGGAGTCACATGAACCTACATCACATACATAGCAAACATAGCATATCATTTATGCGCATGCATATAGTCATGGCATATCACATCATCATAGCAAGACAGGACTCTGCATCCTATCCTAGTGGACATGACCTTTCCCTATTGTGCTTGACCTTCTATAACCTCTATGAGCCCGACACTCTAGGTCCGACCATGTGAACCTAGGGCTCTGATACCACTCTGTAACGCCCCGGAAATCCGGACCGCTACCGGCGCTAGGATCCAGATCGGCATAAGGCCGCCGGGACCCGTAGCAAGCCTAACATATACCTGAAAACCTGCTTAATCCCATACATGATCAACCATCATACATAAAAATTAAAACTTTTCTTTTTATACATACAGTCAATCACCAACTCAACCTGTGCATACTCTGAACATATACATAAATAAAGTCCCTCTGTGGGATCTCATCAAAGCCTCGAAGGGCTATACATCATGTGTTGAGTTAGTTTTGCATAAACATCATATCATAAGATCATGTACATAAAATAAAAGGGATTAGCAATACACTATGGTCAAGCACAATTCTAACCTCAAAATCTCATTACATAACATACTGAAACTCTTACATTTCATCATAATACAACTGTCATGTCCACATCTAACTATTACATACATAAGACTTTTCTCTTCTTTTCTTCTCTATCAATCCCGTACCTGCAAACCTGGGGGTTAGGGGAGAGGGGTGAGCTAGATGCCCAGTGAGTAGAACTATAAGAAAAATATTTAAAACATGCTATAATGGAATGCATCATTGCACAAACATTTCACATCATGGACGGACTGACTCAAAAGTCCCTCAACTCCATGCCCGGCCCTATTATGGGCACCACAGGACTTCGTATTGCCCGGCCCTATTATGGGCACCACAGGACTTCGTAAATCGGAGCTATTGCCCGGCCCTATTATGGGCACCACAGGACTTCGTACACAGGGCTAGTGAGTCGTGCAATGTCCATCCTCATCAACCACAATATAATAATGCAATGTAGCATATTCGTGATTCTAATGCAAACATCCTATATTATAGTCATGATGCATGAAACATGGTAAAACATTCACTTTCTTAATTTAAAAGATTAAGTATAGTTCCACTCACCTCTGGCTGACTCTGTCAAACTCTCAGCAGCTGGCTCACTGCTGGGGTCCTTGGTTCCTCGGGTCCGAACCTACACAGGTGGACTCCAATGAGGGACCAAACACATATAAACATATCTCTAATATATCCCCCAAAAACCCCCTAAAACATCATGAAAACATCACAGAAAATATGCATGAAATGGCTGAACAGGGCACCTTCGGCGGCACCTTCGGCGGCCGAAAGTCCTGGACAGAGACGAAACTCAGCTAGGTTCGGCGGCACCTTCGGCGGCCGAAAGTGCCAGACAGAGACGAAAGTCTCTTTTCGGGGGCAACTTCGGCAGCCGAAAGGCTTGCCTTCCCAGCCATGTTCGGCGGCCGAAAGTACCTTCGGCTGCCGAACCTGGTTTCTGCCAAAGGGCAGAAACTTGGCTCACTTTGCACATTTCGCCTCCAAATCTATAGATCATGCATATTTTTCATTCAAAACAATCATACAAGTTCCTAGGGGCCTCAAACATGCATATACCCCATCTACAACACTTCATAATCACACAATCAAGCTACATTGCTCAAAAACATAACCTACACCCATAAACTCAACTTATACCCTAACATGCATTCTACCCCATAAAACTTCATAAAACTTGCTTAAAATACATAATGAGCTCAAGATCGGCTCTTACCTCTTGAAGATCGAGAGTGGAGGCGATCTAGCTTGGAGTTGGGAGAGATTTAGCTCCTTGGTTCCCCAAGCTCACAACTTGCTCACAACTTGCTCAAAACTCACAAATCTTCAAAATAGAAGTTAAAACTTGTTAAAACCATGAAAGATCTGTGGAAAACACTCAAGATCGAGGGAGGAGCGGCGGAGACTCACCTTGGCCGACAATGAGAGAGAAAAAGCTCGCCCGTGCGGACCAAGGGGACCCTTTTATAGTGGCTGGCCAGGCCACGTTCGGGGGCCGAACGTGCCTCCGCATCCATGCAATGTTCGGCGGCCGAACATAAGGTTCGGCGGCCGAACCTGCACTTCCCTCACTTAGACTTTCGGGGGCCTAACGTGCCTCCCAAAGTCCATGCATGTTCGGCGGCCGAAAGTGAGTTTCGGCGGCCGAACCTGGGTTTTTCCTTAATGAAATTTCCATGCAAAAACTCATTTAAAGTCATACTTAAAAACATTTAAATACATGAAAACATTTTATAAAACGTGATTTTACCCTTCTAGAGGCTTCCGACATCCGAGATTCCACCGGACGGTAGGAATTCCGATACCGGAGTCTAGCCGGGTATTACAAAAAGCATGTTTTTATAAAATGTTTTCATGTTTTTAATGTTTTAAGTATGATTTTAAATGAGTTTTTGCATGAAAACTTCTTTAAGGGAAAACCCAGGTTCGGCCGCCGAAACTCACTTTCGGCCGCCGAACATGCATGGACTTTGGGAGGCACGTTAGGCCCCCGAAAGTCTAAGAGAGGGAAGTGCAGGTTCGGCCGCCGAACCTTATGTTCGGCCGCCGAACATTGCATGGATGCGGAGGCACATTCGGCCCCCGAACGTGGCCTGGCCAGCCACTATAAAAGGGTCCCCTTGGTCCGCACGGGCGAGCTTTTTCTCTCCCATTGTCGGCCAAGGTGAGTCTCCACCGTTCCTCCCTTGATCTTGAGTGTTTCCTCTAGATCTTTCATGGTTTTAACAAGTTTATAACTTTGTTTTGAAGATTTGTGAGCTTTGAGCAAGTTTTGAGTGCTTGGAGGTTCAAAGAGCTTAATCTCTCCATCTCCAAGCTAGGATCGCTTTCCTCTCGTTTCTTCAAGAGGTAAGGGTCGATCTTGAACCCTTTTTATGTTTTAAACAAGTTTTAAGTAAGATCTATGGGTAGAAATGCATGTTAGGACATATGTTGAGTTTATGGGTTATGTTGAGATTTTGAGCAATGTAGCTTGATTGTGTGTGTATGAAGTGTTGTAGATGGGGTATATGCATGTTTGAGGCCCCTAGGAACTTGTATGTATGTTTTGGTTGAGAAATATGCATGATCTGTGGTTTTGGGAGGCAGGAGGTTCATTTGAACCAAGTTTCTGCCGTTTGGCAGAAACCAGGTTCGGCAGCCGAAGGGAGTTTCGGCCGCCGAACCCCTCTTGTGAAGGCAGCTTTCGGCTGCCGAAGGTGCCCCCGAAAAGAGACTTTCGTCTCTGTCTGGCACTTTCGGCCGCCGAAGGTGCCGCCGAACCTAGCTGAGTTTCGTCTCTGTCCAGGACTTTCGGCCGCCGAAGGTGCCGCCGAAGGTGCCCTGTTCAGCCATTTCATGCATATTTTCTGTGATGTTTTCATGATGTTTTAGGGGGTTTTTGGGGGATATATTAGAGTTATGATTACATATGTTTGGTCCCTCATTGGAGTCCACCTGTGTAGGTTCGGACCCGAGGAACCAAGGACCCCAGCAGTGAGCCAGCTGCTGAGAGTTTGACAGAGTCAGCCAGAGGTGAGTGGAACTATACTTAACCTTTTTCTAAATTAAGAAAGTGAATGTTTTATCATGTTTCATGCATCATGACTATAATATAGGATGTTTGCATTAGAATCACGAATATGCTACATTGCATTATTATATTGTGGTTGATGAGGATGGACATTGCACGACTCACTAGCCCTGTGTACGAAGTCCTGTGGTGCCCATAATAGGGCCGGGCAATAGCTCCGAGTTACGAAGTCCTGTGGTGCCCATAATAGGGCCGGGCAATACGAAGTCCTGTGGTGCCCATAATAGGGCCGGGCAATACGAAGTCCTGTGGTGCCCATAATAGGGCCGGGCATGGAGCTGAGGAATTTTTGAGTCAGTCCGTCCATGATGTGAAATGTTTGTGCAATGATGCATTCCATTATAGCATGTTTTAAATATTCTTTTTATAGTTCTACTCACTGGGCATCTAGCTCACCCCTCTCCCCTAACCCCCAGGTTTGCAGGTACGGGATTGTTAGAGAAGCAAAGAAGAGAAAAGTCATATGTATGTAATAGTTAGAGTTTGTGGACATGACAATGATAAGAATGTAATGTAGAGTTTTGAACAGTTGTGTAATTATGTTATTGAGGATAGAGTTGTGCTTGACCATAATGTATTGCTAATCCCTTTTATTTTATGTACATGATCTTATGATATGATGTTTATGCAAAACTAACTCAACACATGATGTATAGCCCTTCGAGGCTTTGATGATATCCCACAGAGGGACTTTATTTATGTATATGTTCAGAGTATGCACAGGTTGAGTTGGTGATTGATCACATGTATAAAAGAAAAGTTTTAATTCTTATGTATGTTGTTGATCATGTATGGGATTAAGCAGGTTTACAGGTATATGTTAGGCTTGCTACGGGTCCCGGCGGCCTTATGCCGATCTGGATCCTAGCACCGGTAGCGGTCCGGATTTCCGGGGCGTTACAGAAAGCTAAAAACTGGACTGACTCACAGAAAGTGATTGGGGCAGATCGAGCAAGTGATCTGCCCAAATCACCCGCCCCAATCACATTGACAGCAGAAATTGATAGCAGAGCGGAAAATTGTGCAGAAAACAGAAACTCGGATTTTGAGAAGTCCAAATCCACTACAAACACTGCCATCACAGTTCCAAGAGCCACGAAAGAGTTTCTCACCTAAGGAATTCTGTAACAGCCCATGGGCCCACACCAGTGAATATTGTCCGCTTTTGGGTTCACGTCCAGCGTCCTTCCCCTCACGGGTTTATTTCTGGGTCAAGGGATTTACTACCCTGTCTTCCCAAAACGCGTCCACTGGGGTCTGTTGGGGCTTGCCCTTATAAGGCTTCCCCCCTCCTTACCTCTTTCCGATGTGGGATACTTTTAATCCACCTCATCGGGCGTCTACCCCCCATAAGGTCTGAGCGTCCTCGCTCAGCACACCGTACTCATGAGGCCCAGGCTCTAATACCAATTGTAACAGCCCATGGGCCCACACCAGTGAATATTGTCCACTTTTGGGTTCACGCCCAGCGTCCTTCCCCTCACGGGTTTGTTTCTGGGTCAAGGGATTTACTACCCTGTCTTCCCAAAATGCGTCCACTGGGGTAGACGCGTCCACTGAGGTAGACGCGTCCACTAGGGAAGCCTTATAAGGGCAAGCCCCAAGAGACCCCAGTGGACGCGTTTTGGGAAGACAGGGTAGTAAATCCCTTGACCCAGAAACAAACCCGTGAGGGGAAGGACGCTGGGCGTGAACCCAAAAGCGGACAATATTCACTGGTGTGGGCCCATGGGCTGTTACAATTGGTATCAGAGCTTGGGCCTCATGAGTACGGTGTGCTGAGCGAGGACGCTCAGGCTTTATGGGGGGTAGACGCCCGATGAGGTGGATTAAAAGTATCCCACATCGGAAAGAGGTAAGGAGGGGGGAAGCCTTATAAGGGCAAGCCCCAAGAGACCCCAGTGGACGCGTTTTGGGAAGACAGGGTAGTAAATCCCTTGACCCAGAAACAAACCCGTGAGGGGAAGGACGCTGGGCGTGAACCCAAAAGCGGACAATATTCTCTGGTGTGGGCCCATGGGCTGTTACAATTGGTATCAGAGCCTGGGCCTCATGAGTACGGTGTGCTGAGCGAGGACGCTCAGGCCTTATGGGGGGTAGACGCCCGATGAGGTGGATTAAAAGTATCCCACATCGGAAAAAGGTAAGGAGGGGGGAAGCCTTATAAGGGCAAGCCCCAAGAGACCCCAGTGGACGCGTTTTGGGAAAACAGGGTAATAAATCCCTTGACCCAGAAACAAACCCGTGAGGGGAAGGACGCTGGGCGTGAACCCAAAAGCAGACAATATTCACTGGTGTGGGCCCATGGGCTATTACAAATTCCATTTGCAATTAAATTCAACATCAAGAGAGGAATTAAAGACTACAAAGACCAAATCAAAATAGGGACTCCAAACCCTAATTGAACTTGGACTCTTCACCTATAAAAGGAGGCAACCCAAACCAGCATATCTCATCTTCAGCAATTCTGCAGAAAAATACAACAGTTTCTTCTTCTTTTCTTTCTTCTTTCTTTTGTGATTTTTGTCCACCATGAGTGGCTAATTTCCATATTTTTTAGTTGAAGTTGGAAAATTCAGATTTGTGATGAATTTGGAGATTTAAATCTCCATTGTTAAACTTCTATTTATATTCAATATTTATGCAATTTGATCTTTCTATAATTGTTGCTTTGCTTTTAGAATCAATTTAGGCCTATTGCTTTTAATTGCTTGAGTAACAATTGTTTGAATAATTTAGGTCCGTAATTGCTTAGATTATTTAAACACACATTTAATCAAGTTGCATAATCTAAACTTGACCACGCGGTTGGCAAGGTTAGAATTAGGTTTCTCTAAGTCTTAATGCAGTTAGCAGTTGTTCGATGCTAAAAGCCCCAAGGATGTTCCTTGGCAACTTGTTAACTAGTGTTTGATTAGCGAACGTTTCCTAATCAAACTAGAACTAAGGAGGAATTTGGATTGTGAGAAGCGTCTTCCACATCCTAAACTAATTTATTGAAATAAATAGGAGTATCGAAAAGATCAATGATCAATTCTAAACAAACTGAAATAGATCCACTCTTCAACTAGAATTCTTCTCCTATTGAAATTCTCATCTATTTAAATTATTGCTTTCTCTTGCTATTTAGTTTTAATCATCAAAACAAAACCCCCTCTTTTAATTTCTTATTATTTACTTGTCCAAGTCATTATTAGGAAAATCCGTAGTGTCAAATCCCTGTGGTTCGACCCTATTGCCATTATCTACAAGTTAATTGTTGATTGTTTAATAGGTTTATTTTTTACGGCTTCGACAACTGCTATCATTACACTAAGAGTTACTTGTGTTTGGACAATTCAAGCAATTACGGACTTAAATCATCCAAACTAACAAATTATCACTTTGCAATCAAGAATCAATGGGCTCTATTGATCTAAACAACAAAGCAATAATAGAATTAAGCATGAAATTGCATAAATATTGATAAATAAAATATAAACATCATATGTTCAGATCTCACAATCCATAAATAAATTGAAATTTCACCTAATCTTCAACTTACAAAAGGGGTTTTTGTAACGACCCGAAAATCGGACCGCTACCGGCGCTAGGATCCGGGTCGACTTAAGGCCGCCGGGACCCGTAGCAAGTCAAACATACATCCTGGAAACCTGCTTAATCCCATACATGATCAAGAAAAACACAAAAAAAAAATTTAAAACCTTTCTTTCAATTATCCAACTCAACCTGAACATAAACTGTACATAGTCATAATCATGATCCCTCAGTGGGATCTCAACAATGCCCCAATGGGCAAATACATCATGAGATGAGTTGGCTTAAACACAAACATCAATAGACATCAAGATCATGTATCAACAAGGGATTACAATACTCATAGGGTCAAGCACATCTATAACCTCAATATACCTCATTACATATCATACTGAAATCCCTTACATTACTTCATAATACAATTGTCATGTCCACAATCTAACTATTACAAACACATACTTCAAAAACTCTGGCTAACCTTCTGGTCTACCCTGTACCTGCACATCTGGGGTTAGGGGAGAGGGGTGAGCTACAAGGCCCAGTGAGCAGAATAGTGAAAACATATATTAAAACTTCATGCCATGTAATGCAACACATCACAACTAATCACATCTCGGATGGTATTGTCACCTATAGTCCTCTACATAGTCCAACTGTGCCGGGACGTAGAATGGGTACAACCGGTCTTTCTCTTAACATAACATATCATACAGTCCAACTGTGCCAGGGACGTAGAATGGGTACAACCTGGACTTCCTCTTACATCGTGCCAGGGACGTAGAATGGGTACAACCTGGACTTCCATACCATCTCATGCCATAACATCGTCATATCATATGAGGACTAAAGGATCATCCAATAACCAATCCACATCATCATCATAAATGCAATGCAACATATTCGTGAATACTAATGCAAGCAACCTACTATATCTCATGGCATTCATGATGCATGGATCATGCTCAAAATTCACATTTTCATTTATTTTAAAACTTTAAGGTTTATTCCACTCACCTCTGGCTAGCTCTGACAAACTCTGTAGCAGCTGGCTCACTGCTGGGGTCCTCGGTTCCTCGGGTCCGAACCTACACAGGTGGACTCCAATGAGGGACCAAACATACATAAACATAACTCTAATATACTCCCCAAAAACCCCTTAAAACATCATGAAACAATCACATAGAAACATGCAAGAAATGGCTGAACAGGGCACTTTCGGCGGCAGGTTCGGCGGCCGAAAGTCCCTCCAGAGCCGAAAGTCAGGCAGGTTCGGCGGCACCTTCGGCGGCCGAAACTCCCAGACAGAGGCGAAACTCATGCATGTTCGGTGGCACCTTCGGCGGCCGAAAGTCCCAGACAGAGACGAAAGTCTCCTTTCGGGGGCAACTTCGGCAGCCGAAAGGCCTGCCTCACCAGCCATGTTCGGCGGCCGAAAGCTCCTTCGGCTGCCGAACCTGGTTTCTGCCAAAGGGCAGAAACTTGGCTCCTAAATGCACATTTGCCTCCCAACTCTCAAATCATGCATAAATCTCAACCAAAACATGCATACAAGTTCCTAGGGGCCTCAACAAGCATATACCCCAACTACAACACTTCAAACATACTCAAACATGCCACATTGCTCAAAAATCACATAAAACCTAACATTTGCTTAAAAACTCATACAACCCTATACATGCCATTCTACCCCATAAAATCACTTAAAACTTACTTAAAATATATAAGGAGCTTAAGATCGACCCTTACCTCTTGAAGATCGAGAGGAAGACGACCCAAACTTGGAGATCCACGAAAATGAGCTCCTGAGTTCCCAAAGCTCCAAAACTTGGTTTAAAAGCTCAAAACTTACAATGTGAGTTTAAAACTCAAGAAAAATGGTGGGGATTTGAAGGAAGAACACTAGATTGGGAAGAGGGAGGTCGGAAGCTAGCTGTGGCCGAAAATGGGAGAAAGCTCGCCCATTTCGGCTAAATGCCCCTTTTATAGGTGGCTGGCCAGGCCACGTTCGGGGGTCGAATGTGCCTCCGCATCCATGCAATGTTCGGCGGCCAAACTTGACTTTCGGCGGCCGAACCTGGACTGCCCTCACTCATGCTTTCGGGGGCCTAACGTGCCTCCAAAACGCATGCATGTTCGGCGGCCGAACTTCACTTTCGGCGGCCGAACCTGGGTTTTCCTCCAAAGACTTTTCATGCAAAACTCGTTAAATTTTCATACTTAAAACCATGAAATACCTTAAAACATTTTATGAAAATATGTTTCTACCCTACTAGAGGCTTCCGACATCCGAGATTCCACCGGACGGTAGGAATTCCGATACCGGAGTCTAGCCGGGTATTACATTCTCCCCCCCTTAAGAACATTCGTCCCCGAATGTACCTCAACTAGCACCATAGCATGGCAAACCACAAAACATACATACATAAACACATAAAGGTCTAACCTTAAAAGAGATGAGGGTACTGCTGGAGCATAGACTCCCGTGTCTCCCAAGTGCACTCTTCCATATTGTGGTGGTTCCACAAGACTTTCACCATCGGGATTTCCTTGTTCCTTAACTTTCTGATCTGGGTGTCTATGATCCGCACTGGCTATTCAACATAGGTGAGATCCTCTTGGATCTCCACATCAGGTTCACTAAGAACCTTGCCCGGATCTGACACGAATTTTCTCAACATAGAAACATGGAAAACCGGATGGATTCTTTCCATCGAAGCAGGTAAATCCAGCTTGTACGACACATTCCCAATCTTTTGCAAGATTTCAAAGGGTCCGATGTATCGTGGGGCTAGTTTACCTTTCTTCCCGAAGCGAACCACTCCCTTCATTGGAGACACCTTGAGCAATACTAGATCCCCCTCCTGAAACTCTAACTGTCTTCTGCGGACATCTGCATAGCTCTTCTGTCTGCTTGCAGCAGTCTTGATTCTTTCTCTGATTATGAGTACCACCCTGCTGGTGATCTCTACTAGTTCAGGCCCTGCCAAGGCCTTTTCTCCAACTTCTTCCCAGCAAACAGGTGATCTGCACTTCCTTCCGTACAAAGCTTCATATGGAGCCATCCCGATGCTAGCATGATGGCTATTATTGTAGGCAAACTCCACCAAAGGTAGATGCTGCCTCCAAGAACCGCCAAAGTCCAGCACACACATTCTAAGCATATCCTTGATAGTCTGGATGGTCCTTTCTGACTGTCCATCAGTCTGGGGGTGGAAGGCAGTACTGAAATCCAACCTAGTACCCATGGCATTCTGCAGACT
The DNA here is from genome assembly GCF_001659605.2 of Manihot esculenta. Lineage (NCBI taxonomy): Eukaryota > Viridiplantae > Streptophyta > Magnoliopsida > Malpighiales > Euphorbiaceae > Manihot > Manihot esculenta. Next base: position 12,098,466 of record NC_035177.2, read on the forward strand.
CCGCCAAAATCTGGAGGTGAACTGGGGCCCTCTATCTGACACTATTGAAACAGGAACCCCATGCAGTCTAACAATCTCATCCACATACACCTGCGCCAACTTGTCCACAGAGTAGCCACTCCTGACAGGAATGAAGTGAGCAGATTTGGTGAGTCTGTCCACAATCACCCATATGGAGTCCATTCTGTTGGACGCCGCCGGTAACCCCACTACGAAGTCCATAGCTATATTCTCCCATTTCCATTCTGGAATAGGTAGCGGGTTAAGCATTCCAGCCGGCTTCTAATGTTCCAGCTTCACCCTCTGACACACTTCGCAGGCTGACACGAACTGTGCCACTTCTTTCTTCATAGCTGGCCACCAATAAACCTTCTTTAGATCTTGATACATCTTGGTGGCTCCGGGGTGAATGCTGTATCTTGCATTATGAGCCTCTCTCATAATGTCTCCTTTTAGCCCAATGTCATCTGGTACACATAGTCTGCTCCCATAGCGGAGGATCCCCTTACTGTCGAATCTGAACTCACTATCATTGCCTGACTGAACAGTCCTGGCAATCTTCACTAACTCCGGGTCCTCATGCTGTTTCTGAGCCACCTGCTCCAGAAACACGGGTGCCACTCTCATCTGGGCCACCAAGGCTCCTGTACCAGACAACTCCATCTGTAGACCTTCCTCAATAAGCTTGTAGAACTCCTTCACCACTGGTCTCCTCTCTGCCGATATGTGGGATAAACTGCCTAGTGACTTCCGGCTTAGGGCGTCTGCCACGACATTCGCCTTACCCGGATGATACTGAATCTTGCAATCATAGTCACTTAGCAGCTCCACCCATCTCCTCTGTCTCAAATTCAAATCTCTTTGACTCAGGATGTACTGCAGGCTTTTATGATCCGTGAAGATCTCACATTTAACCCCATAGAGGTAGTGCCTCCACATCTTGAGTGCAAAGATTACTGCTGCCATCTCTAGGTCATGTGTGGGGTAATTCAACTCATGCTTCTTCAGCTGTCTAGAAGCATAAGCAATCACCTTCTCATTCTGCATCAGTACACAACCCAGTCCCACACGGGACGCATAACAAAAGACTGTAAAGTCTTCATCACTAGATGGCAGAGCTAAAACTGGTGCTGAAGTCAACCTCTTCTTAAGCTCTTCAAAACTCTCTTCGCACTGGTCGGTCCACACAAACTTCTGATTCTTCCTGGTTAACCTGGTCAGAGGAGCTGCTATCTTTGAGAAGTCCTGAACGAACCTCCTGTAGTAACCTGCCAAACCCAAGAAACTCCTGATCTCCGTCACTGAAGTGGGTCTAGGCCAGTTAGCCACAGTTTCCGTCTTCTTGGGGTCTACCTCAATCCCATTCTCTGACACTACATGCCCCAAGAACGAAATGCTCCTCAGCCAGAACTCACATTTAGAGAACTTGGCATACAAGCCATGTTCCCTCAAGGTCTGCAAGACCAACCGCAGATGATGGGCATGCTCCTCTGCATTCCTGGAATACACTAAGATATTATCTATGAAGACAATAACGAAGTGATCCAGGTACTGGCTAAATACTCTATTCATGAGATCCATGAATGCTGCAGGGGCGTTGGTTAACCCGAACGGCATTACAAGGAACTCAAAATGCCCATATCTGGTTCTGAAAGCTGTCTTCGGCACATCTTCATCCCTTATCCTTAGCTGATGGTACCCCGATCTCAGATCTATTTTGGAGAAACAACCTGCTCCTGCTAACTGGTCGAATAGATCATCGATCCTTGGCAAAGGGTACCTATTTTTGGTAGTGACTTTGTTCAACTGCCTGTAGTCGATACAAAGTCTAAGGGATCCATCCTTCTTCCTCACAAACAAGACCGGAGCACCCCAAGGTGAGGTACTCTGTCGGATGAAACCCTTTTCTACCAACTCTTGCAACTGCTCTTTCAACTCCTTCAACTCTGCTGGGGCCATCCTGTAGGGAGGGATAGAGATCGGTCTAGTTCCAGGCACCAACTCTATCTCGAACTCTATCTCCCTAGCAGGTGGTAAACCTGGAAGCTCATCCGGAAAAACGTCCTGAAACTCTCTGACAACTGGCACCGAGGCCGGCTCCCTGACCTGACTGTCTAGCTCTCTCACGTGAGCTAAGTACCCCTGACATCCCTTCCTAAGCAACCTACGAGCCTGAAGAGCTGATATCAGACCTCTAGGTGTGCCCCTCTTGTCTCCTCTGAAGACGACCTCTGACCCGTTCTGATCTCTAAACCTGACTACCTTGTCCCTGCAGTCCAAGGTAGCACCATGGGTAGATAGCCAATTCATCCCTAGAATGACGTTAAAGTCTGTCAAATCTAGAACCACAAGGTCGGCGGAGAGGCATCTTCCCTCAATAAAAACTGGACTGAACTGGCAGACTGACACTGCCACTGACGGGTCACACTTGGGTCCACTGACCCATAGGGGACACTCTAACCCAGAGACTATCAGACCCAACCTCTCAACGGCTCTCGGAGCAATAAATGAATGAGATGCACCCGGGTCCATTAATGCATACACATCAGAGCACCCAATGATGAGATTACCTGACACCACGGTGTTGGATGTGTTAGCCTCCTGCTGAGTCATGGTGAAGATCCTGGCTGGAGCTGATGGACCTTCACCTCGGGAACCAGAAGAAGAGGCTGCCCCTCTCCCTCTACCTCTGCCACTGCCCTGAGTTGTGGCTGGAACTGCTGGCTGTGCCACACTACCAGAAGCTGTCTGCTGGGGCTGGCCCATAAAAGGCGCTCTAGGACAATCCCGAGCTATGTGTCCCTCCTGTCCACATCTGAAACATGCATTAGTCCCAGCTCGACACACTCCCCTGTGCGGTCTTCCACATCTCTGGCATTCAGTACCATCTGAGCCTGAGCTCGAGCCACCGCCAAATCCCAGACCGGATTTCAACTTGTTCCAAAACTTATTCTTCTTCGGCTTCCTGGTGGTGTTATCCCACCTCTTCTTACCTGAGCTCTGAGAAGAGAACCCTGGTCCTCCTCTGCCTGGGGTCTTAACCCCTGAAGACTGGGTCACTGATTGCTTCACTGACCCCTCAACTATAGCACTCGCTTCCATTCTTCGAGCCATATCCACCACAGTGTGGAAACTTTCTCTCTCAGCTGACTGAACCAACGAGGAGTACCTGGAATGCAGCTTCATAACATATTTCTTGGCTTTCTTCGTATCTGAATCTAGAGCTTGCCCTGAAAAAGGCAATAGCTCCAAGAATTTATCCGTGAACTCCTCTACACCCATGTGCTCTGACTGCCTCAGTTGCTCAAATTCAATCATCTTCAGTTCTCTGGAACTGTCTGGAAAAGCCCATTCGGCGAACTCATTCGCAAATTCTTCCCATGTCATACCATCTAGTCTCGGGTCCACATAACATTTGAACCATTCCCGTGCCTTCTTGCACTTTAAGGTGAACCCTGCCATCTGAATGGCCCTGCTGTCACTTGCCCCTAGCTCATCAGTTATTGTCTTCACCACTCTCAGATACTCAAAGGGGTCATCCCCTGACTTGTATTTGGGAGCATCCAGCTTGAGGTAGTCTGTCATCTTTACCTTGCTCCCATCGACTGAGCTAGGTCTAGGAGGTTGAGTAACTGGGACTGCTGGTTCTGTAGGTGGTGGAGGTGGGGGTGCAGCATTCCCCGAGGTGTGGTTTGCCGGGTTTGGATAGAAGGGTGAGGGGGGATAAGCTGGGTACTGTGTGTAGGGTGGGTAGAAAGGTGGATAAGGCATGTAGGTAGGGTAGGGGTTAAAGCTGGAGTAATCCGATGTACCTCCCATCGGATACCCTGAACCCTGTGGGAAGGGTGGATAATGGGGTGGAAAACCATACCCCGAGGCCTGAACGCCTCCCTGAGATTCCCCTGTCCCCTCTTCCTCCATGCTCACATCTAGGTTCCCATCCCTCCTCTGATCCTCTTCCATAACCTCCCTCACATCTGAAGAACTTCCACCTCTATCTGTCCCCCTTCTGCTAGCATCAAAAGACCTTCTAGGGTCCCTTGACACTCTTTCTCTGTTGGCTCTACAAGACATTGCCCTAGGCAATGTAGGAGGACGGGCGCTCGTGCCCTCATCCTCAGGTGGCACTCCAGTCAATCGTGCAGATCGACGAGTTCCTCTCATCCTGTTTCTGAAAAACAGTACACATCATACAAACATTAACATCATATGGTTCATGGGGGCACACATGAACCCTCATCACATATACATCATTCAAATCATAGCATTAATGCACATGCATATTATCATGGCATTTCACATCATCATACAAGACAGGACTCAACATCCTATCCTAGTGGACATGACCTTCCTATTGTGCTTGACCTTCTATAACATCTATGAGCCCGACACTCTAGGTCCGATCCTATGAACCTAGGGCTCTGATACCATTCTGTAACGACCCGAAAATCGGACCGCTACCGGCGCTAGGATCCGGGTCGACTTAAGGCCGCCGGGACCCGTAGCAAGCCAAACATACATCCTGGAAACCTGCTTAATCCCATACATGATCAAGAAAAACACAAAAAAAAATTTAAAACCTTTCTTTCAATTATCCAACTCAACCTGAACATAAACTGTACATAGTCATAATCATGATCCCTCAGTGGGATCTCAACAATGCCCCAATGGGCAAATACATCATGAGATGAGTTGGCTTAAACACAAACATCAATAGACATCAAGATCATGTATCAACAAGGGATTACAATACTCATAGGGTCAAGCACATCTATAACCTCAATATACCTCATTACATATCATACTGAAATCCCTTACATTACTTCATAATACAATTGTCATGTCCACAATCTAACTATTACAAACACATACTTCAAAAACTCTGGCTAACCTTCTGGTCTACCCTGTACCTGCACATCTGGGGTTAGGGGAGAGGGGTGAGCTACAAGGCCCAGTGAGCAGAATAGTGAAAACATATATTAAAACTTCATGCCATGTAATGCAACACATCACAACTAATCACATCTCGGATGGTATTGTCACCTATAGTCCTCTACATAGTCCAACTGTGCCGGGACGTAGAATGGGTACAACCGGTCTTTCTCTTAACATAACATATCATACAGTCCAACTGTGCCAGGGACGTAGAATGGGTACAACCTGGACTTCCTCTTACATCGTGCCAGGGACGTAGAATGGGTACAACCTGGACTTCCATACCATCTCATGCCATAACATCGTCATATCATATGAGGACTAAAGGATCATCCAATAACCAATCCACATCATCATCATAAATGCAATGCAACATATTCGTGAATACTAATGCAAGCAACCTACTATATCTCATGGCATTCATGATGCATGGATCATGCTCAAAATTCACATTTTCATTTATTTTAAAACTTTAAGGTTTATTCCACTCACCTCTGGCTAGCTCTGACAAACTCTGTAGCAGCTGGCTCACTGCTGGGGTCCTCGGTTCCTCGGGTCCGAACCTACACAGGTGGACTTCAATGAGGGACCAAACATACATAAACATGACTCTAATATACTCCCCAAAAACCCCCTAAAACATCATGAAACAATCACATAGAAACATGCAAGAAATGGCTGAACAGGGCACTTTCGGCGGCAGGTTCGGCTGCCGAAAGTCCCTCCAGAGCCGAAAGTCAGGCAGGTTCGGCGGCACCTTCGGCGGCCGAAACTCCCAGACAGAGGCGAAACTCATGCATGTTCGGCGGCACCTTCGGCGGCCGAAAGTCCCAGACAGAGACGAAAGTCTCCTTTCAGGGGCAACTTCGGCAGCCGAAAGGCCTGCCTCACCAGCCATGTTCGGCGGCCGAAAGCTCCTTCGGCTGCCGAACCTGGTTTCTGCCAAAGGGCAGAAACTTGGCTCCTAAATGCACATTTGCCTCCCAACTCTCAAATCATGCATAAATCTCAACCAAAACATGCATACAAGTTCCTAGGGGCCTCAACAAGCATATACCCCAACTACAACACTTCAAACATACTCAAACATGCCACATTGCTCAAAAATCACATAAAACCTAACATTTGCTTAAAAACTCATACAACCCTATACATGCCATTCTACCCCATAAAATCACTTAAAACTTACTTAAAATATATAAGGAGCTTAAGATCGGCCCTTACCTCTTGAAGATCGAGAGGAAGACGACCCAAACTTGGAGATCCACGAAAATGAGCTCCTGAGTTCCCAAAGCTCCAAAACTTGGTTTAAAAGCTCAAAACTTACAATGTGAGTTTAAAACTCAAGAAAAATGGTGGGGATTTGAAGGAAGAACACTAGATTGGGAAGAGGGAGGTCGGAAGCTAGCTGTGGCCGAAAATGGGAGAAAGCTCGCCCATTTCGGCTAAATGCCCCTTTTATAGGTGGCTGGCCAGGCCACGTTCGGGGGCCGAATGTGCCTCCGCATCCATGCAATGTTCGGCGGCCGAACTTGACTTTCGGCGGCCGAACCTGGACTGCCCTCACTCATGCTTTCGAGGGCCTAACGTGCCTCCAAAATGCATGCATGTTCGGCGGCCGAACTTCACTTTCGGCGGCCGAACCTGGGTTTTCCTCCAAAGACTTTTCATGCAAAACTCGTTAAATTTTCATACTTAAAACCATGAAATACCTTAAAACATTTTATGAAAATATGTTTCTACCCTACTAGAGGCTTCCGACATCCGAGATTCCACCGGACGGTAGGAATTCCGATACCGGAGTCTAGCCGGGTATTACAGTTTCAGCCACTCATGGCTGAAACAAACATACAAATAAAAGAAAGAAAACAAGAAAGAAGAAGAGGGGCCGGCCGGGCGGCTGCTGTGGTGATTTTCGAAGATAATGATTGTCTTTCTTGCTGGTTTGGTTTCCTATTTATAACTGATTTTTGCAGCCCTTTGTTTTCTTGTTTAGATGGAGTCCTTTTCCTATTTAGAGTTGGATTCTTTGAATGCAATTGAATCTTCTTGAGATTTGGATTCCGTAATATGCGGGATAGGATGCTGAGTTGTCTTAAAGAGTTGCTGAGCTGTCTTCATGTGTTTGGGGAAGGATAGACTTCTTGAAGGTTTGAATTTTAAGTTTTCCCGCGTTTCTACTATCTGCTGTCGCAAGTTCTGTTTGCTCAGGTTGCTTGGGCAAACAATCTGGTCAAACAGTCTGTTTTGGTGCTGTCTGTCACTTTGCTTCTATTCCGCATGGTCTGTTTGCCCAGGTTGCTTGGGCAAACAATTTGGTCAAATAGCAAGTCTATGCTATTTTCCTCCTCCCATTTTGGCTTCAATTTGGTTTAGGCAAACGGACTTGGGCAAATCAAGCTTGATCTCATCTATTCTCTTTTGACAATTTTAAGGCCATTTTTCATCAAATCATCCTTTTACACTATTTTCTGCAAAATAAGATAAAGATCACAAAATTAGGTTGAAAATGTGTAAATTAACATTTATAACATCATGAAAAATGGGACTAATTTTAGCTTGATCAATAATCATTATAGATTTTACACAATGATACAAAGGATAACAAAGATGAGTCAAATTCAAAGGGAAAAGAAACTAAGTGGCTGAACAGACTTGACCAAAGCTAAGCAAGGCTCCAAACAACAGCAGAGATGGAACTAATATGACAAATTCGAGATTTAACATTTACTTATTCACATTATGAATTATACCTGAAGCATTTAATAAGTTGATAATTATACACATTAAATATATGGTTTTGTTTAAAATGTCTAAAAAGGTATAGTTTATGACAGTTTTGCTCAGTCTACACCTAGACAGGGTAAGAAGTATTATATAGTGACTATTCCATTAATGCTACTTGACTATTTGTATAATTGAGTGTTAATAATTTGATTTCTCCTATTTATGTCAAAGATTTTGTTGCTATTATTATTTACAATGTGACTTATGAAATTGTTAGTTGTATACATACTAGTATACTATTGTGCTAAATTTAAACTTTATTCAAACTTTAAGGCTTCAATTAATGAGGTATAAAATTATTAAAATGTGTAGAAAAAGTGTACTCCTTATAATACACATACCTTAGCCATAAATGATGATTTGACACATTGCACCAAGGCATTAAGATAATAATTATCTATTTTCTCGTTTACATAAAAAAAAATTATAAAATTTATTTGCAACTCATATAAATGACCACTAATAATTATAATAAAACTGTTTAAAATATAACAATTTCACTGTAAAAATTTTTCAAAATAATTGTCCATGGAAGAGAGCAAAGTATATTTTACTGGTATGATGGTGGGCATCTCTCTTCACAGGAAAATTGTTGCTTTTATATATAGTTTATCACAATCACTAGTAAATTTTAGAATTTATATAGTGATATCGTAGGAATGATTATAAAACTATAATTTTAATATTATTAATTAAGCTAATAATTACTGTAAAAAAATTAAATTTTTGCTATATAATAATATTATTTTAATAAAAAAATTATTTTATATTTATAAAATTATAATTTTAATTGTATTTTTTATTTATTATTTAAATATCATTAATAAAATCAATTAACTCCATGTACAGTAGAAGAGTGAATTTAAAATTTCAGTTTGAATCTGGTTGCATCAATTAGATAAAATTAGTTTGTTGATAGTAAATTTTTTATATGCAATGTTGGTTGCACATCTTGGATAAATACATAAGAATTGTATAATTAAACAAATAAGAATAAAAATATAAGATAAATAAAGTATTTCTTTATTCATAGTAAGAGTCTACATTTTCACCCACAAAATGAAAAATTCACCATTCTTATTCTTTGAAATTTACTCTTTAATCACATACCAAAAACTTTGTGAACTGAAATGAGGCTACCCACATGAACACTTGCTTGGAATTCAAGAGGGAGTCCTTGAAAATTAATCTCCTTGAATTCTCCATTATTTGGATCATAAGAGACAATGAATCTATTCCAATGCAAAATCACTATCTCCCCATTTTTCAACTCACACAAAACTCTAAATGCTCCACCTTGATATCCATTCTTCTTTCTCCTAGAAGGAGGAGCCATTGTTATTCTCAACATTGGCACATAATTCCCAATAACTAATTCCTTCCTCCAAGACGTCTTCTCATTGTAAACCTTCATCACCCATATCTCATTTGACCCACCACCACTACTAACAACTGCTGAAAGACAACCTCTTAATGTCACCAGATGATAATTGATTTGATTCAGACCACCACAACTTGGTCTTGGAACAACTTGGAATTCCTCAGTTTCTATGTCAAATGAGATTATCTCTCTATATCTCACCTCTTCATGGACAAGAACAAAGCTCAGCCAATGAAGTTTTCCACTCACTAACGCTTCTGAGGTTGGACCACTAAGTTCATAATCTATTTTCCCAATGTTTCTCCATGTGAGAGTAGCATCAGACAAAGCAAGCACAAAGGCATCTGGATTGCCACCAACAAGATCATTGTTACTTTGCTTGTAGTAAACTATTTTTATCACCTTGTACTGTTTTGTTTTCGGATGGAATCCGAATCCAAACACTGTTCTGCAAATGTTTAAATGTGGAGATGCCTCAAATCTTGGCAACTCCTTGTGCTCAATGCTAAAGGGATTGTATATGTAAAGTGGGTCATCATAGAAGTAGTTGTATAGACATACCAGTCCATTACAAGAGCCTACAACTTCAAACTCCGGCAACACAGAGTCAAATGTTGTCTTGAGAGTCTGTATTGTTCTTGTTTCTTCTGCCTGATTGACTTGCACGAGTTGGAGCTTGCTCTTAGGCCAGTCGGAAAACAATAGCAGGCATAGATCATCTTCAGTTACGTGGTTAAGATGCATGTTAGCCAGCAAGGGATTCCTTATTGAAGTATACCAGAGTTTGGACACGAGTTTGCAGTCCAGAAGGGACATGATTGGTTGTCTGGAAAGTATATCAAAGAAGATTTCCCGAGGAAGTCTCTCCAACCAGGTGGTGGGTTGATGTTTTGATGAAGATTTAATGGATGTGATTTCATTGCTTTCGTGTTCCCCACTGTTTGATGCCATGGATGAAGCTCAAGGAAATAGAGAAACAGAAAGGAAACTGATGAACTTTATGATCAATAAAAAGTATTTTACAATGAATAAATTATGAAGCGGAGATAACAAGGACAGCTCTATGTCTTTATGCTTTTGTCATTCATGTAGATAATGACTGGGAAAAAAAAACAGAGAGAAGTTTCGTCTCCACTACGGTAGGATAATGTTGATGCATACAAGAAATGTGTCTTCTATGGAAAATTACTACACACCCTGTGTATGTGTACTCGGAAAATAAAATGAATATTAAATGTGAGATGTTCAATTATTTTAATTTATTTATCATTTATTTATTGATATGTATTTAAACTCGTGCAATAATTTTCCCTCTTCTATTAGTTTATTACTTTTTGATTATGGCATAATTAATTAGGTAAATATTTATTATCTCACGTACTCGGCAATTTCAATTCCGAAAACCATTCAAATCGTGTAAAACCATTCAAATCGTGCAATACTTAATTCAGTCCATTGAACTAAGTCAGTCTTAACCTCTCAATACATAACGAAAAATGAATAAAAGGGTAGATTGTAAGTGCTCGCAGAGATCAACAAGCACAATCTTAAGCAATTGGGCAATTGAAATCTCAAAGTGTTGTGAAAGCCAATCACACACAAGCCAGGAAACAAACTAAATAAACAAGCAAGCAAAATTGAAAAGAGTATTTGAGAGCTAAAAGCCTAACAGAATATTGGCTTTCTCTAATATCTCTCTACATCTCCCTCCATGTTTCCATATCTCTCTATCACTTAGTAAATTCTCTTAGCCTCAAATACTCTTTTCTATTTTGGTTGCTTATTTAGTTACCTTGCTTTCTTACTTGTGTGTGATTGACTTCCACAACACCTTAAGAGGTTCTAACTACTCAAGATTGTACTTATTATTGCTCTGAGCACTTATAATCTGTTAATTGCTGGAATCAATCTTTTTATTTTTTCATTGTGCGTTGAAAAGTTAAGGTTGATTTAATTCAACGGACTGAATTAAGAGTCGCACGATTCGAGTGACTTTTAATATTGGAATCGCCAACACTTGAAAATATACCCAATTAATTTAAAAATACTAAAAATCTTGGTAGCTCCTAACGTCTATTTATATAAACTCTAAAACCAAGTTCTCTAAGAGTGACAAGTGGCAGTATATTAGATTTTTTCTATTTTCCTATTATTCTCTATCTTGTTATTACTATTAATTAATGGATAATTCTATATTTTTTTAGAGAAAGTAACTTTTCAATCTAATAATAATAATAATTATATATATATATATATTAAATACATTTTATTAGTTTCATTATAATCCCTAATAAATATATAATGATCTTTAAGTTTCTTAATATTTAAGATAAAAAATTTAGATATAATTAATATATATACATATATGTGAAAAAATTTGCAAAAGAAAATTCTTAAATTTGAAATTAATAAATAAAAATAATTATTAATATTAATGCTTGTTATACTTTTTTTTTTTAAAGCAATAATGCTTGTTATACTTATACGTTTAAATTTCTTAATATTTAGTCTCTGCTTTCTTTACGAAATATTTTTTAAAAAAATATTTTTTTTTATTTTTTAATATTTTAAAATTTTTTAAAAATTTATAAATAAAAAAATATTTTTCTAATTAAAAAAATTTAAATCATTTAAAGAAAAGTAATTTACTTTTTTTGAAAATTTTTTTTTTTCATACCTTCAATTAGTAACGAGATGTCCGATCTAACTCTGCTCGACCGGTTAAAAAATGGACTTTTAATATTTAGGCTACCTGCAGCACACCTGCAAATGCGCATGAACAGTCTAATTGTTTTAATTTAAATTTAAATTAAAAAACTATTTAAATGGAAACTATTAAATAAAATTATATATTATACCACCACAGCTAATAAATAAAAAAATTTTATAATAAATAAATAAATTTTTACTTTTAAAAAAAAGTTAAAATAAATTTCAACTTTTTTTTTATAATCTAAATACAACCTATTAAAATCGTCTAAATAATAAAATAAATTTATTAAAAATTATATAAAATAAAAAAATATCAATCAACTTATTTTTCTCTAAATCAACAAATTATTTAAAAATTAAAACATCTCCTCCATCTCCTTTGAACTTTTATTATCATTCACATCTTAATTTTTATTTAAACAAAATAAAATTATAAATAAAATCACTTTATTTCAGTATTTTTATAATAAATAGTCCACGAATCCGTCTGATGCGGTTCATATGGGCTCAATCTCATCCGTTCAATGCGATCTCAAAATAGACCAATAAAAAAATTCATTTTAAAAATAGATTCAAATATTTTGTCTAAATCTTTAAAAAATACGAGTTATAATCCATTTTGACATTATTACAATAAATATTTTATTAAAACTTATATATATATATATTTTGTTAATGTATTTTACTTCTAAATTAAAATTAAATAATATTAAAATTAAATAATAAAAAATAAATTATTTTATTAAAAAATATTTTTTATAATATTTTTTAAATATAAATTATTTTATAAATAAATGAAATTTTAATATAAAAAATTTAGATAATTTTTATTTATAATCACTCAACTTTAACCTTTATTTTATTTATATTACTCAAATTTCAATAAAATCATTCAAATTTAATTTTATTTCAAAAAATCATTGTAATTTGCTATGGTAGGTTTCCAAATCAATAACCATCCTATCAATGTTCTCTTCTCTCCTCTCCTCCACATCATTTATGTTTAATTAATTGATAATTATTTATTAATAAATTTTATATTTTACATCATACTTGTACAATTAAATAAGTTTTATATTAACAATTTTATAATTGATTTTAACTATTATATAGTTAATTAATTAAAAATTCTTAAAAATAAATTAATAATTATTGCTAATTACAATTTTTAAACTCTTTGAAATTATAAATTTAAATAAAAATAATCAAATTAAATAGTGAATATATCATAGAACTAATTATAAAATTTAATAATAGGATTATTAAAATAATTTTATTAATAAATAATTATCAATTAATTAAATATAAAAAATATAAAAAAGGAGAAAATAAATGGAGTTGTTAATCTGAAGACTTGCTGTAACAGATTAAGGTGACTTTTTCAAAAATAAAACTAAAAATTGAGTGATTTTATTGAAAATTCTTAATAATTGATCGATTAATCATAATTTTATTGTATGTTATATTTATTTGCTCATTGGTATGATTGGAAAATATCTATCTAAATCTAAACTTATATAAATATTATAACATTGAATTTTTAAATAAAACTGCAACATAAAGCTGAAGTATAATATAAATATAAATAAATAAATGACAATTAAAATGAAAAATAATTAATAAATTATAATAATGAATATAAAAAGTTACATTCACAAGTACATAAACATAAATTAATATCAAATAAAATTAATATTAAAAAGTAATTATACTCTATTTTAATAGAAATTTATATATTATACTTTTATTTTTATTTTATTAATAATTTTAAAAATAAAAATAATTCCGAAATGAGAAATTATTGGATATATAAACACACTGATGCATGTAAGGTTTTGTTGTAATTGTAGAAAAGCGATTCCTACACTCAGGCAGGCCTGTGTTAGGACTAAGCAGTATTCGGTTCAAATCGAAAAAATCGATCGAACCGAATTGATTTAAAATTTTAGTTTAGTTTTTTATATATTTCGGTTCGGTTCGATTTTTAATTTTAGAAATTTCGGTTATTTCGGTTCGGTTCAGTTTTGATTAGAAAAAAACCGAAAAAATCAAACCGAACCGATTAGTGATAATAATATGTTTTTTCAATAATATAGAGAAATTAAATCATATTAAGATTAAAATATTTTAATTAAATTTTAAAGTACTAAAAATAAAGTGTAAAAAATAAAAAAAATTATTAAAAATCGAAACTGATCAAAACGAACCGAATCAAATCGAATCAGACCGGTTCGGTTCGATTCGATTTCTGACCAAAATCGGTTCGGTTCAGTTTTCATAAACACTAAAATTTTAGTTTTCGGTTTATTCAGTTCGGTTCGATTTTGAACCGAACCGACCGAATGCTCACCCCTAGCCTCTGCTGCATACAGCTAGTCAACATCTTAATTTTCTTTTGGAGTTCATTGAAGGCAAGGACTATGGAATGAGGTGAAGCTTCCAATCTTTATCCCCAGCTTAACCAAATAAATAAGGCAACTCTAACAATGTTTCTTCAAGAACATCATTGTCCGAATTTGCCAGGAGCAGGTTTATTAATGTGATCTAACCTGGAAGTTAGAGATCACTAAAGATGCATTTCTTACAAATTTTATAGCGTATTAGAAACTAGTTGAGGAAATAATATTTAAACTTAATTGCTTTGCAAAATTTTAAAGATGAGCTATTGCTGATGGGGAATACTCTTCCATTATCCTCAATCTATATGCACATAAGCATGAAATAGCATGTGCAAAACAAAGGAACAAACAAAATATATACATTTTTCATGACACCTGAAGTTCTACTACCACCCCATGATCAGATAACTATGGCATGGTATCCATTGGTCCATGTGATATGGCTCAGCATCCTTTGATCCTGGTGTTAACTCTTTAACTATTGGTCTAGTGTGTACTTGTCCTATCAACGTGGTAATAACTAACCTAATATGACAAGATAGAGTCATAAAAAGATGAATCTAGAAAATGATATGTCCAGTCATTCCCAGTCATTATTGACTTTAATCAGGTTAGTTTCGAAGGAGAGTGTCTTTAAATACACAATCGATTTTGGTTTTTATGGAAACAATCATCCCATATGAATGGAAATCTTGAATACATTAAGTACGTTGCTATATTAAACTCTTTCATTCAAACTCACTCATGCTATCTATTCTTGCAAATTGATCAACGACGTCACAAGGATTATAGACAACATCACTGTAATACCGGGCTAGAGTCCGGCATCGGAATTCTACTTTCCGGTGGAATCTCGGATGTCGGAATCCGCTAGAAGGGTACGCTTTCTGTTTTTATAAAGGATTTTAGTATATTTTCATGTTTTAAGTCCAAAAGGAAATGAGTTTTTGAAAGAAAAGAGCCAAGGGAGAAATGCAAGGTTCGGCCGCCGAAGGTGAAGTTCGGCCGCCGAACATGCATGAGTTTTGATTTCACGTTAGGCCGCCGAAGATGGTCTGGCCAGCGATTCGATTTTCGGGTCGTTACAATCACCATGCATGATAAAGAAAGTTCCCTTTCAATTCTTTAAGACCTCTATGAAGAAGTTCTACCAAAATAAGCAGATGGTGATGAACATAAAGAAACTTTAAATATTCTATATTTACTAGTAGATAATCAATAATTTCTATTAGCAGTTACTTATTAAAATCTAGTAGATATAATTTTGATGCAATTCTAATTTGACTAAACATTTTATTTTACTTGACATTATTCAAGATACTTTTTGGATGTCATTTAAAATGTTTGGGTAAAATTAAAAATCTAACACTAAATTCATGATCTATATGAAATGGATCAAGTGTATTGAAGGTGTCTTTTTGTGTTCATTGTATTAATATATTGGAAATTATTGGGTACATCTAGAGTACTACTTCACCATGCCAAGATGGTACACTATAGGAAAAAATAAGAATTTTTCAAGATCTAAGAATAAATAAAAATAACCTTATGTCACGTAATCCATGTATAATTATATGTTTAAACAAATCATATATATATATTTACAATCTAAGAGTTACCCCAAATCACAATGTTTCTCACTAAAATGTTAAGTATGTGAGAAAATAATGTTTGGCAAAAAGAATAATTGGAATGAAATAAATTCTCATTGCTCTTTGCACTTATTTACACATGTATAGATTATTCCAGAAGGAGAAAAAAACACAAAATGAGAAATGTAATAGAAATGCCAACAAATGAGAGTGCTAGCTAGCTGAGAAAATAATCTTTTTTGCGTGCCTTAGGAGGAGAATAAATAAAACGGTGTGTTTCTTCTTCCTGCTTCAGCGTATCGTTTTACTTGTTCCCTTTACCATGCAAAACACCATTTTCTTCTACCGTTTTAGATTTGAAAATTTACAGTTTTATCATCTTCACCTGCCCATGAGATGAAGATGCCTCACAATTTCGAAGTCTCATTTGGGAGCGAAAATAGTGAAAACTTGACGTGCCAAGGAGTAGGTTAAGTCAGGTTGTGTAAGTCTTAGGTATAGCAAGTGTCCCATTAGCCTTTTGTATTACTCAGAATTAAATAAGAGTTCTCCTGTGTATGTGTTGAGGCTTAAACCCTTCAAAAAAGGGAAAGGAGTTGTCTTGGCACGTTGTAACCTAATGTCTAAGATAATATCCTGAGTATATTTTTGGATGTAAGAACATTCCTTCCTCAAACCTTTGCTATTTCTAGGCCTGGGAAATAATGAACATGCCCCATTTCTTTAATTGTGAAAACATTGTGTAAGTGGTCCTTTGCCTGTACGATTAGCTATTCATCAAGTCTTGTGATTAGCACATGATCAACATAGATAATTGTGCTAAAAAAGTATTATTAGATCTCTTTGTGAATAAATAGTGGTCAACTTGGGATTATTTAAATCCAAAGTGACACAATTTTGAGGTGAGCTCAATATTCCACTGCCTCCCAGCTTGCTTGAGGCCATAAAGACTTTTAATTAGCTTACAAACTTTGCTTTCTGATACTGGATATCCTTCCGGTGCTTACATATGCAGATTTTCTTCAATATGCCTATGTAAATAGACATTATTGGTGCATTTGCCAATTTTTTGTAATAGTAATGGCCAATAAAGTTCTCATAGTTACCAGTTTGATAATAGGAAAGAAGCTTTCATAATAGATAATACTATGCAATTGGTTATACCCTTTTATTACTAATCTGGCCCTTTATTTGTCCACTGATCCATATGGATTGTATTTTATTTTAAAAACCCACTTTGAGCTAATAACCTTTTTCCGTAGGTAACTTGGTTAGAGTCCAAGTTTTATTTGTTTATAGGGCCTCCAATTTAGCTTGCATGGGCTTAACCCAATTACTATCCTTTCTTGCTTCAAAATAGGATTTAGGTTCCATTATGGTAGATAAAGGAACCACAAAACTATTATATCCATGATTAAAAATAGGTGAAGTGGTGAAAAAAGTAAGAGGAGGATAATGGTGTTTAAGTTTATTTATAAGGCCTAGGATATTTTTTCTTGTAATTTGTACCGTGTAGTCATTTAACCATTGTGGCCTTGATGTCTATCTGCTACTTCTCCTTATTTGTGGCTAAGTTGTATCCTACATAGTTGTTTCTTGCTCATGGATTTTGATGGATGTCAAAACCACCAAGAATAATCTATACAAAACCAACAAATATGAATTACGCATACAGAGAGTAAGATCGAATCCACAGGAAATCGACACTAGGAATTTCCAATCATGAACTAGAAAAATAAACAATAAAAGTAAAAAAGGGGGGATTTTGATGAAGAGAAAAGACAATTAAAGAAAGCAATAATCAAAAGAGAATCAAATTAATGCAAATAAATTCTAGTTAAAGATTATGATCCATTTCAGTTTTGAAAATTGATCATAGAAATAAAAATACATTTATTCATTCCAATAAATTAGTTTTAGTTATAGAAGACGCTCCTCATAACCAATCTCTTCTTAGGTGTAAATTAATTAGGAAACGTTCGCTAATTAACCTTAGTTAACAAATAACCTAAAGAATATCTATTAGATTTAATTTATCAACCGCCTTAAGAAATAGAGAGACACAATTCTAACTAAGAAACTAAACCGTATGGTGAGTTCAAACTAGATCATGCAATTCCTTAATTGTTACTTGTTATTGAATTCGTAAAGTAATTGCGGATTTTAAGCATCCAAACTAATGATATATCACTTTGAAAATATGAACAATGGACTCTATTGATCAAATAACAAAGTAATAATAATATTAAGAACTGAAATTGCATAAATATTTGAAGAACAAAAGACGAACAATGATGTTTAGATCTCATAATTCATGAAATAACTGAAATTTCAACCTAACTCCAACTAGAAATAAAGAGTTTAGCCACTCATAACTTGAAAGAAAATACAAAAGAGAAGAGAAGAAACTTGGCTGGAAGAGATAGTGATGAAAATTATGTTGCAGCTGTTCACAAAAACCAGATTAAATCGATGTTGAACCCTACTAGAATCCTCCCCAAAATAGGAGATCTTGATTGCTTCGATTGGGGGATCTTTTTTTAATTTGTTTTCATTCGGGAGAAGACTCTTTGATTCAAGAAGGATATATGCCGCACTGAAGTGGGGAGAATCGCGTGATGTCCCGTGACTTTGAATGAGAAGACCTGATCTTTTTGTTTTAAATTTGAATTAGTTTCACGCTCCTTGTCAGATTTCAACTTAGACTGTTGATTTGCCCAATGGTTTGGGCAAACCATTGCTCCAATCTTTCAACTGGAATATAGTTAACTCAACTAGGGAATCTAGACAAGTCTTGGTTCTGTGAGGCAAGATCATCTGCTAGATTTGCTCAAATCGTTTGAGCAAGTCATATTCAACACTTTTTCACACTTTTTATCCAATCCACCTCGCTTTTGCTTTTCTATGAAAGATCACTAAGAAACACAAAATTAATCAGAAAAGTACTTTATTCAATGTTAAGAAAAGTATGATATATATGCTGAAAATGTGTTCTATTAAATATCCCCACACCTAACCTTTTACTTGTCCTCAATCATAGGATAAAAGAGACAATCAATTCCTTTTTTACTTCATCTTGTTTTTCACTTAGTTCACCATTCTAGACTCCTTAACTGAAGCATTATAATGTAGCTAGCATGCACCAAGGTGATCCCTCCCTTCTTTATTTCTTTTTACCAACTGTGGCTCAAAGGTGCTTCCCTCAAAAGAGAGAGAGAGAGAGTTAATGTTTTCATTCAAATATAAATATTTTTGGGTTTGACTACACAACATTTGACACAACTTGCCCTTACCACTTTAATACACTTTCAATTTGAAGTGCTTGTTCTTGCTTGAAATGTCATCAATCTTTTTATGCGAAGATGTATATTTGTGAACTCACTTTCAGTTACTCAGTTGGTCACACTGTGAAAATGGCTATTAACTCTTCTCATAGTCTTTGACCAGCGGAGCAAGTTTTAATTTGTACTGCACATTTTTCTTTCTTTTCTTTTTCTACTTTCTTCTCTCTCTTTTTTTTTTTCATTTGACTATAGTGGTTTGGGCAAGTCTGTAGCAATAACTTCATATGCCATTCCTAATAAACACAATTATCAGATTTGCTCATCTCACTAATGATTAACTACAACCATTTAAACCATGGTGAGCAAAAAAGTCAAATAGAAAGAGACTCCAAAAAATGAATGCATACCTACTGTAAGTGATTTAATAAAGGTTTAAAATGTGAGAAAACAAATGGGGTCATGAGAGAGGCTTTAATGACTTTATTATCATGCTTGGGGCACGTGTGAAAAAAAAATGGTTGTAGAATATATGAAAAGAAAAAAAAAAGAAAATGATATGTTAGAAAGACTTACAGTGTGCTAGAACTAATACCAATATCCTCACACTTATGTCAAACATTGTCCTCAATGGAAAAAAAGATATAGAGTGAGAGAGTAACTTCCTAAGGCATATGGATTATAAAACTCACAGTGTGGGAAAACCTGATGAGTTACAAAACTCACCACTTTTTCCTTATTAAATTTTATAATTTTGCTATGCTATTGATGTAAATAATTGATTTTTACTTGGAATTTGATTTGGGACAAGTTTTTGAGTAGAAATTGAGAAAAAGAACAAAAAGAGGCTGTTTTAGAAGTTTTTTTAACTACAGGGTACAACCTTGCTCAAGGCTATTGCCCAAGGCGACGGACAGACTTGTCAATTATAATATGATTTTTTCAATTGTGCAGAGTTCAGATTAGTATAGAAGCAAACACAATCATATTAGGATTGGGATAAGAGTTATAATAAGAGTAATAAAGTTTCTTTTAAATTGTGAATATTTATCTTTTTGTTGGGAAAGCCTATATAAAGCCTGCCTTAGAATTAGAATAGGCATCTCATATTCTCTCTTCTTCTCTTCTCTCTTGGTCGACTTCTTCTTCTTCACCTTATTTATTTCTTTGTAATTTTATTATGACCCTTATAGGCTAAACTCTTTTATTCCATTGAAGGTTAATCAAAATTAAGATTTATTCAAAGTTGTAAGATTGCGTTTTAATTTCTGTTCTTCTTATTTATGTTTTTAATTAATTTCAGTTTTTGATAAATACCACCTCCATTATTGTCTTTTTATAAATTCAAGAGAGCTATTGAATATTCTGAAAAGACAACATAGTGTTAAAAGTAAATTTATAATTGTTTAATTGAATTAATACAAGTAGCAATTAGTATATTTATTTATGTTAAGTGATTAAGTGATTAATTGATTTGATTTTAATAATTCGCTTGTTATTATTGATCAAGTTTAGATCATTTTCTCTTAAAGCAGTTAATTAATTATAATTTTCTCTTAAAGCAGTTAATTAATTATAATTTTCTCTTAAAGCAGTTAATTAATTACACCTACACACTTGATGGATTGTTAATTAACTAGAAGTTCATTTAAAACGCGATATAAATTAATTTAATCATACTAAAATATTTGGTGGGATTCACTTGTTTGAAAGAATTGATGGAATTTGTATATTATGAACACTATAACCAAATAATAAATAATAAAATGAGCTATCATATAAATCAATTTATATATGATAGTTTTTATTTATATGATAGTTTTTAATTATTTTATAGTTGATAATTTTATTATTTAAAATAACTAATAATTTTATTATTTAAATTAATTTTTTTGAAATGGATTATTTAAATTAATTTGATAGTTAGTTAAAAATTCTTAAAAGATATATATAAAATATATTGATATTAAATTTTTTAAATAAAAACATAAATTAGATGAGAATTTTATTATTTAAATTAATTTTAGAGTTTGTTAAAAAAATTTAAAAAATTATTTAAATTAATAAAAATACAATTATAAGTAGTTGATGACCGCTGGATTTCTTCACCCCGGACCAGGGGCTTGACCACAACCAAAGGCCCATAACGTAGAGGCCCACGCACCTGATATGCACAACAAGCCTGGCTCATTCAACCTTTAAGGCCGGGCTCAATCAAGCTTCTTCACTCAGACCGGCCCAGTCCGCGACCAATAGGCCCTCTCCTCTCAGGCTCAGCGTCCGGCCCGACTCTCGGCCCAGCCCAGTATCCAGAGCCATACCCAGACAGCCTAGCAGATCCGCTCGAGCGTACGCACGGGGAGAATCAGAGGCCGTTACGCATGGAGCAGGCGGCTGATACCCTCGTACGCCCGAATCTGTATGTCAGAGACGCGTGTCCCAATCATGGAGAGGCCTTTACACGTCACCAGCAAGCATAGCGAAATGGATAAAAGGGGAGTCCCCTCCCCAGAAAGTTTAAGTTTACTTTTCAATACCAAAACCCTTGTAAAACCCTATTCTATTGGATCTCAGATCATCAATTGGCGCCGTCTGTGGGAAACGAAGGAGATCTTTTCATCACCGGAGTTTTCACTTTCAAAACCCACTGAGATCCACGATGGCAAACCACCAAGAAAGTAACCTTAACACTCCAAATGACCTGAGCTCTGCCCAAGATGGGCAGCAGTTCTCCTTTTCTAGCCCTACAACGTTGAATAACCAAACGCCTATTCCTCTTAATCCCTCGCCAAGCTTGGCAGGGAATACTCCCACCATGATTCTGTCTAACCAGGACATTCAAACCATGGCTCTCCAGCTACAGACTACTGCTCACTGGTTGGGGCAGATAATGCAACAGAGGGGCCTTAGCACCCCAGTAAATACACTCCCAGTAGTGGAGGAACCCAGAACCAATGAGCCCCGACCTACCTCTGACCGCCTCCAAACTAACAGCCACGATGCTGAGGAAGAGGAAGAACCGGAGGCCCGGATCCATGGGAGAAGGGCAAGAGAGTTGATAGAAAATGAGGAGGCGGACAACTATTCTGCCGGAACAACCAGGGCAACGAGAAATGAAACAGAGGAGGAGGAATACAGCTTGGGCAAAGGATCCAGCCCGGAAGACGAGAAAATGAACCAAAAGCTGAAAAGGTTGAAAGAGCAGCTCTTAGCCGAGCTAGGTAAGAACGATCAGAGCCAAACCTCCTTGCCCACCTCTTCTCCTTTCTCAAAGATAGTGCAGCAGGAGACCGTTCCCAAGAAGTTTATGATGCCGCCGATGGTGGCCTATAATGGAGCTGGTAACCCGAGAGAGCATGTCATGAACTATAAGACCTTCATGGAGTTGCAAACCCTGTCAGATGCCTTAATGTGTAAGGTGTTCCCAACAACGCTCTCGGGACCAGCGCGGGCGTGGTTCAACAGCCTGGAGGCCGGAAGCATCAAAAGTTTTGGAGATCTTGCCACCCGCTTCATCAGCCGGTTCATAGCCGGGGTGCCAGCAGATAGGAAGACGAGCTATCTAGAAACAGTGAAACAGAAAGAAGGTGAATCACTCAGAGAGTATGTCGCCCGCTTTAATACGGAGGCCCTGCAGATTCCCGAGCTAGATGAAGGAAGGGCGGTGGAGGCCATGCAAAAGGGAACAACCTCTGCTGAGTTCTTTGGTTCTTTAAGCAGGAAACCTCTGACCTCACTGGCTGAGTTGATGAAGAGGGCGGAGAAGTATATAAGGCAGGATGACGCCTTAGTGACGAGTAGATTTGCCAAAGGGATGGCAGGAAAAGAGAAAGCCCCGGAGGAGAGGAGGCCAGAGAGACACGAGAAGAAACATGGAAAGAGGCCTGAGCCGTACAAACAGGCCTGGGAGAGAAGGGATCAAAGGCCTCCTCCTCCTCCTCGGGCTCTTGAACCAAGAGTGCTCCCTCCTTGGGTTCCCGAGAAACCAACCCCCCTCAACGCTTCCAGAGCCGAAGTGCTCATGGCAGTCCAGGATAAGGAATTCCTCCAGTGGCCCAAACCCATGAAGTCGGAAGCAGATCAAAAAAATCCTGACAAGTATTGTCAGTACCACCGGAGCCATGGGCACGATACGAATAACTGTTTTCAGTTAATCGCGGAGATTGAGAGGCTGATAAAAAGGGGGCACCTCAAAAATTTTGTGAAGAAACCAGAGGGACAGAGGCCTCAGCCTGGTCCGACAACTCAGACGCCTAGGAGAATAGGAGCTGGACCAGTGAATGACGGGTCCAGTGGGACCATCCACATGATTGTTGGAGGAACGGGAGGACGGATGAGCCGTCGAGGAAAGAAGAGAAACCGGGAAGAAGTGCAGAAGCTAGAAGAGGCAGGCTTTATTAGGGAAGTCATGTACCCACAGTGGTTGGCAAATCCTGTGTTAGTCAAAAAAGCCAAAGGCAAATACAGGATGTGTATAGATTTTACCGACCTAAATAAGGCCTGCCCTAAAGATTGTTACCCCTTACCTGATATCAATAAAATGGTCGACTCAACGGCCGGTTTTGATTATATGTCTTCTTTGGATGCTATGTCGGGTTATCATCAAATCCCAATGGAAAGGTCGGATGAGGAAAAGACCTCATTTATAACTGAAGATGGAACTTATTGTTATAAGGCTATGCCCTTTGGATTGAGAAATGCCGGGGCAACGTATCAGAGGTTGATGAATAAAATCTTCAAAAACCAGATCGGTAGAAATCTGGAAGTATATGTAGACGATATGGTGGTCAAAAGTTCCACTTTCCAACAACACATAGCAGATTTGAGGGAGATATTTGGGGTGTTAGATCAGTACAGAATGAAGTTGAACCCAGCGAAATGTGCCTTCTTCATTAGGGGAGGAAAATTTTTGGGGTACATGGTGAGTGGTAAAGGCATTGAGCCTAATCCGGAGAAAGTGGAAGCCATACTGAATATGCCAGAACCGACCTGCGTAAGAGATGTTCAGAGACTAACCGGGAGAGTAGTAGCGCTTAACCGATTCATGTCGAGGTCGGCAGAAAAGTGCTTGCCATTCTTCAAAAAGCTAAGAAAAGTACCGAATTTCGAATGGACAGAAGATTGCCAAGAGGCCTTCATAGAGCTTAAGAAGTATCTTAGCTCGCCTCATGTGCTCAGCAGTCCTATAAAAGGAGAAGAACTTCTGATATATCTGGCGGCCTCAGAACAAGCAGTTAGCGTAGTGCTAGTAAGGGTGGAAGAAGAAGAGCAGAAACCTGTTTTCTACGTTAGCAAGGTACTCAGAGACACTGAGGTCAGATATTCGAACATTGAAAAATTGGCTTACGCCTTATTGCTAGCAGTCCGGAAATTCAGAGTTTATCTAGAAGGCCACCAAGGAGTCGTGATGACAGACCAACCCTTAAAGAAGATTCTACATAGGCCGAAAACTTCAGGGCGAATGTTGGCATGGTCTGTAGAAATTAGCCCTTACTGTCTAGAATACCGACCTCGAACAGCCATAAAATCCCAAGCCCTAGCTGACTTCATAGCGGAGTGCGCATTCAATGAGGAGAAAGGAGGATCATCCTCAGAGATATCAAGAAAGGGGGAAGAGAGAGAACCCTCCCAAGAATTTAGCTGGAAGCTGTATGTAGACGGAGCATCAGGTGCTGAGGGTAGTGGCACTGGGATAATGCTTAGGGGGCCAGAAGGTTTTAAAGTATGTTATGCCTTGCGTCTAGAATTTATGGCTTCTAACAATATGGCCGAATATGAAGCCCTGGTAAATGGAATGTTGGTAGCTTCGGAGGTAGGGGTAACCGACCTCGAGGTGAATAGCGACTCTCAGTTGGTGATCAACCAGGTGACGGAAGTATATCAGGCTAGGGACCCCATCATGCAGAACTATCTTGATAAAGTAAAAACTATAGAAGCCGAGCTCACGGGTCGGGGAGTTATCGTCAGATTTCAAAGAATACCTCAGGATGAAAATGAGGAAGCAGACCTGCTTAGTCGATTGACCAAAGAGGAGTTAGAACAGCTTCCCGATGAGGTATATATACAGCATGTCCGTACACCTGCTTTTAAAAAGACAAACACGGTACTGCAGGTAGAATAGAGCCCAACTTGGATGACCCCATACCTGAGATACTTGGAGGAGGGTGAGCTCCCCGAAGATAAAGATGAAGCCAGAAAGATAACAGCTCGTGCTGCCAACTACCAAGCAGTAAGGGGAACCTTATACAGAAAAGGGAAGTCCAGCCCATGGCTCCGGTGTGTGAGTCCGGAAGAAGCTGCGAAGGTAATGGAGGAAATACATAGAGGCCTATGTGGGGCTCACGAGGGAGTAGGGACATTAGCCAACAAAATATTCAGGCAAGGGTACTACTGGCCCACTGTTAAAAAAGAAGCAGAAGAGTTTGTCCGAAGGTGCGACGTATGTCAGAGATTTGCTAACGCCATCAGAACCCCTGCCACTCCTCAAGCGAGCATATCCAGTCCATGGCCTTTCTCACAATGGGGAATCGACATCCTGGGACCTTTCCCCAAGACTACGGGGCAAAGGAAATTCGTGGTGGTGGCTGTGGAATACTTCTCGAAATGGCCAGAGGCAGAAGCAATAGCCACAATCATAGCTCGCAAGATGATAGATTTCGTATGGGGACATATCATCTGCAGATTTGGCATACCTAGAGTGCTTATCTCAGACAACGGCAGACAATTTGACTGCAGCATTTTCAGAGCCTTCACGACGAACATGGGCATATGGCATAAGTTCTCCTCCTTGGCTCATCCTCAAACTAATGGCCAAACAGAAGTCACTAACAGAGCTATCCTTCAAGGATTAAAGAAACGGCTAGATGGCGCAAAGGAGAATTGGGCAGAAGAACTCAATAGCATACTATGGGCACTCCGAACCACTCCCAGAGCGCCCACTAAAGAAACACCGTTTGCACTTGCTTATGGCACAAAAGCCGTAGTCCCAGTTGAATTGCAGATCCCCACTCATCGAGTCCAATTCGTTAGTGAGAATACCAATGAGGATAAGTTAAGAAGCAACCTGGATGCTCTTGAGGAAGTCAGGGAAGAAGCCCAAGTCCGAACTGCAGCTTATCAACAACGAGCAGCGAGATATTACAACCAAAAGGTCAGAGAGAGAAGCTTAAAAGTGGGAGATCTGACCTTAAGAAACCTGGAAGCTACAGGAAAAAGAGCGGCCGCGGGCAAGTTAGCACCGATCTGGGAAGGTCCTTTCAAGGTGACAAAATTGGTCAAGCCAGGGGTATACCGAATCGAAGATATGCAAGGAAACCCCGAGCCCCACGCTTGGAACATCCAGCACCTAAAAAGGTATTTTCCTTGAAATATTTGTAAAGAAAAACATTGTATTTTGACAAATATGAGTAAATAAAAATTGTTTATACAATATGAATTATCTTTATGAATAATATTCCTCCACGAAAAAGAATAATATTCCTCCATGAAAAAGAAAGAACAGGGCTCAGAAAGATCCCTTGAAACAAGACCTCAATTAGGCACAAAACCAGCTGAGATGACGAAGCGACAGTAAGGCCAATGAGCCTGAATCTTGTGCAAACACCTCAAGAAGACACAAAAAACTGCCGGCGGGGCCCCGAGGTCACCCCGAAATGGCCGGTGAGGATCTTAAAGATGCCTCCCGGAGCATGAAGACCGGGATCCCCTAGAACTCCCGGGAAAACAAAACAAAAACTGCCGGCGGGGCCCCGAGGTCACCCCGGAACGGCCGGTGAAGATCTTAAAGATGCCTCCCGGAGTATGAAGACCGGGATCCCCTAGAACTCCCAGGAAAACAAAACAAAAACTGCCGGCGGGGCCCCGAGGTCACCCCGGAACGGCCGGTGAGGATCTTAAAGATGCCTCCCGGAGCATGAAGACCGGGATCCCCTAGAACTTCCGAGAAAACAAAACAAAAAACTGCCGGCGGGGCCTCGAGGTCACCCCGGAACGGCCGGTGAGGATCTTAAAGATGCCTCCAGGAGCATGAAGACCGGGATCCCCTAGAACTCCCGGGAAAACAAAACAAAAAACTGCCGGCGGGCCCCGAGGTCACCCCGGAACGGCCGGTGAGGATCTTAAAGATGCCTCCCGGAGCATGAAGACCGGGATCCCCTAGAACTCCCGGGAAAACAAAACAAAAAACTACCGGCGGCGCCCCGAGGTCACCTCGGAACAAAAACAGCCAGGGTCTCGTAAAGATCTTCTGAAAACAAAAATGGTCGGAGAAGGACTTAAGAGCCTCACAAAAGGAAAATTTCCCATAACATATGCAGGGACAACTTATAAAATACAGTTCCGACCTCACAAAAAAAGAGAGGAGCCCAGAGCTACCAAGGCAAAATCAGGTTCTGACCTCCTGAAGAGGTTCGGGGCACAATGGCCAAAAAGCGCCGACCGAGCCCAGAGCTACCAAGGCAAAATCAGGTTCCGACCTCCTGAAGAGGTTTGGGGCACAATAGCCAAGAAGCGCCGACCTCGAAACAGACGCTAACGCTAAAAGATTGGCTATCGGGCAAAATGCCGAGCTCCCAGCTCGGATAGACCTATATTAAGCTCAAGGTCGAGCTCCCAGCTCGGATAGACTTGCATCCTCAAAAGCCCAAGGTATGAAGGCCAAAACAAAAGGCCGGGCTCCCTCTTTCAAAAGGCTCATAAACGAAGAAATCTGTAAGAGGATAAATGAAGGAGGAAAAGGCTATACTCCAAAATCAGTTTATCGGGAACAGACATCCAAATTCACAACCAAGAAGGAAAGGCTAAAAGCAAAAAACAGACATGCTAGTCGCCATTAAAAGGTATGAGATTTGATCTTTCAGACTATTAGCTAAGAGCTGAGCTTCCAACTCAAGAGCAATCCAGAGCTTATGAATGAGAATACATAGTGTACAAATATGAGAAAAAAGATATTAGAGT
Source organism: Manihot esculenta (assembly GCF_001659605.2). Lineage (NCBI taxonomy): Eukaryota > Viridiplantae > Streptophyta > Magnoliopsida > Malpighiales > Euphorbiaceae > Manihot > Manihot esculenta. The sequence goes on from NC_035177.2 coordinate 12,126,508, forward strand.
ACTTTGAGGAAAAAGAAAACTGATATTTTATTACAAATAACTATTACAAATTATCCTTCTGACGAGGTGGGGGGATAAATAGTCCTTAAAGGACTTACATCAGTAAGAACACCCTCGCCTACATTATTTCTACTTGCAGTCACATCTGAAGGAAGCTCGGAATCCCTTGGATCAGAGCCCTCAACGTTTACAACAGGAGCTATCTCTGACTCAAGGTGGAGATCCTCCTTCTCAGAGTTAGGGTCATCCTTCCCTGACTCAAGGACTTCCACGTCCTCCCCCTCTAGCTCGGACTCTTCCGAAGAAGACTCAGCTGGCCGGCATATGTCCCTCCGGCAATCTCCTCGGGGCATAGGGAAATCATCCTCCCCATACAACACTGGCTCGCCATCTGAGTCCACTTCGTACTTGCGAAGCTCGGCCAAAGGAGTATCAGGAGCGTGTCTGGCTTCTCTTAAACCGCGATTATAGCCGGTCACATACATATGGAAGGCTTTCTTAAGAATAGCCGCTTTCATTTCACCAGAAGCCTTATACTCATTAAGATGTGCTTCACAGGCCTCAGCTACAAATTCTTTAAACTCAGCTTTAAACTCAGAAGAGTCCTTGTAGTCCTGAAGATGAGCCTCATAGGCCTGCTCAATTTTCCCCTTCAGCTCATCAGACTCTTGATACTCCGCAATACATTGCTCGCGCACTAGCTGAGCCTTGTTTTCAACATGCTTTACTACCCCAAGCAGGGCTGAACACTTGCGCTCTAAGGTTTTGACTTCATGATTGAGCTGCTGGTGGCGAAGGTTGAACTCTTCAGCCGATGAAGCCAGGTCTCTGATACGATCAGAGCTCGTGATCAACTCCTGCTCAAGGACCTCCACCCGAGCTAGGGCCATTTCCTTCTGAGCCTTCACTTCCTTCAGCTGAGCTTGAAGCTCTTCAAAATCAGCCTTTAAGGCCTCATATTGTTGCTCGACCTCAGCTTTTTGCCTCACGGCCTCATCCCTTTCACTAAGTGCCTCCGTCATAGAGGACAACTGCTTCAAAACTTCTTTACAACGAACCTCCACTGCAGCTGCCCTCTCATCAGACGCTTTGAGAACCTCACGGGTCTGAGACAGCTCTGCTTCTAAAGACTTGGTATGCCCTGCTGTCTCAGCCGCCTTCTCATCAGCCTTTCTAAGGGCCTCCAGTGCAGAATGCAACTCCACCTGGAGGGACTGGATTTGCTCCCGAGCAGCTGCTAGATTACCCCTCGCATCACTGGTTGCAGACAGATTTTCCTCCAGACGTGCCTCTTCAATCCGGCGGTCTACGGACTCCTGGAGGGAGCGATCACGAACATCCACCTCCATAAAGAGGCCCGTCACCTAGAAAGGAAGAACAACTATCAAGAAAAAGAAACACAACAAACCTAAAGAGAGGTGAAAAAATAACTTACCATCAGAAGCATTTCTCTAATTGAAGATCCGAGCTCCTCACGAGAGCGAGATCGGAAGGACACCTGCTCCTTGGTAGAACTGGCTAAAAGACCAGTCAGGGCAAGAAGACGAGGATCCGAAGCCTCTGTAATTCCTTCGAACATTCGCTCTCTGAGAAGTTCGGCGACAGCATTGGCCGGAGACTCGGAGGTAATGTCTGATGTGTTCAGAACGTTGCCGGAGGGAGACAATGAAGGCATAGCAGAAACACCTTTCTCCTTCCCAGTGGGAGGAAGAGCTGGAGAAGATCCTGCAGCAGTCCTGGACTTCTTCCGAGCAGGAGACGAGGAAGATGCTCCGGAGAGGGCTGGACGCTTGTCCCCGGTCTTCGGTGGAACGCCCTCAGATCCCTCAGGCTCAGTCCTCGCAGGGGCAGGGGCATCTTGAGCAGAAACTTCTGAGATTTGGTCATCTAGGAGGATGATCTCCATCCCTGTCCCAGAGGCCTCTTTGTCTTCAGTAGTAGGGGATTTAGATTTTCTCCCTGATACCCCTCCAGGAGAATGGGCAATACCCTGCTCCACTTGTTCAGCACCTTGGGTCTGCTCCGCAATAGCTAGGGAGGCTTCCCTCACGACCTCTGAGGAGGCTGGAGTAGATCTAGACCCTTCAGCAGGCTTCGAAGTTGAGCTCGATCCACCCCGGCTAGACAGCCGCGATGACTTGGTGCTACGAGAGCTCGGCTTCGAAGCTCTAGAAGAAGCTTTGGTGAGAGGTCGGTTAACCTTTTTGGAGGAAGCAGCTTGAACCATCTCCGCAGCAATCTCAGTCACTGAACGCCCATCCCCAAAGGCGTCGAAAATGGCATGCATATTATCCCGAGACAGGACAAAGTTCTTGGGGAACTTGATGTCATCCATTTTTACCTCAGAAGCTGCAAAAGAAACGAAATTATAAAGAATCAGCATACTTTCCGATATTATAAGCAAAGAAGAAACAGAATAGTCGGACAAGGCATTATACCCGTGTCCCGGATATCCCTAAGATTGGACGCGAACATACACTTCTCGACATCATACTTCCTCTCAACGGAAGTCAGTCGAAGCAGCCCGACCTGCTCAATAAGACTCAATTGGGGCAGCTCATTGCAACCCGGAAAGATCTCCCCCCAACTTAGATCCACCTCCCACGTTCGGGCGGACTCTAATTTTAACTCCGCCACAAGGAAGTTCTCCACCCATCCCTTTATGGAGTCCTTGTGTAACGACCCGAAAATCGGACCGCTACCGGCGCTAGGATCCGGGTCGACTTAAGGCCGCCGGGACCCGTAGCAAGCCAAACATACATCCTGGAAACCTGTATAATCCCATACATGATCAACAACATACATAAAAATTTAAAACCTTTCTTTCAAACATCCAACTCAACCTGAGCATAGTCATAAACATAAACATGATCCCTCTGTGGGATCTCATCAATGCCCCAACGGGCGATACAATCATGAGATGAGTTGGCTAATATCTGTATCATCAAATATCTAAGATCATGCATCAACAAGGGATTACAATACTCATAGGGTCAAGCACATCTATAACCTCAATATACCTCATTACATAACATACTGCAATCTCTTACATTTCATCATAGTACAATTGTCATGTCCACAATCTAGCTATTACATACACATACTTCAAAACTCTGGCTAACCTCCTGGTCTACCCTGTACCTGCACATCTGGGGTTAGGGGAGAGGGGTGAGCTACAAAGCCCAGTGAGCAGAATAGTGAAATCATATATTAAAATTTCATGCCATTATGTAATGCAACACATCACAACTAATCACATCTCGGATGGTATTGTCACCAATAGTCCTCTACATAGTCCAACTGTGCCGGGACGTAGAATGGGTACAACCGGTCTTTCCCTTATCATAACATATCATAACATACCAATGTGCCAGGGACGTAGAATGGGTACAACCTGGACTTTCTCTTACATCGTGCCAGGGACGTAGAATGGGTACAACCTGGACTTCCATACCATATCATGCCGTAACATCGTCATATCATATGAGGACTAAAGGATCATCCAATAACCAATCCACATCAACATCATAAATGCAATGCAACATATTCGTGAATACTAATGCAAACAACCTACTATATCTCATGGCATTCATGATGCATGGATCATGCTCAAATTTCATATTTCATTTATTTTAAAACTTAAGGTTTATACCACTCACCTCTGGCTAGCTCTGACAAACTCTGTAGCAGCTGGCTCACTGCTGGGGTCCTCGGTTCCTCGGGTCCGAACCTACACAGGTGGACTCCAATGAGGGACCAAATATACATAAACATAACTCTAATATACTCCCCAAAAACCCCCTAAAACATCATAAAACAACTACATAAAAACATGCAAGAAATGGCTGGACGGGGCACTTTCGGCGGCAGGTTCGGCGGCCGAAAGTCCCTCCAGAACCGAAAGTCAGGCAGGTTCGGCGGCACCTTCGGCGGCCGAAAGTCCCAGACAGAGACGAAAGTCTCCTTTCGGGGGCAAGCTTCGACAGCCGAATGCTGCCTCCACAAGGGGGTTCGGCGGCCGAAACTCCCTTCGGCTGCCGAACCTGGTTTCTCCCAAATGGGCAGAAACTTGGTTCAAACGAACCTCTTGCCTCCCAAAACCTCAAATCATGCATAAACTTGTTCTAAAACATGCATACACATCATACATCACACCTAGGGGTCTCAAACTATCAAATACCCCAACTACAACACTTCAAACATGCCACATTGTTCAAAAACATAACATTTGCTTAAAAACTCATACAACCCTATACATGCCATTCTATCCATAAAACAACTTAAAACTTACTTAAAACATATGATGAGCTTAAGATCGGCTCTTACCTCTTGAAGATCGAGAGAGAGACGACCTAAACTCGGAGATCCAAGCAAATGAGCTCCTGAGTTCCCAAAGCTCCAAAACTTGTCTTAAATGCTCAAAACTTGCAATGAGAGGTGAAAACTCAAGAAAATGGAGGGGATTTGAAGAAAGAACACAAGATCTGGGGAGAGGGAGGTCGGAAGCTAGCTATGGCCGAAAATGGGAGAAAGCTCGCCTATTTCGGCTAAGTGACCCTTTTATAGTGGCTAGCCAGGCCACGTTCGGGGGCCGAAAGTGCTTCCGCATGCATGCCATGTTCGGCGGCCGAACCTGGACTTCCCTCACTCATGCTTTCGGGGGCCTAACGTGCCTCCAAAACGCATGCATGTTCGGCGGCCGAACTTGACTTTCGGCGGCCGAACCTGGGTTTTCCTCCAAAGACTTTTCATGCAAAAACTCATTTAATTTTTCATACTTAACCATGAAATACCTTAAAACATTTTATGAAAACATGTTTCTACCCTACTAGAGGCTTCCAACATCCGAGATTCCACCGGACGGTAGGAATTCCGATACCGGAGTCTAGCCGGGTATTATATTCTCCCCCCCTTAAAAACATTCGTCCCCGAATGTACCTCAACTAGCACACAACATGGCATCAAACATAACATACACACATAGCACATAAACACATAGAGATCTAACCTTAAAAGAGATGAGGGTACTGCTGGAGCATAGACTCCCGTGTCTCCCAAGTGCATTCCTCCAAATTGTGGTGGTTCCACAGGACTTTCACCATCGGGATTTCCTTGTTTCTAAGCTTCCTGATCTGGGTGTCAATGATCCGCACTGGCTGCTCAACATAGGTGAGATCCTCTTGGACCTCCACATCAGGCTCACTAAGAACCTTGCTCGGATCTGACACAAACTTCCTTAACATTGAAACATGGAAAACCGGGTGGATTCTTTCCATTGAAGCAGGTAAATCCAGCTTGTACGATACATTCCCAATCCTTTGCAAGATTTCAAAGGGTCCGATGTATCGTGGGGCTAGTTTACCTTTCTTCCCGAAGCAAACCACTCCCTTCATTGGAGACACCTTGAGCAATACCAGATCCCCCTCCTGAAACTCTAACTGTCTCCTGCGGACGTCTGCATAGCTCTTCTGTCTGCTGGCAGCAGTCTTGATTCTCTCTCTGATTATGGGTACCACCCTGCTGGTGATCTCTACTAGCTCAGGCCCTGCTAAGGCCTTTTCTCCAACTTCCTCCCAGCAAACAGGTGATCTGCACTTCCTTCCGTACAAAGCTTCATATGGAGCCATCCCGATGCTAGCATGATGGCTGTTGTTGTAGGCAAACTCCACCAAAGGTAGATGTTGCCTCCAAGAACCGCCAAAGTCCAGCACACACATTCTGAGCATATCTTCGATAGTCTGGATGGTCCTTTCGGACTGTCCGTCCGTCTGGGGGTGGAAGGCAGTACTGAAATCCAACCTAGTACCCATGGCACTCTGCAGACTCCGCCAAAACCTGGAGGTGAACTGGGGCCCTCTATCTGACACTATTGAAACAGGAACCCCATGCAGCCTGGCGATCTCATCCATATACACCTGCGCCAACTTGTCCACAGAATAGCCACTCCTGACAGGGATGAAGTGAGCAGATTTGGTGAGTCTGTCCACAATCACCCATATGGAGTCCACTCTGTTGGACGCCGCCGGTAACCCCACTACGAAATCCATAGCTATGTTTTCCCATTTCCATTCTGGAATAGGTAGCGGGTTAAGCATTCCAGCCGGCTTCTGATGTTCCAGCTTCACCCTCTGACACACTTCGCAGGATGACACGAACTGTGCCACTTCTTTCTTCATAGCTGGCCACCAATAAACCTTCTTTAGATCTTGATACATCTTGGTGGCTCCGGGGTGAATGCTGTATATTGCATTATGAGCCTCTCTCATAATGTCTCCTTTTAGCCCAATGTCATCTGGTACACATAGTCTGCTCCCATAGCGGAGGATCCCCTTATTGTCAAATCTGAACTCGCTGTCCTTGCTTGACTGAACAGTCCTGGCAATCTTCACTAACTCTGGGTCCTCATGCTGTTTCTGAGCCACCTGCTCCAGAAACACTGGTGTCACTTTCATCTGGGCCACCAAGGCACCTGTACTAGACAACTCCATCTGTAGACCTTCCTCAATAAGCTTGTAGAACTCCTTCACCACTGGTCTTCTCTCTGCCGTGATGTGGGATAGACTGCCTAGTGACTTCCGGCTTAGGGCGTCTGCCACGACATTCGCCTTACCTGGATGATACTGAATCTTGCAATCATAGTCACTCAGCAGCTCCACCCATCTCCTCTGTCTCAAATTCAAATCTCTTTGACTCAGGATGTACTGCAGGCTTTTATGATCTGTGAAGATCTCACATTTTACCCCGTAGAGGTAGTGCCTCCACATCTTGAGTGAAAAGATTATTGCTGCCATCTCAAGGTCATGCGTGGGGTAATTCAACTCATGCTTCTTCAGCTGCCTATAAGCATAAGCAATCACCCTTTCATTCTGCATCAGTACACAACCCAGTCCCACACGAGACGCATCACAAAAGACTGTAAAGTCTTCATCACCAGATGGCAGAGCTAAAACTGGTGCTGAAGTCAACCTCTTCTTAAGCTCTTCAAAACTCTCTTCGCACTGGTCGGTCCACAGAAACTTCTGATTCTTCCTGGTTAACCTGGTCAGAGGAGCTGCTATCTTTGAGAAGTCCTGAACGAACCTCCTGTAGTAACCTGCCAAACCCAAGAAACTTCTAATCTCTGTCACTGAAGTGGGTCTAGGCCAGTTAGCCACAGTTTCTGTCTTCTTGGGGTCTACCTCTATCCCATTCTCTGACACTACATGCCCCAAGAACGAAATGCTCCTCAGCCAAAATTCACACTTAGAGAACTTGGCATACAAGCCATGTTCCCTCAAAGTCTGCAAGACCAACCGCAGATGATGGGCATGCTCCTCTGCATTCCTGGAATACACTAAGATATCATCTATGAAGACAATAACAAAGTGATCCAGATACTGACTAAACACTCTATTCATGAGATCCATGAATGCTGCAGGGGCGTTGGTTAACCCGAACGGCATTACAAGGAACTCAAAATGCCCATATCTGGTCCTGAAAGCTTTCTTCGGCACATCTTCATCCCTTATCCTTAGCTGATGGTACCCCGATCTCATATCTATTTTGGAGAAACAACCTGCTCCTGCTAACTGGTCGAATAGATCATCGATCCTTGGCAAAGGGTACCTATTCTTGGTAGTGACTTTGTTCAACTGCCTGTAGTCGATACAAAGTCTAAGGGATCCATCCTTCTTTCTCACAAACAAGACCGGAGCACCCCAATGTGAGGTACTCTGTCGGATGAAACCCTTTTCTACCAGCTCTTGCAACTGCTCTTTCAACTCCTTTAATTCGGCTGGAGCCATCCTGTAGGGAGGGATAGAGATCGGTCTAGTTCCAGGCACCAACTCTATCTCGAACTCTATCTCCCTAGCAGGTGGTAAACCTGGAAGCTCATCCGGAAAAACATCCTGAAACTCTCTGACAACTGGCACCGAGGCCGGCTCCCTGATCTGACTGCCTAGCTCTCTCACATGAGCTAAGTACCCCTGACATCCCTTCCTAAGCAACCTACGAGCCTGAAGAGCTGATATCAGACCTCTAGGCGTGCCCCTCATGTCTCCTATGAAGACGACCTCTGACCCGTTCTGATCTCTGAACTTGACTACCTTGTCCCTGCAGTCTAAGGTAGCACCACGGTAGATAGCCAATCCATCCCTAGAATGACGTCAAAGTCTGTCAAATCTAGAACCACAAGGTCGGCGGAGAGGCATCTTCCCTCAATAAAAACTGGACTGTACTGGCAGACTGACACTGCCACTGACGGGTCACACTTGGGTCCACTGACCCAAAGGGGACACTCTAACCCAGAGACTATCAGACCCAACCTCTCAACGGCTCTCGGAGCAATAAATGAATGAGATGCACCCGGGTCCATTAATTCATACACATCAGAACACCCAATGACGAGATTACCTGACACCACGGTATTGGATGTGTTAACCTCCTGCTGAGTCATGGTGAAGATCCTGGCTGGAGCTGATGGACCTTCACCTCGAGAACCAGAAGAAGAGGCTGCCCCTCTCCCTCTACCTCTGCCACTGCCCTGAGTTGTGGCTGGAACTGCTGGCTGTGCCACACTACCAGAAGCTGTCTGCTGGGGCTGGCCCATAAAAGGCGCTCTAGGACACTCCCGAGCTATGTGTCCCTCCTGTCCACATCTGAAACATGTATTAGTCCCAGCTCGACACACTCCCCTGTGCGGTCTTCCACATCTCTGGCAATCTGTACCATCTGAGCCTGAGCTCGAGCCACCGCCAAATCCCAGACCGGATTTCAACTTGTTCCAAAACTTATTCTTCTTCGGCTTCCTGGTGGTGTTATCCCACCTCTTCTTACCTGAGCTCTGAGAAGAGAGACCTGGCCCTCCTCTGCCTGGGGTCTTAACCCCTGAAGACTGGGTCACTGACTGCTTCACTGACCCCTCAACTATAGCACTTGCTTCCATTCTTCGAGCCATATCCACCACAGTGTGGAAACTTTCTCTCTCAGCTGACTGAATCAACGAGGAGTACCTGGAATGCAGCTTCATAACATACCTCTTGGCTTTCTTCGTATCTGTATCTAGAGCTTGCCCTGAAAAAGGCAATAGCTCTAAGAATTTATCCGTGAACTCCTCTACACCCATATGCTCTGACTGCCTCAGTTGCTCAAATTCAACCATCTTCAGTTCTCTAGAACTGTCTGGAAAAGCCCATCCAGCGAACTCATTCGCAAATTCTTCCCATGTCATACCGTCTAGTCTCGGGTCCACATAACACTTGAACCATTCCCGTGCCTTCTTGCACTTTAAAGTGAACCCTGCCATCTGAATGGCCCTGCTGTCACTTGCCCCTAGCTCATCAGTTATTGTCTTCACCACTCTCAGATACTCAAAGGGGTCATCCCCTGACTTGTATTTGGGAGCATCTAGCTTGAGGTAATCTGTCATCTTTACCTTGCTCCCATCAGCTGAGCTAGGTCTAGGAGGTTGAGTAACTGGAGCTGCTGGTTCTGTAGGTGGTGGAGGTGGAGGTGCAGCATTCCCCGAGGTGGGGTTTGCCGGGTCTGGATAGAAGGGTGAGGGTGGATAAGCTGGGTACTGTGTGTAAGGTGGATAGAAAGGTGGATAGGGCATGTAGGTAGGGTAGGGGTTAAAACTGGAGTAATCCGATGTACCTCCCATCGGATACCCTGAACCCTGTGGGAAGGGTGGATAATGGGGTGGAAAACCATACCCCGAGGCCTGAACGCCTCCCTGAGACTCCCCTGTCCCTTCTTCCTCCATGCTCACATCCAGGTTCCCATCCCTCCTCTGATCCTCTTCCATAACCTCCCTCACTTCTGAAGAACTTCCTCCTCTATCCTTCCCCCTTCTGCTAGCATCAAAAGACCTTCTAGGGTCCCTTGACACTCTTTCTCTGTTGGCTCTACAAGACATTGCCCTAGGCAATGTGGGAGGACGGGCGCTCGTGCCCTCATCCTCAGGTGGCACTCCAGTCAATCGTGCAGATCGACGAGTTCCTCTCATCCTGTTTTCTGAAAAACAGTACACATCAAGCAAGCATTAGCATCATATGGTTCATGTGGGCACACATGAACCCTCATCACATACATCACATAGCATAGCATATCATTAATGCACATGCACAGAGTCATGGCAATTCACATCATCATACAAGACAGGACTCAACATCCTATCCTAGTGGACATGATCTTCCTATTGTGCTTGACCTTCTAGAACATCTATGAGCCCGACACTCTAGGTCCGATCCTATGAACCTAGGGCTCTGATACCATTCTGTAACGACCCGAAAATCGGACCGCTACCGGCGCTAGGATCCGGGTCGACTTAAGGCCGCCGGGACCCGTAGCAAGCCAAACATACATCCTGGAAACCTGTATAATCCCATACATGATCAACAACATACATAAAAATTTAAAACCTTTCTTTCAAACATCCAACTCAACCTGAGCATAGTCATAAACATAAACATGATCCCTCTGTGGGATCTCATCAATGCCCCAACGGGCGATACAATCATGAGATGAGTTGGCTAATATCTGTATCATCAAATATCTAAGATCATGCATCAACATGGGATTACAATACTCATAGGGTCAAGCACATCTATAACCTCAATATACCTCATTACATAACATACTGCAATCTCTTACATTTCATCATAGTACAATTGTCATGTCCACAATCTAGCTATTACATACACATACTTCAAAACTCTGGCTAACCTCCTGGTCTACCCTGTACCTGCACATCTGGGGTTAGGGGAGAGGGGTGAGCTACAAAGCCCAGTGAGCAGAATAGTGAAATCATATATTAAAATTTCATGCCATTATGTAATGCAACACATCACAACTAATCACATCTCGGATGGTATTGTCACCAATAGTCCTCTACATAGTCCAACTGTGCCGGGACGTAGAATGGGTACAACCGGTCTTTCCCTTATCATGACATATCATAACATACCAATGTGCCAGGAACGTAGAATGGGTACAACCTGGACTTTCTCTTACATCGTGCCAGGGACGTAGAATGGGTACAACCTGGACTTTCTCTTACATCGTGCCAGGGACGTAGAATGGGTACAACCTGGACTTCCATATCATATCATGCCGTAACATCGTCATATCATATGAGGACTAAAGGATCATCCAATAACCAATCCACATCAACATCATAAATTGAATGCAACTGACAGAACGGTTGTCGAAGCCGGTCAAAATAAATAACCTGTTTAACTACCAACAATATTAAAATTGTAGACAGTGGTAAGAGGATCGTATCCACAGGGAATTGATACTCGTTTACCTTCCTTGAATAGACCAAATTAACAAACAGAAAATAAATAGACAATGAAAATAAAGTGCGAGAAAATTAAAAAGGGGGGGTATTGAGATTGATTTGATTAAGCTAATGAAAAGAGTAATTAAAAAGTAAGCAGAAAGTAAATTGAGGGTAAAACAATGATGGTAAAAGCTCTAGTTGAAGATTTAGATCCACTTTAGTTGATGGGATTGATCATTGACTCAAAAGTTCCTTTGTTGATTCAATAAATTGGCCATGGAGATTGAAGAAGCTTCTCACATCCATAGTCTCTCTTTTAGATTAAATTAATTAGGGAAAGTCCACCAATCAATTACTAATTAACAATTGCCAAAGAACGTCTTTGAGCCTTAGGCCTTTTGCAAAAGTCAATTGCATAAAGTAATGGAGAGAACCAATTCTAGTCACCCACATGCATGGAGACAACACTAGATCATGCAATTTCCTTGGTTGTGCACCAAGTGTTCTTATGTTTAAACGATTCAAGCAAATACGGACTTAAAATCATTCAAAACAACAATATATCACTTTGCAACAAAAATCAATGGAGATCTTAAATAACAAAGCAATAATATCCTTAAGCATGAAATCACAAGAATACTGAATAACAAAAGGTAAAACAATGAATGTCCAAGTCTCTCAATCCACAATACAACTAAAGCTTCACTTGATCTTCAACTAGAATGAAAGGTTTCAGCCACTCATGGCTGAAACAAAAACCATAAAGAAAGGTAGAAGAAGAAAAGAAGAAGCCGAAGGTGGTGGAGGCGCGGCCTTGCTTGATCCGGATGGAGAAGGAGAAGATGAGTCTGAAAGGAGTCCAAAAATCGTGGCTGCCAAAGAGAGTACCTTTTTATAGAGTTTTGGTGCTGCCTAGGTCTTCCTTATTAGTGTAGAGGCTGCCCAAGGTGCTGCCCAAACTCAACTTGCTGCCCAAGTTGTTGCAGAAGAGGAAAGAATCGTAGTGCATGCACTTCAGAAGGCAGGTGCGCGCAGATGGCTTTCAGAATAGGAAAGGGACGTACCTTGTGTCTGAAAAGGAAGGAAGAGTGATCCAAGGATGCCAATAGAGGAAGAAAAGTCGTGGCTTGCTCTGCAGGAGGGAGGCATGCGCGTGGATAGCACTGAAAGGGAAGGAGGCGCGCGGATCAGGCTTTGCAGAAGAGGTAGGCGCGCGGACAGCACTGTATAGGAAATATTTGCTGTCCAAACTTCCTATTTAGATGGATCCTCTATTGAATTATGAATCTGGACTGAATGAAGGCCAAGTGCATAGAGATCTCCTTCCTGAATAGAGAGTAGTGCGCAGATCATGTTGCAGAAGGCAAGTAGTGCGCAGTCATTGAATGCAAGAGGGAAAGTGGATCTGCCAAGTCTTTCCTTTTCAGGTGGAGCCTTCGTTTGAATTTTAAACGCTGAACGCAGAAGAGGCAAGTGTGCCTTCATGAGATCTTGCTGCCTAAATTGGAAGATATGACTGCTGCAGTATGTGCACATCTTTGAATAAGGAAAGAAATATCTGCGATTTGAATTTTAAATAATCCTCTGACTGAGCTTTCCTTATTTGCTTTTGCCTCTGCACTTTCCTCATTTGAAGACTTTCCTTTTCTGAAAACTAGCCTTATTTGAAGACTTTCCTTTCTTGGCACACGTTCAAAACAAGGCAGGAAGGATTCTGCAGTTCGAATTTCGGACAGTTTGCTGACTGCGCTCTTTGACTCTTTCCTTGTTTGGCACTTTCCATATATGAAACTTTCCTTTTCTGGAACTTTCCATATTTGGCACTTTTTGGCAGTTTTAAGAGCGTTTTCTCCAGAATGTCTTTTCACACCTAGTTTCTGCAAAACATGAACAAAACAACCAAATTAGGCAGAAAATGTGCAAATAAACATCATTAAGATCATGATAATATGGCCTAAAATGCGCTCTGTCAGCAACATATTCGTGAATACTAATGCAAACAACCTACTATATCTCATGGCATTCATGATGCATGGATCATGCTCAAATTTCATATTTCATTTATTTTAAAACTTAAGGTTTATTCCACTCACCTCTGGCTAGCTCTGACAAACTCTGTAGCAGCTGGCTCACTGCTGGGGTCCTCGGTTCCTCGGGTCCGAACCTACACAGGTGGACTCCAATGAGGGACCAAATATACATAAACATAACTCTAATATACTCCCCAAAAACCCCCTAAAACATCATAAAACAACTACATAAAAACATGCAAGAAATGGCTGGACGGGGCACTTTCGGCGGCAGGTTCGGCGGCCGAAAGTCCCTCCAGAGCCGAAAGTCAGGCAGGTTCGGCGGCACCTTCGGCGGCCGAAAGTCCCAGACAAAGACGAAAGTCTCCTTTCGGGGGCAAGCTTCGGCAGCCGAATGCTGCCTCCACAAGGGGGTTCGGCGGCCGAAACTCCCTTCGGCTGCCGAACCTGGTTTCTCCCAAATGGGCAGAAACTTGGTTCAAACGAACCTCTTGCCTCCCAAAACCTCAAATCATGCATAAACTTGTTCTAAAACATGCATACACATCATACATCACACCTAGGGGTCTCAAACTATCAAATACCCCAACTACAACACTTCAAACATGCCACATTGTTCAAAAACATAACATTTGCTTAAAAACTCATACAACCCTATACATGCCATTCTACCCATAAAACAACTTAAAACTTACTTAAAACATATGATGAGCTTAAGATCGGCTCTTACCTCTTAAAGATCGAGAGAGAGACGACCTAAACTCGGAGATCCAAGCAAATGAGCTCCTGAGTTCCCAAAGCTCCAAAACTTGTCTTAAATGCTCAAAACTTGCAATGAGAGGTGAAAACTCAAGAAAATGGAGGGGATTTGAAGAAAGAACACAAGATCTGGGGAGAGGGAGGTCGGAAGCTAGCTATGGCCGAAAATGGGAGAAAGCTCGCCCATTTCGGCTAAGTGACCCTTTTATAGTGGCTGGCCAGGCCACGTTCGGGGGCCGAAAGTGCTTCCGCATGCATGCCATGTTCGGCGGCCGAACTTGGGTTTCGGCGGCCGAACCTGGACTTCCCTCACTCATGCTTTCGGGGGCCTAACGTGCCTCCAAAACGCATGCATGTTCGGCGGCCGAACTTGACTTTCGGCGGCCGAACCTGGGTTTTCCTCCAAAGACTTTTCATGCAAAAACTCATTTAATTTTTCATACTTAACCATGAAATACCTTAAAACATTTTATGAAAACATGTTTCTACCCTACTAGAGGCTTCCGACATCCGAGATTCCACCGGACGGTAGGAATTCCGATACCGGAGTCTAGCCGGGTATTACATTCTCCCCCCTTAAGAACATTCGTCCCCGAATGTACCTCAACTAGCACACAACATGGCATCAAACATAACATACACACATAGCACATAAACACATAGAGATCTAACCTTAAAAGAGATGAGGGTACTGCTGGAGCATAGACTCCCGTGTCTCCCAAGTGCATTCCTCCAAATTGTGGTGGTTCCACAGGACTTTCACCATCGGGATTTCCTTGTTTCTAAGCTTCCTGATCTGGGTGTCAATGATCCGCACTGGCTGCTCAACATAGGTGAGATCCTCTTGGACCTCCACATCAGGCTCACTAAGAACCTTGCTCGGATCTGACACAAACTTCCTTAACATTGAAACATGGAAAACCGGGTGGATTCTTTCCATTGAAGCAGGTAAATCCAGCTTGTACGACACATTCCCAATCCTTTGCAAGATTTCAAAGGGTCCGATGTATCGTGGGGCTAGTTTACCTTTCTTCCCGAAGCAAACCACTCCCTTCATTGGAGACACCTTGAGCAATACCAGATCCCCCTCCTGAAACTCTAACTGTCTCCTGCGGACGTCTGCATAGCTCTTCTGTCTGCTGGCAGCAGTCTTGATTCTCTCTCTGATTATGGGTACCACCCTGCTGGTGATCTCTACTAGCTCAGGCCCTGCTAAGGCCTTTTCTCCAACTTCCTCCCAGCAAACAGGTGATCTGCACTTCCTTCCGTACAAAGCTTCATATGGAGCCATCCCGATGCTAGCATGATGGCTGTTGTTGTAGGCAAACTCCACCAAAGGTAGATGTTGCCTCCAAGAACTGCCAAAGTCCAGCACACACATTCTGAGCATATCTTCGATAGTCTGGATGGTCCTTTCGGACTGTCCGTCCGTCTGGGGGTGGAAGGCAGTACTGAAATCCAACCTAGTACCCATGGCACTCTGCAGACTCCGCCAAAACCTGGAGGTGAACTGGGGCCCTCTATCTGACACTATTGAAACAGGAACCCCATGCAGCCTGACGATCTCATCCACATACACCTGCGCCAACTTGTTCACAGAATAGCCACTCCTGACAGGGATGAAGTGAGCAGATTTGGTAAGTCTGTCCACAATCACCCATATGGAGTCCACTCTGTTGGACGCCGCCGGTAACCCCACTACGAAATCCATAGCTATGTTTTCCCATTTCCATTCTGGAATAGGTAGCGGGTTAAGCATTCCAGCCGGCTTCTGATGTTCCAGCTTCACCCTCTGACACACTTCGCAGGATGACACGAACTGTGCCACTTCTTTCTTCATAGCTGGCCACCAATAAACCTTCTTTAGATCTTGATACATCTTGGTGGCTCCGGGGTGAATGTTGTATCTTGCATTATGAGCCTCTCTCATAATGTCTCCTTTTAGCCCAATGTCATATGGTACACATAGTCTGCTCCCATAGCAGAGGATCCCCTTATTGTCAAATCTGAACTCGCTGTCCATGCTTGACTGAACAGTCCTGGCAATCTTCACTAACTCTGGGTCCTCATGCTGTTTCTGAGCCACCTGCTCCAGAAACACGGGTGTCACTTTCATCTGGGCCACCAAGGCACCTGTACCAGACAACTCCATCTGTAGACCTTCCTCAATAAGCTTGTACAACTCCTTCACCACTGGTCTTCTCTCTGCCGTGATGTGGGATAGACTGCCTAGTGACTTCCGACTTAGGGCGTCTGCCACGACATTCGCCTTACCTGGATGATACTGAATCTTGCAATCATAGTCACTCAGCAGCTCCACCCATCTCCTCTGTCTCAAATTCAAATCTCTTTGACTCAGGATGTACTGCAGGCTTTTATGATCTGTGAAGATCTCACATTTTACCCCGTAGAGGTAGTGCCTCCACATCTTGAGTGAAAAGATTACTGCTGCCATCTCAAGGTCATGCGTGGGGTAATTCAACTCATGCTTCTTCAGCTGCCTAGAAGCATAAGCAATCACCCTCTCATTCTGCATCAGTACACAACCCAGTCCCACACGGGACGCATCACAAAAGACTGTAAAGTCTTCATCACCAGATGGCAGAGCTAAAACTGGTGCTGAAGTCAACCTCTTCTTAAGCTCTTTAAAACTCTCTTCGCACTGGTCGGTCCACAGAAACTTCTGATTCTTTCTGGTTAACCTGGTCAAAGGAGCTGCTATCTTTGAGAAGTCCTGAACGAACCTCCTGTAGTAACCTGCCAAACCCAAGAAACTTCTAATCTCTGTCACTGAAGTGGGTCTAGGCCAGTTAGCCACAGTTTCTGTCTTCTTGGGGTCTACCTCTATCCCATTCTCTGACACTACATGCCCCAAGAACGAAATGCTCCTCAGCCAAAATTCACACTTAGAGAACTTGGCATACAAGCCATGTTCCCTCAAAGTCTGCAAGACCAACCGCAGATGATGGGCATGCTCCTCTGCATTCCTGGAATACACTAAGATATCATCTATGAAGACAATAACAAAGTGATCCAGATACTGACTAAACACTCTATTCATGAGATCCATGAATGCTGCAGGGGTGTTGGTTAACCCGAACGGCATTACAAGGAACTCAAAATGCCCATATCTGGTCCTGAAAGCTGTCTCCGGCACATCTTCATCCCTTATCCTTAGCTGATGGTACCCCGATCTCAGATCTAATTTGGAGAAACAACCTGCTCCTGCTAACTGGTCGAATAGATCATCGATCCTTGGCAAAGGGTACCTATTCTTGGTAGTGACTTTGTTCAACTGCCTGTAGTCGATACAAAGTCTAAGGGATCCATCCTTCTTTCTCACAAACAAGACCGAAGCACCCCAAGGTGAGGTACTCTGTCGGATGAAACCCTTTTCTACCAGCTCTTGCAACTGCTCTTTCAACTCCTTTAATTCGGCTGGAGCCATCCTGTAGGGAGGGATAGAGATCGGTCTAGTTCCAGGCACCAACTCTATCTCGAACTCTATCTCCCTAGCAGGTGGTAAACCTGGAAGCTCATCCGGAAAAACATCCTGAAACTCTCTGACAACTGGCACCGAGACCGGCTCTCTGATCTGACTGCCTAGCTCTCTCACATGAGCTAAGTACCCCTGACATCCCTTCCTAAGCAATCTACGAGCCTGAAGAGCTGATATCAGACCTCTAGGCGTGCCCCTCATGTCTCCTATGAAGACGACCTCTGACCCGTTCTGATCTCTGAACTTGACTACCTTGTTCCTGCAGTCCTAGGTAGCACCACGGTAGATAGCCAATCCATCCCTAGAATGACGTCAAAGTCTGTCAAATCTAGAACCACAAGGTCGGCGGAGAGGCATCTTCCCTCAATAAAAACTGGACTGTACTGGCAGACTGACACTGCCACTGACGGGTCACACTTGGGTCCACTGACCCAAAGGGGACACTCTAACCCAGAGACTATCAGACCCAACCTCTCAACGGCTCTCGGAGCAATAAATGAATGAGATGCACACGGGTCCATTAATTCATACACATCAGAACACCCAATGACGAGATTACCTGACACCACGGTGTTGGATGTGTTAGCCTCCTGCTGAGTCATGGTGAAGATCCTGGCTGGAGCTGATGGACCTTCACCTCGAGAACCAGAAGAAGAGGCTGCCCCTCTCCCTCTACCTCTGCCACTGCCCTGAGTTGTGGATGGAACTGCTGGCTGTGCCACACTACCAGAAGCTGTCTGCTGGGGCTGGCCCATAAAAGGCGCTCTAGGACACTCCCGAGCTATGTGTCCCTCCTGTCCACATCTGAAACATGTATTAGTCCCAGCTCGACACACTCCTCTGTGCGGTCTTCCACATCTCTGGCATTCTGTACCATCTGAGCCTGAGCTCGAGCCACCGCCAAATCCCAGACCGGATTTCAACTTATTCCAAAACTTATTCTTCTTCGGCTTCCTGGTGGTGTTATCCCACCTCTTCTTACCTAAGCTCTGAGAAGAGAGACCTGGCCCTCCTCTGCCTGGGGTCTTAACCCCTGAAGACTGGGTCACTGACTGCTTCACTGACCCCTCAACTATAGCACTTGCTTCCATTCTTCGAGCCATATCCACCACAGTGTGGAAACTTTCTCTCTCAGCTGACTGAATCAACGAGGAGTACCTGGAATGCAGCTTCATAACATACCTCTTGGCTTTCTTCGTATCTGTATCTAGAGCTTGCCCTGAAAAAGGCAATAGCTCTAAGAATTTATCCGTGAACTCCTCTACACCCATATGCTCTGACTGCCTCAGTTGCTCAAATTCAACCATCTTCAGTTCTCTAGAACTGTCTGGAAAAGCCCATCCAGCGAACTCATTCGCAAATTCTTCCCATGTCATACCGTCTAGTCTCGGGTCCACATAACACTTGAACCATTCCCGTGCCTTCTTGCACTTTAAAGTGAACCCTGCCATCTGAATGGCCCTGCTGTCACTTGCCCCTAGCTCATCAGTTATTGTCTTCACCACTCTCAGATACTCAAAGGGGTCATCCCCTGACTTGTATTTGGGAGCATCTAGCTTGAGGTAATCTGTCATCTTTACCTTGCTCCCATCAGCTGAGCTAGGTCTAGGAGGTTGAGTAACTGGGGCTGCTGGTTCTGTAGGTGGTGGAGGTGGAGGTGCAGCATTCCCCGAGGTGGGGTTTGCCGGGTCTGGATAGAAGGGTGAGGGTGGATAAGCTGGGTACTGTGTGTAAGGTGGATAGAAAGGTGGATAGGGCATGTAGGTAGGGTAGGGGTTAAAACTGGAGTAATCCGATGTACCTCCCATCGGATACCCTGAACCCTGTGGGAAGGGTGGATAATGGGGTGGAAAACCATACCCCGAGGCCTGAACGCCTCCCTGAGACTCCCCTGTCCCTTCTTCCTCCATGCTCACATCCAGGTTCCCATCCCTCCTCTGATCCTCTTCCATAACCTCCCTCACGTCTGAAGAACTTCCTCCTCTATCAGTCCCCCTTCTGCTAGCATCAAAAGACCTTCTAGGGTCCCTTGACACTCTTTCTCTGTTGGCTCTACAAGACATTGCCCTAGGCAATGTGGGAGGATGGGCGCTCGTGCCCTCATCCTCAGGTGGCACTCCAGTCAATCGTTCAGATCGACGAGTTCCTCTCATCCTGTTTTCTGAAAAACAGTACACATCAAGCAAGCATTAGCATCATATGGTTCATGTGGGCACACATGAACCCTCATCAAATACATCACATAGCATAGCATATCATTAATGCACATGCACAGAGTCATGGCAATTCACATCATCATACAAGACAGGACTCAACATCCTATCCTAGTGGACATGATCTTCCTATTGTGCTTGACCTTCTAGAACATCTATGAGCCCGACACTCTAGGTCCGATCCTATGAACCTAGGGCTCTGATACCATTCTGTAACGACCCGAAAATCGGACCGCTACCGGCGCTAGGATCCGGGTCGACTTAAGGCCGCCGGGACCCGTAGCAAGCCAAACATACATCCTGGAAACCTGTATAATCCCATACATGATCAACAACATACATAAAAATTTAAAACCTTTCTTTCAAACATCCAACTCAACCTGAGCATAGTCATAAACATAAACATGATCCCTCTGTGGGATCTCATCAATGCCCCAACGGGCGATACAATCATGAGATGAGTTGGCTAATATCTGTATCATCAAATATCTAAGATCATGTATCAACAAGGGATTACAATACTCATAGGGTCAAGCACATCTATAACCTCAATATACCTCATTACATAACATACTGCAATCTCTTACATTTCATCATAGTACAATTGTCATGTCCACAATCTAGCTATTACATACACATACTTCAAAACTCTGGCTAACCTCCTGGTCTACCCTGTACCTGCACATCTGGGGTTAGGGGAGAGGGGTGAGCTACAAAGCCCAGTGAGCAGAATAGTGAAATCATATATTAAAATTTCATGCCATTATGTAATGCAACACATCACAACTAATCACATCTCGGATGGTATTGTCACCAATAGTCCTCTACATAGTCCAACTGTGCCGGGACGTAGAATGGGTACAACCGGTCTTTCCCTTATCATGACATATCATAACATACCAATGTGCCAGGGACGTAGAATGGGTACAACCTGGACTTCCATACCATATCATGCCGTAACATCGTCATATCATATGAGGACTAAAGGATCATCCAATAACCAATCCACATCAACATCATAAATGCAATGCAACATATTCGTGAATACTAATGCAAACAACCTACTATATCTCATGGCATTCATGATGCATGGATCATGCTCAAATTTCATATTTCATTTATTTTAAAACTTAAGGTTTATTCCACTCACCTCTGGCTAGCTCTGACAAACTCTGTAGCAGCTGGCTCACTGCTGGGGTCCTCGGTTCCTCGGGTCCGAACCTACACAGGTGGACTCCAATGAGGGACCAAATATACATAAACATAACTCTAATATACTCCCAAAAACCCCCTAAAACATCATAAAACAACTACATAAAAACATGCAAGAAATGGCTGGACGGGGCACTTTTGGCGGCAGGTTCGGCGGCCGAAAGTCCCTCCAGAGCCGAAAGTCAAGCAGGTTCGGCGGCACCTTCGGCGGCCGAAAGTCCCAGACAGAGACGAAAGTCTCCTTTCGGGGGCAAGCTTCGGCAGCCGAATGCTGCCTCCACAAGGGGGTTCGACGGCCGAAACTCCCTTTGGCTGCCGAACCTGGTTTCTCCCAAATGGGCAGAAACTTGGTTCAAACGAACCTCTTGCCTCCCAAAACCTCAAATCATGCATAAACTTGTTCTAAAACATGCATACACATCATACATCACACCTAGGGGTCTCAAACTATCAAATACCCCAACTACAACACTTCAAACATGCCACATTGTTCAAAAACATAACATTTGCTTAAAAACTCATACAACCCTATACATGCCATTCTACCCATAAAACAACTTAAAACTTACTTAAAACATATGATGAGCTTAAGATCGGCTCTTACCTCTTGAAGATCGAGAGAGAGACGACCTAAACTCGGAGATCCAAGCAAATGAGCTCCTGAGTTCCCAAAGCTCCAAAACTTGTCTTAAATGCTCAAAACTTGCAATGAGAGGTGAAAACTCAAGAAAATGGAGGGGATTTGAAGAAAGAACACAAGATCTGGGGAGAGGGAGGTCGGAAGCTAGCTATGGCCGAAAATGGAAGAAAGCTCGCCCATTTCGGCTAAGTGACCCTTTTATAGTGGCTGGCCAGGCCACATTCGGGGGCCGAAAGTGCTTCCGCATGCATGCCATGTTCGGCGGCCGAACTTGGGTTTCGGCGGCCGAACCTGGACTTCCCTCACTCATGCTTTCGGGGGCCTAACGTGCCTCCAAAATGCATGCATGTTCGGCGGCCGAACTTGACTTTCGGCGGCCGAACCTGGGTTTTCCTCCAAAGACTTTTCATGCAAAAACTCATTTAATTTTTCATACTTAACCATGAAATACCTTAAAACATTTTATGAAAACATGTTTCTACTCTACTAGAGGCTTCCGACATCCGAGATTCCACCGGACGGTAGGAATTCCGATACCGGAGTCTAGCCGGGTATTACATGGCATGCATATTATCCCGAGACAGGACAAAGTTCTTGGGGAACTTGATGTCATCCATTTTTACCTCAGAAGCTGCAAAAGAAACGAAATTATAAAGAATCAGCATACTTTCCGATATTATAAGCAAAGAAGAAACAGAATAGTCGGACAAGGCATTATACCCGTGTCCCGGATATCCCTAAGATTGGACGCGAACATACACTTCTCGACATCATACTTCCTCTCAACGAAAGTCAGTCGAAGCAGCCCGACCTGCTCAATAAGACTCAATTGGGGCAGCTCGTTGCAACCCGGAAAGATCTCCCCCCAACTTAGATCCACCTCCCACGTTCGGGCGGACTCTAATTTTAACTCCGCCACAAGGAAGTTCTCCACCCATCCCTTTATGGAGTCCTTGTACCCCGTGAAAAGAGATAACCCACTACGGGGGGAAAAATAATAGAAATTTTGACCCGCCCTAACCAGACGGAAAAAAGTGACAAACAGACAGGCCGTGGGTGTAAAACCCCAACTCAGGCAGATAGACTCAAAACAAGACATGAACAAAATGGAGTTTGGGGATAACATCCGAGGAGTTACCCCGAAGTATTCAAAGACCTCAATAAAGAAAGGGGTAAAAGGAAACGGTAGACCGAATTCTCTCTGCTTCAAGAAAAACACTATACGACGACCCTCTTAGGGATCCACCAAACCCGGAGGGGGAGGGTAAGGCAGGACTCTCCTTTCATTTGAAAGAGGTGCTCGAATGAAATACAACGGAGCATCTAAAAGTCTCTGGGAAATATACTTAGTTATGTTGGAGGGTGTCATATGCGACTCAAGGTTACCAACATCAGGAAGCTTTGAACTTGCCATGGAAGAACAAGGAAGCGTACCTGAGAACACAATGGGGTGAAAAATGCAGAAGGAGTTGCAGGAAGACAGAGAGCAAAAAAGAGCTAGTTTCTTCAGAAGACAGAAGGAATTCGTGATGAAAGGCAATAATGAGACGGCACGCTGATCTGAACAGTTTTGTCGTGGAGCGGCGCGATCATTAATTACCCTCGAAGTTTACCCTCTCAACGGTTAGATAAATAACCGGTGAGAAGGTAAAGGGGCAAAAAGATGATCGCTGGGCTTCTTCACATCCGTCAAAGGCCAGATCCGTGATTACAGCCCATCAAACAAAAGCCCATTCGCCACCTACATAATACAAGCCCAACTCGCCAGTCAGAGCAACTTAGCCCGCAAGAACAACTCAACCTGCAAAATTCACCACTTCGCCACCTCCATGGTAAATACTAAGGAAACAGAGGGGCAAGTCATGAAAAAACTCAAAAATACAAGCAAATGGGAGCATGATAAAGGTCAGACTTGCTCATCGCTTAAAAAAGTTATAAGATTTGACTTATTGTTATTGAACAAAGGCTGCGAGATCGGAAAGAGGCGATAAGGGCACCTCGGAATCATACAGAGCTGAGAGCTCAGAAATCAACTCAAGGATTAAAGACTGAGCTCACAGGTCGGATTAGTCCAGCTCGGAAAACATAACTTGAGAGCTCGGTCGGCTAAAGGAGGCTCAAAGCTCAACCCATCAAGGATTAGAGACCGAGCTCACAGGTCGGTTAGTCAAGCTCGGAAAAGTAAACCGACCGTCCAGTTGGTTAAGTAGGCCCGGAGCTCGGCTCATCGACTAAAAGCAAGAGTTCACGAAATATGGTCAGCTCAGCTCGGAAAAAACGAAACAAAATTTAGTTGGCTAAAGCTACGAAGAAAAGCAGTATCAGTACTTCATTCATGACAGAGAAAGAACAAGTATGAGTAAAAAACAAGAATTTCATTAAAAGAAAAGTACATTACAGCACGTTACAAAGGCCTACACTACGGGATGAAAGACTATCCTTAAAGGATTTACATAACCACATACATCATCATCTATGTTTACATCACTGACATCTGCCCTACTATCTTCGTCTTAATTCCGGGGACTATCCTAGTACGGAAAGCGAGCTCTACAGGTCGGCTGAGCTCTGTCTCGTTATTATAGGGGAACTGAACAAGTTGATTCCCATAAGCATTTCTCACTGTTCCCCTAGGCAAACGTTCGGTTACCCAAGTGTGATGCACGGTACATTCGAACAAGCTCAGATATTATATGCCGGCCCGTGCACCACACATGAAAAACATAAGTCTTCGAGTTACGGCACCGAAGAGATCACAAAGCATACATTCGAAGAAATCGCTGGAGACTTGACTGAGTGCAGCTGATCTCAGTCCCTCATAACGTAAGCACCCCACACTGAAGGAAACAATAAGCTGATCTTTCTCGCCACTTCCATTTATATCAAAAGAAGGTAACAGGGGCATCGGAGAAATTTCTTTCTTGAGGGAAGGCAAAGTTAGAGCAAACTCTCCAACAGCCCAGAACCTCTTTGGAGCCCGGACAACTAACAGAGGAGGAGGCCGGCCAGACGACCTGGGTAAAACAGTCTCAGCAGCTTGCCGAATAGTCCCACCCATCGGCCGCCCTACCAGAAGGATCTCCAAAGCACCGTCCAGACTCCTTAGAGGTAACATCAAATTTTCAAGAATTTTGAACTGACCCATTCTTATCTCAGGTACTGCAAAAAGTTTCAAAACAGAGACAAGTCAGAAACAATTCTCCATCAAGATGATGAAAGCAAGATTAAAACAAACCTCTGGGGCAACAAAGCAATACAAACTCAAGCTCACCTCATTCCGTTTGAAGAAGGCGTCAAATGGATCCTTTGCAGATAAAACAGAACCATCAGAACAATCTCGCTGGAGGAAAGAAGCAGACAGAGAAACGGAAAAGAAGAACCTCTTGTTCCAGCAGAGGATTTGAGAATGAAGAAAAGTTAGCGTTGATATATACCCGGAGCCTGAGGCCTTAGCACGGAGCAGAGCTATGCTAGACTCTAAGCTAACGGTGTCAGAATTTTAAAAGATAGTCATGGAAAAGGAAAGAAAGGACATGTCCAGATAATGATGACAGGAAAACAAAGACAGCAAAGAACACGAAGAATGGAGAAAAGCCAGAAAGGGGAAAGAGCAGATAGGATTCGGAAACTGCACAACGACAGAAAGATGAAAGGATGTTATTAAGGCACCTGAACACGAACAGGCACGGTCATAATGGTTCTTGATATTCACCCCCTCGGCAGTGGGAGCAATAACTACCGAGAAGGTGAAGGGGCAATTGATGACCGCTGGATTTCTTCACCCCGGACCAGGGGCTTGACCACAACCAAAGGCCCATAACGTAGAGGCCCACGCACCTGATATGCACAACAAGCCTGGCTCATTCAACCTTCAAGGCCGGGCTCAATCAAGCTTCTTCACTCATACCGGCCTAGTCCACGACCAGCAGGCCCTCTCCTCTCAGGCTCAGCGTCCGGCCCGACTCTCGGCCCAGCCCAGTATCCAGAGCCATACCCAGACAGTCTAGCAGATCCGCTCGAGCGTACGCACGGGGAGAATCAGAGGCCGTTACACATGGAGCAGGCGGCTGATACCCTCGTACGCCCGAATCTGTATGTCAGAGACGCGTGTCCCAATCATGGAGAGGCCTTTACACGTCACCAGCAAGCATAGCGAAATGGATAAAAGGGGAGTCCCCTCCCCAGAAAGTTTAAGTTTACTTTTCAATACCAAAACCCTTGTAAAACCCTATTCTATTGGATCTCAGATCATCAGTAGTAATTAAAATATAAAGTTAAATTTAATTAGTGAGAATTAAAAATATTAATTAAATAAAAAAATTTAAAATAAATTTATTATTATTAGATATTTTAATTTAATTAATTTTTAATTAAATTTAATAATAAAATATAAAAAAATTTATCGATTGTAATTTTTAAAATTTATAAATTAAATTAAATTACTCACATCAAATCAATTTTATTATTATCTTTAAATATATCAGTTTTTAGCTGTATACCATTCTTGTATATAAATATCATATCATCAATATAACAATTATATTTCTACGATGAATTACAAATAAGAGATTTTATACAAAAAATAATAAAAAAATATTATATATCGCTATAAAATTAAAAAAAATATTTTATTTTGAAATTATTCTAATATACAATATTATATTTTTATTGATTAATTTTTAAGTAGATTTTTTTATATATTTTTATAAATTTTATTGTCATAAATTAATTTATTATATATAAATAATAAATTAAAAATTAATTAAATTAATTTTATATTTATTGTTTCATATAGAATATTATAATTTTAATCTATTATCATGGAATAAAATTATAAAATATACACTATAATTGGAAGAGGGAATAAGAGATTTTTTAAACTATCCTTAGTTAAATATAATCATAATATATTTACCTTTATTCTGATTGGATAATAATTGAAAAATAAAAAATTAAATTTTAAATTGAGTAGATTAATGTCTTTTTTAAATTTAAATTTTATTATTGAGTAATATTTATTTTTTAAATTAATTTAAATTAAACTAATCATTATATATGTAATTATTTAAATTTTATTGAAACATAATTTTAAAAAATTATTACTTTACAATTTAATGATATAATATAGTGTAAATATACATTTTATTTTATTGTAAAAGAAAATTATATTAGTTAGATAATCTCAAATAATTATTCATATATTTATTTTATATTATATATAAAAGTGTAAAGAGATAGAAATATTAAAATTGTCTTAGATTTTTTATTTACTTATAATAATTTTAATTAATTTATAATTGATAATATTATTATTTAAAATTTAAAATTTTAAAATAAATGATAATTTTATTATTTAGATTAATTTTATTAATAAAATAAAATTTTAAAATAAGAAATATTTAAATAAAATTAATATTTAAAATATAATTCATTTATATTATAACTAATATTAAACGCTGCAAAGCATTATTGATTAACACTAGTATAAATAAAATGACCAACTCCGAACTCTATTTAAAATCTTCAAAGCGGAAACAATACCAAATTGCTTGGGAACTTTAATGACCCAAATCTTACATGGCACCGCCAAACTCAGCATCCATTCATGGAAGCTATGGCTGTTCCAGGCGGAACGATGTACAACCATGCGCCAACTCAAGGCCCTCCAAGCTGCTCTTACTGTCCATGGTTTCCACAGAAACAGTTACGCTTTAAGCAAGCTCATTGCCTTCTGCGCACTCTCTCGACATGGCAATCTCTCTTATGCTTCCCTTTTATTTAACCAAATTGAGATGCCCAATTTATTTATTTACAACACTCTAATTAGAGCGTATTCTCGCAGTTCACAGCCTCGTTTGGCTCTACATTATTTTGATATCATGTTGAGAGATGGTAATGTGAGGCCTCAAAATCATACCTTTCACTTTGTTCTCTTCGCATGTGCTAATGCTTGTTGGAACCTTTTGGGTAGGCAAATTCACTGTTGGGTATTAAAAAATGGAATTATTTTAGCTGATGGGCATATTCAAACTGCTGTTGTTAGATTGTACGCTGGGTGTAATCTCATAAATGATGCACGCAAGACGTTTGATGAAATTCCTCTTCCAGATGTTGTTCAATGGAATGTGCTCATGAGTGGGTACGCTCGTTGCAATTTGGCAAGTGAAGCTTTGAATGCTTTTCGCTATATGTTTGTTATGGGGGTCGAGCCAGATGAATTTTGTGTTACTACCGCATTGATGGCTTGTGCTCAATCCGGGGCACTTGTACAGGGGAAATGGATTCACGAATATATCAAAAAGAAATCATTAGAATTTGACGTATTTGTTGGAACAGCGCTTGTTGATATGTATGCAAAATGTGGATGCTTATATATGGCAGTGGAAGTCTTTGAGGGGATGCCTAAAAGGAATGCATTCTCATGGGCGGCCATGATTGGGGGGTTTGCAATGCATGGGCACGCGAGAGAAGCAATTCATTGCTTGGAGAGAATGCAGGTGGAAGACAGGCTTAAGCCTGATGGGGTTGTTCTCCTTGGGGTTTTAGTGGCCTGTACCCATGCAGGATTCCAAGAGGAAGGCTTATTTCTTTTAGACAACATGAAGGCTAGATATGGGATCATGCCTAGACATGAGCACTACAGTTGTGTAGTGGACTTACTATGCAGGGCAGCTCGATGGGACGAAGCACTTGCTCTTATAAAGAGAATGCCCATGAAGCCACTTGCTTCAGTATGGGGGGCTGTATTGAGTAGTTGTCGAACCCACAAGAATGTGGAGCTGGCAGAACTTGCAGTTAAGGAACTAGTAAAGCTTGATAATGGTGATATAACAGAAGAAGCAGCAGCTTTAGTTCAATTGACGAACATTTATTTGAGCGCAGAGAAAGGAGAAAAGGCATGTACGCTACGCAGGACGTTCGGTGAAAGGAGGATGAACAAACCACCAGGATGTAGTATGATAGAAGTAAATGGGATTTCAAATGAGTTTGTTTCTGGAGATGTTTCACATAAGGATCTTCCTCAAATACTTGCAATACTGGAACTGTTATTGCCAGACTTGATAGTAGGGTAGTATAATTAGCTTTAGCTTAATTATCTCAAATTATTTTTTCTTGTGTCCTTTGCAGAAAACAAAATATTATATGGAAAAAGAAAGATGTAACAGTTTTAATAAGAAAGGAATGATTATATTTTATGACAAACTGCTACAATATTAAAATTTTTTCTGCTATTAGTTTGTTGGATAAAACCACTTGAAAAGCAAAATAAAAAGGGACACTCTCTTAGTCCTTGTTTGCAAAAGCAGGGCCCTTCATTGACTTGTTCTGGTTTAAATCCAATTGAAAGAAGAACATATTCTTAGCTTAATTTAACCATTAGCAGCTCCAATTATACTGCAGATGGACTCTCTCCAGTTGCCTGGTAAAAGGAATCCAAAAAATTCATTAAATTAACATCCCATGAAATAAAAGATTTAAAAAAGAAATTGAATGGGAAAAAGAAAAATCTAACCTAGCCTCTCTCTGGCGGGGGAATTACAACAACATGCATCTCTGCATTGTTTGGAGGAAGATGTAACCTAAGAGGATAAAGCTTCCCATTCAATGGATTTCGAGAACACACTTGAATATCATCTAGCCCTGTCTCTTCCTTCAATCTCTCTGTCAATTCTTCCACCACACTTCCCTTGAAAGTAAATGAAAGCTTCGTATTTTCATCAACATCACCATTTTTGTCAGCTACACAGTAATTGATGAGCCTGCCCTCATTTTTGACCGGTACACCCGTAAATGAATCATTAGACTGCAACAGAAAAAAATCCCAAATCCTACCTTCTCATATCTCTCGTTGCAATAGATGGTATTCAATAATAAAAAAAAAACTTGCAAAAAGTTAAAGGGAAATTAAAAAAGAAAGAAAACAAAACCTCTATTCTTGAAAATGTGGGGGCAGCAAACAATAAACCAGGCTCAGAATTATCTGCAACCTCAGCTTGATTATTGGGCTGAGGTTTCTCATAATGCACAGGCATAGGGAAGTTGGCAGTGGATTCTTGTGGCTGTGGTGGTGGATCTCGTCTCCTCATCTCTACAATATCAATATCCCACAAAATCCAATCTTGGGTTGAACTTCTATAAGGAATATCATGAGTGATATGA
Organism: Manihot esculenta; assembly: GCF_001659605.2. Taxonomy (NCBI): domain Eukaryota; kingdom Viridiplantae; phylum Streptophyta; class Magnoliopsida; order Malpighiales; family Euphorbiaceae; genus Manihot; species Manihot esculenta. Next base: position 12,156,287 of record NC_035177.2, read on the forward strand.
TTTCTCCAAGGTGGTAGACCTGTATTTGCACGTAAATATTGTCCATAACGAGTCTTAAGCTTGACTTGTACTCCTTCTCTGATTGGCTCCCATTCCACAGAAGAATCCAATCTTCTTGGCAAGGTTTGTAGAACTTTCTTCCCTGTCATCCCAAATAGAAATGGCATGTTAGAAGCTGTTAGATACTTATCATAACAGCTTCTCAAACGTATAACACCAGATTTTTCCACGATCTCCACCGTCCATCTAGCATTCCTCATTGCACCATTTCGATCTTGGCTCACACCTTCTTCATCATCATCTGCCATTAGGAACTTGTCATGGTGGCTTCTCAGCCTAATCACGTTAGCTTTGCGCAAAAGTTCCATTGCTTATGTATTCTTCTCTGATATGAAAGCCAATCAAGAGAAACTTTCCAAGTTTTGGTGTTTGGGAGCTAAGAAAATTGTGTATGGAAACTTTAGATCAATGGTATAAATATTAATGGCGGTAGAGACAATCTATTCTAAGACAACTAATGTATCCTTTCTTTGTCCGTAATTAATTAGCTAGCCGGAAAGGAAAACTGTATTAGCTAAAAGAAAATTACTGGTGCTCATGGGAGGCTGGCTTGGCTTCTTCTAAACTTGGAATTATGTCCTTTGATAGGATTAGATACATATGCTTAATTTAGTGAAATAAAGCTAAGTTACAAAATGGATATAAGTACAATTAAGTACATATACTTATTATCCACGGAAATTAAAAATTTCATAAAAATTTAAATTTAATTGATTTTTTTAATAATTTTTTATTTGAAATAAAAAATTTATTTTTTTAAGTTTATTTAAAAGAATATAAATTTTATATAATTTTATAAGTATTTTTTTGAATTTTTCTTTTTATAAAATGAATCATACTAAATAAGAAATATAAAAAATTATAAAATTAAGAGTAAAATTTTTGGACAAAATGTATAAATTTGCTACTATAAATTTATGACAGTAATAAATAAATTGTTGTACCTTATTACTATAAAATTATAATCTTATAAATTTTATAATAAATTTATGGTTACTATCAAAAAGATAATTATTAATAATAACAGTTATTATTTAAATTTTTTTTATTAATATCTACAATTTTTATTATTATTATTATATCTTTTTACATATTATTAATAGAAATTATTCATATTGATATTGCTGGTTAGTTTTATATAGCAGCATAATTAATATTGCTGTAAAATATATATTTAGAGTAATTTTGTAATTTGTATGTATGATCATATTAAATTTGAGATTTGTATCCAAGGTCACTCGAATTTAATTTGTTTTAAAAAAATTATCCAACTTTAATTTTGCTTCAAAATCAGTCACACTAACTTACAATACTAGATTTACAGGATTTTCTTATTTTTTATATTTAATTAATTGATAATTATTTATTAATAAAATTATTTTGTTTTAATAAACTTATTATTAAAATCTATAATTAGTTATATTATATTTTTACAATTTAATTTGATTATTTATATTTGAATTTAGAATTTCAAAAAAAGCTCTTTTTTATAAAATAAGAGTTAAAAAAATTGTAGTTACTTAGAATAAATTAATCATTAACCTGTTTATTAGGTTTTTTAGATAATTAACTAACTAATAGTAAACACCAATTATAAAACTATAAATATAGAACTTAATTAATTTTTGGATTTTCTTTGAGAGGGTTCGCTTGAAAAGATGTTGTTCGGGATTTGTTTTGGTACTTGATGAGCTAAAGATCTGAGGGTAACAGGATTTGGACTCCTGCAGTGTCGTCTGGGGCGGATTTAGGTGGGCAAGAAAGTTACTACCCCTAAATTTTTGAAAAAATTATTTAAAGTATTGAGGTAGTTTTATATATATCTAAATAATTAAAAGAAAAATTATATCTCTGATTTTCAAAAATTTATTAGTTTATTGACCCAAAAAAAAACAAAAAGAGCAGAGCGCTCATTCCACCGGAATGTCAGATTCCGGCAATGAGGGTATGGAAGAGGATGATCTTTTGCAACATAATGGCCGTAGGAAGCATAAACATGGTGAATGAGGTTTCTCTTTAGAAGAACAAGACGGTAGAAAGTTTGAGTCTGTTGGACAACCGTCTCCAATGGGTCCTTCGTTTAGGGATATGCTAGTCAATGGGAGTCCTAATAACGAGACTGTGATTGCTGACACAGTTGAAGTGAATGATGAGGAGTCGTATGAGCTTTCTGATGGGGAAGAGGATGAGGAGGATGAAAAGTGCCCTAATATTAAACTTACTAAAATTGAGAAATCTCGTTATTGTAAACCATGGAAGAACTCCTTGATTATCAAGCTGATTGGAAGATCAATAGGGTATGCCTATTTATCGCGAAGGGTGAAGGAACTATGGAAACCTAAATCCCCTATTGACTTAATTGCTCTGGACAACGATTTTTTCCTTGCTCGATTTAATAGTAGGGAAGATTTTGATTTTGCACTGGAGGGTGGACCATGGATTATAGCTGATCATTATTTGTCAGTTCGCCAATGGTGCCCGGATTTTGATCCATTTAATGTTTCCTTGGAACGCTTGGCAGTTTGGGTTCGATTTCCATGCCTTCCAATTGAATATTTTAATGAGGATTTTCTTATGCGATTGGGGAGGAAGATAGGAGATCCTATCAGAGTGGATAATAACATTAGCCGAGTGACAAGAGGGCATTTTGCGAGATTATGTGTTGAAGTTGATGTTACGAAGCCTCTTTTGTCGAAATTCAAGCTGAACCGGAGAGTTCGACGTATTGAATATGAGGCGTTGCATATGGTTTGTTTTTCATGTGGAATTTTTGGGCATATGAAGGATAATTGTCCTTCGTTGCGGAAAGAGTTGCAGCCAGAGAATGTAGAGAATGTGCCTAATTCGGTTCATAGTAACCCTGCTCCTAAGGTGGCTCAGTTACCCGAGAATCAGGTAGTTAATCCAGCTGTTTTAGATGATTTTGGTGATTGGATGCTGGTTAAGAAAGATAGAAGACGTAATCAACGTCCTCAGGAAAAACCTGTATTTAAATTTGGGTCAGGTGATCATGGTCCGAGGGAGCCAAACAAGGATAAATCAACGATGAAGGCCAATAATAACCCCTTTAGTTCTCTAGTTATTCTCCAGGATTCTGAGACTCATATAGAACATAATGCGACTCCACCAGTGGTACAAGATTTTCGTCCTGTCTTGGGCAAGAAAAAGCTACGGGATTCTAAAGGGAAGGGTCAAGTGGTTTCTACTGTGACAAGAGAGGAGACTCCCAATATTGCTTTAGATTCCTATGTGAGATCTAATGGGCCTGCTGTGCAAAGTTCAGTTCTAAAAATTAGAGGGGTTTCGAGTGGATCAGGGGGATCTTCTAGAAAAGCTGCTGCACAAGATGACTATGTAGTTGTTCAAGGGAATAATAGAACGAATCAGTCAAAGACTTGGGTTGTTTCTAACCCGAAATTGGTGGGACTTGCAAATTTAGAAACAGAATTGGATAGGAATCAACATGATAACTTTAATGATCCGTCGTTTCCTCATCCAACCCGTCCCAATATCCCAGCAGCTAATGGAGATGGTAATCAGGATATGAATCTTGACGATGATGCGATGATAATTGTTGCTCAGACTTCCTTGAATGAATTTCAGAATAGTGGTTTAATTGGTAAGATGCCTTCTAATGAGGGGTCTTACTAGATTTTTCGTTCTATTATAGGTTCAGTCATCCTCATGGCTTTCTTTTCTCTCTTATTTTTAATGATTATTGGAGTTTGGAATTGTCAGGGTGCTGCTTCTTCTAATTTTCTGAGAGCTTTTAAGGAATACAATCGTATCTATAAGCCTCAGATTTTTTGTTTGGTTGAGCCTCGAATTTCTGGCCATTCAGCTGATAATGTTTGTAAACAGCTAGGTTATGATAATTGGGTTCGTGTCGAGACTTTTGGTTTCAGTGGAGGCATCTGGATTTTATGGTCAGAAATATTTTTTAAGTTAACGCTTGTGTCGACAGATCCGCAATTTATTACATGCAATGTGTTACTTGATAATGGGGACTCGTGGTTAGTGAGTTTTGTGTATGCCAGCCCTGACATTAGTTTACGAAGACGTTTGTGGCATTCGGTTCTGGGTTTCAATGGAAGTGAGAAAAGTTGGTTACTGTTGGGAGATTTCAATTCTTTTACAAGCGAGAATGAACAAACCGGCTATGTTAATGTTCACAGTATTGGGGTTAGTGATTTTCGGCAATGGATTTTTGATAACTCACTTATTGATTTGGGTTTTGAAGGTACCCCTTTTACTTGGAGTAAGGGTGGTATTAATTCTTCTTATAAAGCTGCTCGATTAGACCGTTGCTTGTGTACTGAGATTTGGCGCATGACATTTTCTAGAGCTACAGTTATTCATGCTCCAAAGTTGCATTCTGATCATTGTCCTATTTTTATGAATTGCTTTGGAGTTATAAATTCTTCTGTTCGTCGTTTTCATTTTCAAGCGGCTTGGACAGCTCACAAAGATTTTGTTGATGTTGTTTCTCGTGGTTGGAAGCAAAATACTTCTTTATTTGATAATTTGAAATCAACCAAAGACTCATTAAGCCAATGGAACCGATCTGAGTTTGGGAATATTTTTCATAATAAGCAGAGGTTGATCCGTCGAATTGATGGTGTTCAAAAAAGCTTAGCTATCCGGCGAACGAGAGGTTTAGTGAAGCTGGAATTTAATCTGAGACGACAGCTTGAAGATGTTTTGAAGTAGGAAGAATTATACTGGTTTCAACAATCTAGGGAGGAATGGATTGTTTCTGGTGAGAGAAATACAAGGTTTTATCATCTTTCTACAGTGATTAAACGCAAGAAGCAGCAAATTCTCAAGCTGAGAAATGGGAACAATGTGTGGATTGAAGATTCTAGTCAACTTAAAGAGCTTGCTAGCGGTTACTATCAGGAGCTGTATTCGAAAGATTTGGCGGTTGACTGCAGCCATTTTGTTAGACCTGATGGGCCTGCTCTTTCTTCTTCTCAACGGTTGCTTCTGGATCGTCCTTTTTCTCATGATGAAGTATATGATGCTTTGCGCCTTATGTCTCCTTACAAGGCTCCAGGACCCGATGGTCTAAAAGCAGTTTTCTTTCAGAAATCTTGGTCTGCGGTAGGTTCATAGGTTTCAGCGTTTATTATTGAGGTCTTGGGCGGGAGGGAGTTTCCAGAGGAAATTAATGAAACGGTGCTGACTCTTATTCCTAAAATTGCTTGTCCAGAATTTATTTCTCAGTTCAGACCAATTAGCTTATGTAACGTGATCTATAAGCTTGTTACAAAAGTGTTGATTAACAGATTGAAAGATGTTTTGAGCTCTCTCATTGGATTGGAACAAAGTAGCTTCGTTCTTGGCCGACAAATTATTGATAACATTGTGGTGTTTCAAGAAGTTTAGCACACTATGAGAACGTCTAAGCGATCAGGGGGTTTTATGGCTATTAAAATTGATCTTGAAAAGGCTTATGATAGACTAGATTGGGATTTTATTCAGTGGGTGCTGGGTTCTTACCACTTTTCCGATCCTTGGATTTCTAATATTATGAATTGTGTTAGAACATCTTCTATGTCAGTGTTATGGAATGGTGAGAAGTTAAAATCTTTTAAACCGACTCGTGGTGTGCGACAAGGCGATCCAATGTCTTCATATCTTTTTGTTATGTGTATTGAACAACTTTCGAGAATGTTTAAACAGCTTGTTCGTCAAGGCAGATGGAAGCCGATTCCTATCTCAAGTAATGGTCCGATGATTTCTCATCTTATGTTCGCGGATGATATGGTTTTTGTAACGACCCGAAAATCGGACCGCTACCGGTGCTAGGATCCAGGTCGGCTTAAGGCCGCCGGGACCCGTAGCAAGCCTAACATGCAACCTGAAAACCTGCTTAATCCCATACATGATCAAGAAAATACATAAAAATTTAAAACTTTTCTTTCATTCATACACCAAACTCAACCTGTGCATGCACTGTACATAAACATAATCATAATCATGACCCCCTCTGTGGGATCTCAACAATGCCCCAATGGGCGATACATCATAAGTTGAGTTGGTTTGCATAATCATCATAAAATATCTAAGATCATATATTAAAAGGGATATCTAATACATATAGTCAAGCACAACCTCTAATCCTCAAAGTCATTACATGACTAGAACTGTACTTTTACATAACATTAATACATTTATCATGTCCACACTATCTATTACATACACATGACTTCATTACTCTTAAGGACCTCCTGGTCTACCCTGTACCTGCAAACCTGGGGAAAATGGGAGAGGGGTGAGCTACTAGAGCCCAGTGAGCAGAATAATAAAAACATTTAAATCATATGGCATCATGGAATGCATCACATCACAGCTAATCACATCAAGGATGAACTTGTCACCAATAGCCCTCTACATAGTCCAACTGTGCCAGAACGTAGAATGGGTCCTGGTCTTTCTCTTACATAACATAGCATAACATAACAGTCCAACTGTGCCAGAACGTAGAATGGGTCCTGGTCTTTCCCTTACATGGTGCCAGCGAACGTAGAATGGGTCCCACTGGTCTTACATTCCGTACTGTACATATCACATCGTCATATCATAGATCGAGGGCTTTGGATCATCCAACGTTCATCCACATCAATCAACAATAAAGTATGCAATGCAACATATTCGTGAATTCTAATGCAAACAACCTAGTACATCTCATGGCATTCATGATGCGTGAAACATGCTAATAAGTCCATTATTTGCTTTAAAACATAATGAGTTATTCCACTCACCTCCGGATAGCTCTGACCAGACACTGGAGCAGCTGACTCACTGCTGGGGTCCTCGGTTCCTCGGGTCCGAACCTACACAGGTGGACTCAAATGAGGGACTAAACAAACATGAACATAACTCTAAACTACTCCCCAAAAACCCCTTAAAACATCATGAAACAATCATAGAAAAACATGCAAGAGAGGGCTGGACAGGGCACTTTCGGCGGCAGGTTCGGCGACCGAAAGTCCTTCCAGAGCCGAAAGTCAGGCAGGTTCGGCGGCACCTTCGGCGGCCGAAACTCCCAGACAGAGGCGAAACTCATGCATGTTCGGCGGCACTTTCGGCGGCCGAAACTCCCAGACAGAGACGAAAGTCTCCTTTCGGGGGCAAGCTTCGGCAGCCGAAGGCTGCCTCCACAAGCATGTTCGGCAGCCGAAAGTTCCTTCGGCTGCCGAACCTGGTTTCTCCCGTACTGGCTGCTCAACATAGGTGAGATCCTCTTGGACCTCCACATCAGGCTCACTAAGAACCTTGCTCGGATCTGACATAAACTTTCTCAACATTGAAACATGGAAAACCGGATGGATTCTTTCCATTGAAGCAGGTAAATCTAGCTTGTACGACACATTCCCAATCTTTTGCAAGATTTCAAAGGGTCCGATGTATCGTGGGGCTAGTTTACCTTTCTTCCCGAAGCGAACCACTCCCTTCATAGGAGACACCTTGAGAAATACCAGATCCCCCTCCTGAAACTCTAACTGTCTTCTGCGGATGTCTGCATAACTCTTTTGTCTGCTTGCAGCAGTCTTGATCCTTTCTCTGATTATGGGTACTACCCTGCTGGTAATCTCTACTAGCTCAGGCCCTGCCAAGGCCTTTTCTCCAACCTCTTCCCAGCAAACAGGTGATCTGCACTTCCTTCCATATAAAGCTTCATATGGAGCCATCCCGATGCTAGCATGATGGCTGTTATTGTAGGCAAACTCCACCAAAGGTAGATGCTGCCTCCAAGAACCGCCAAAGTCCAGCACACACATTCTGAGCATATCCTCTATGGTCTGGATGGTCCTTTCTGATTGTCTGTCCGTCTGTGGATGGAAAGCAGTGCTAAAATCCAACCTAGTACCCATGGCATTCTGCAGACTCCGCCAAAACCTGGAGGTGAACTGGGGCCCTCTATCTGACACTATCGAAACAGGAACCCCATGCAGCCTGACGATCTCATCAACGTACACTTGCACCAACTTGTCCACAGAATAGCCACTCCTGACAGGGATGAAGTGAGTAGATTTGGTGAGTCTGTCCACAATCACCCATATAGAGTCTAATCTGTTGGACGTCGCCGGTAACCCCACTACGAAGTCCATAGCTATATTTTCCCATTTCCACTCTGGAATAGGTAGCGGGTTAAGCATTCCAGCCGGCTTCTGATGTTCCAGCTTCACCCTCTGACACACTTCGCAGGCTGACACAAACTGTGCCACTTCTTTCTTCATAGCTGGCCACCAATAAACCTTCTTCAGATCTTGATACATCTTGGTGGCTCCGGGGTGAACGCTGTATCTTGCATTATGAGCCTCTCTCATAATGTCTCCTTTTAGCCCTATGTCATCTGGTACACAAAGTTTGCTCCCATAGCGGAGGATCCCTTTGCTGTCGAATCTGAACTCACTATCTTTGCCTGACTGAACAGTCCTGGCAATCTTCACTAACTCTGGGTCCTCATGCTGTTTCTGAGCCACCTGCTCCAGAAACACGGGTGCCACTCTCATCTGGGCTACCAAAGCACCTGTACCAGACAACTCCAACTGAAGACCTTCCTCAACGAGCTTGTAAAACTCCTTCACCACTGGCCTCCTTTCTGCCGATATGTGGGATAAACTGCCGAGTGATTTCCGGCTTAAGGCGTCTGCCACAACATTCGCCTTACCCGGATGGTACTGAATCTTGCAATCATAGTCACTCAGCAGCTCCACCCATCTTCTCTGCCTCAAGTTCAAATCTCTTTGACTCAAGATGTACTGCAGGCTCTTATGATCTGTAAAGATCTCACATTTAACCCCATAGAGGTAGTGCCTCCACATCTTGAGTGCAAAGATTACTGCTGCCATCTCCAGGTCATGTGTGGGGTAATTCAACTCATGCTTCTTCAGCTGCCTAGAAGCATAAGCAATCACCCTTTCATTTTGCATTAACACACAACCCAAACCCACTCGGGATGCATCACAGAAGACCGTGAAGTCCTCACTGCTAGCTGGCAAAGCTAACACTGGTGCCGAAGTCAACCTCCTCTTAAGCTCTTCAAAACTCTCTTCGCATTGGTCGGTCCACACAAACTTCTGATTCTTTCTGGTTAACCTGGTCAGAGGAGCTGCAATCTTTGAGAAGTCCTGAACGAACCTCCTGTAGTAACCTGCCAAACCCAAGAAACTCCTGATTTCTGTCACTGTCGTGGGTCTAGGCCAGTTAGCCACAGCTTCTACCTTCTTGGGGTCCACCTCTATTCCATTTTCTGACACTACATGCCCCAAGAACGAAATGCTCCTCAGCCAGAACTCACACTTAGAGAACTTGGCATACAAGCCATGTTCCCTCAAGGTCTGCAGAACCAACCTCAGATGATGGGCATGCTCCTCTGCGTTACTGGAATACACTAAGATATCATCTATGAAGACAATAACAAAGTGATCCAGGTATTGGCTAAATACTCTGTTCATGAGATCCATGAATGTTGCAGGGGTGTTGGTTAACCCGAACGACATCACAAGGAACTCAAAATGCCCATATCTGGTCCTGAAAGCTGTCTTTGGCACATCTTCATCCCTTATCCTTAGCTGATGGTACCCCGATCTTAGATCTATTTTGGAGAAACAACCCGCTCCTGCTAGCTGGTCGAATAGATCATCGATCCTTGGCAGAGGGTACCTATTCTTGGTAGTGACTTTGTTCAACTGCCTGTAGTCGATACAAAGTCTGAGGGACCCATCCTTCTTCTTTACAAACAAGACTGGAGCACCCCAAGGTGAGGTACTCTGTCGGATGAAGCCCTTTTCTACCAGCTCCTGCAACTGCTCTTTCAACTCCTTCAACTCAGCTGGGGCCATCCTGTAGGGAGGGATAGAGATCGGTCTAGTTCCAGGCATCAACTCTATCTCGAACTCTATCTCCCTAGCAGGTGGTAAACCTGGAAGCTCGTCTGGAAAGACATCCTGAAACTCTCTGACAACTGGCACCGAGGCTGGCTCCCTGACCTGACTACTAAGCTCTCTCACATGAGCCAAATACCCCTGACATCCCTTCCTAAGCAACCTACGAGCCTGAAGAGCTGATATCAGACCTCTAGGTGTACCCCTCTTGTCTCCTCTGAAGACGACCTCTGACCCGTTCTGATCTCTGAACCTGACTACCTTGTCCCTGCAGTCCAAGGTAGCACCATGGGTAGATAGCCAATCCATCCCTAGAATGACGTCAAAGTCTGTCAAATCTAGAACCACAAGGTCGGCGGAGAGGCATCTTCCCTCAACAAAAACTGGACTGTACTGGCAGACTGACTCTGCCACTGACGGGTCACACTTGGGTCCACTGACCCATAGGGGACACTCTAACCCAGAGACTATCAGACCCAACCTCTCAACGGCTCTCGGAGCAATAAATGAATGAGATGCACCCGGGTCCATTAATGCATACACATCAGAACACCCAATGACGAGATTACCTGACACCACGGTGTTGGATGTGTTAGCCTCCTGCTGCGTCATAGTGAAGATCCTGGCTGGAGCTGATGGACCTTCACCTCGGGAACCAGAAGAAGAGGCTGCCCCTCTCCCTCTACCTCTGCCACTGCCCTGAGTTGTGGCTGGAGCTGCTGGCTGTGCCACACTGCCAGAAGCTGTCTGCTGGGGCTGGCCCATAAAAGGTGCTCTAGGACACTCCCGAGCCATGTGTCCCTCCTGTCCACATCTGAAACATGTATTAGTCCCAGCTCGACACACTCCTTTGTGCGGTCTCCCACACCTTTGGCATTCTGTACCGTCTGAACCTGAGCTCGAGCCACCGCCGAATCCCAGACCGGATTTCAACTTACTCCAAAACTTATTCTTCTTTGGTTTCTTGGTGGTGTTATTCTACCTCTTGCTACTTGAGCCCTGAGAAGAGAGACCTGGCCCTCCTCTGCCTGGGGTCTTAACCCCTGAAGACTGGGTCACTGACTGCTTCACTGACCCCTCAACTATAGCACTCGCCTCCATTCTTCGAGCCATATCCACCACAGTGTGGAAACTTTCCCTCTCAACTGACTGAATCAAAGAGGAGTACCTGGAATGCAGCTTCATAACATATCTCTTGGCTTTCTTCGAATCGGTATCTAGAGCTTGCCCTGAAAAAGGCAATAGCTCCAAGAATTTATCCGTGAACTCCTCCACACTCATGTGTTCTGTCTGCCTCAGCTGTTCAAACTCAATCATCTTCAGTTCTCTGGAACTGTCTGGAAAAGCCCATCCAGCGAACTCATTTGCAAATTCTTCCCATGTCATGCCGTCTAGTCTCGGGTCCACATAACACTTGAACCATTCCCGTGCCTTCTTGCACTTTAAGGTGAACCCTGCCATCTGAATGGCCCTGCTATCATCCGCCCCTAGCTCATCAGTTATTGTCTTCACTACTCTCAGATACTCAAAGGGGTCATCCCCTGACTTGTATTTGGGAGCATCCAGCTTAAGGTAATCTGTCATCTTTACCTTGCTCCCACCGGCTGAGCTAGGTCTAGAAGGTTGAGTAACTGGGGCTGCTGGTTCTGTAGGTGGTGGAGGTGGGGGTGCAGCATTCCCCGAGGTGGGGTTTGCCGGGTTTGGATAGAAGGGTGAGGGTGGATAAGCTGGGTACTGTGTGTAAGGTGGATAGAAAGGTGGATAAGGCATGTAGGTAGGATAGGGGTTAAAGCTGGAATAATCTGATGTACCTCCCATCGGATACCCTGAACCCTGTGGGAAGGGTGGATAATGGGGTGGAAAACCATACCCCGAGGCCTGAACGCCTCCCTGCGACTCCCCTGTCCCCTCTTCCTCCATGCTAACATCCAGATTCCCATCCCTCCTCTGATCCTCTTCCATAACCTCCCTCACATATGAAGAACTTCCTCCTCTATCTGTCCCCCTTCTGCTAGCATCAAAAGACCTTCTAGGGTCCCTTGACACTCTTTCTCTGTTTGCTCTACAAGACATTGCCTTAGGCAATATAGGAGGACGGGCGCTCGTGCCCTCATCCTCAGGTGGTACTCCAGTCAATCTTGCAGATCGACGGGTTCCTCTCATCCTATTTTCTGAAAAATAGAACACATCACACAAACATTAGCATCATATGGTTCATGTGGGCACACATGAACCCTCATCACATATACATCATTCATATCATAATATCAATGCACATGTATATAATCATGGCATTTCACATTATCATACAAGACAGGACTCCACATCCTATCCTAGTGGACATGATCTTTCCTATTGTGCTTGACCTTCTATAACATATATGAGCCCGACACTCTAGGTTCGATCCTATGAACCAGGCTCTGATACCATTCTGTAACGACCCGAAAATCGGACCGCTACCGGCGCTAGGATCCAGGTCGGCTTAAGGCCGCCGGGACCCATAGCAAGCCTAACATGCAACCTGAAAACCTGCTTAATCCCATACATGATCAAGAAAATACATAAAAATTTAAAACTTTTCTTTCGTTCATACACCAAACTCAACCTGTGCATGCACTGTACATAAACATAATCATAATCATGACCCCCTCTGTGGGATCTCAACAATGCCCCAATGGGCGATACATCATAAGTTGAGTTGGTTTGCATAATCATCATAAAATATCTAAGATCATGTATTAAAAGGGATATCTAATACATATAGTCAAGCACAACCTCTAATCCTCAAAGTCATTACATGACTAGAACTGTACTTTTACATAACATTAATACATTTATCATGTCCACACTATCTATTACATACACATGACTTCATTACTCTTAAGGACCTCCTGGTCTACCCTGTACCTGCAAACCTGGGGAAAATGGGAGAGGGGTGAGCTACTAGAGCCCAGTGAGCAGAATAATAAAAACATTTAAATCATATGGCATCATGGAATGCATCACATCACAGCTAATCACATCAAGGATGAACTTGTCACCAATAGCCCTCTACATAGTCCAACTGTGCCAGAACGTAGAATGGGTCCTGGTCTTTCTCTTACATAACATAGTATAACATAACAGTCCAACTGTGCCAGAACGTAGAATGGGTCCTGGTCTTTCCCTTACATGGTGCCAGCGAACGTAGAATGGGTCCCACTGGTCTTACATTCCGTACTGTACATATCACATCGTCATATCATAGATCGAGAGCTTTGGATCATCCAACGTTCATCCACATCAATCAACAATAAAGTATGCAATGCAATATATTCGTGAATTCTAATGCAAACAACCTAGTACATCTCATGGCATTCATGATGCGTGAAACATGCTAATAAGTCCATTATTTGCTTTAAAACATAATGAGTTATTCCACTCACCTCCGGATAGCTCTGACCAGACACTGGAGCAGCTGACTCACTGCTGGGGTCCTCGGTTCCTTGGGTCCGAACCTACACATGTGGACTCAAATGAGGGACCAAACAAACATGAACATAACTCTAAACTACTCCCCAAAAACCCCCTAAAACATCATGAAACAATCATAGAAAAACATGCAAGAGAGGGCTGGACAGGACACTTTCGGCGGCAGGTTCGGCGGCCGAAAGTCCCTCCAGAGCCGAAAGTCAGGCAGGTTCGGCGGCACCTTCGGCGGCCGAAACTCCCAGACAGAGGCGAAACTCATACATGTTCGGCGGCACTTTCGGCGGCCGAAACTCCCAGACAGAGACGAAAGTCTCCTTTCGGGGGCAAGCTTCGGCAGCCGAAGGCTGCCTCCACAAGCATGTTCGGCGGCCGAAAGTTCCTTCGGCTGCCGAACCTGGTTTCTCCCTTAGTGGCAGAAACTCAGCTCTTCTATGCACATGTGCCTCCAAAACTACCCAATCATGCATAAACCTATTCTACAACATTCCCAAACATACACAAACAAGCATACAAGTTCCTAGGGGCATCAAACCATCAAAAACCCCAACTACAACACCTCAAGCAACACACATTGTTCATAACACATATAAAAACCCATAAACCTAACCATGAGCTAAACATGCATTCTACCCCATAGATCCACTTAAAACTTACTTAAAACATGAAATGAGCTTAAGATCGGCTCTTACCTCGTGGAGATCGAGAGAGAGACGACCTAAGCTCGGAGATGGGAGGGGTTGAGTTCCCTTGAACCTCAAAGCTCCAAAACTTTGCTCAAAGCTTGAAAATCTTCAAAACAAAGTAAAAACTCATGAAAATCTAGTAGGATTGGAAGGAAAGAACTCAAGATCGGTGAGGGACGGCGGAGAGCTCACCTTGGCCGAAAATGGGGAAAAAGCTCGCCCGTTTTCGGCTAAGGGACCCTTTTATAGTGGCTGGCCAGGCCACGTTCGGGGGCCGAACGTGCCTCCTCATGCATGCCATGTTCGGCGGCCGAACTTGAGGTTCGGCGGCCGAACCTGGACTTCCCTCACTTATGCTTTCAGGGGCCTAAAAGCGCTCCCGAAGGCATGCATGTTCGGCGGCCGAACTTGAGGTTCGGCGGCCGAACCTGAGTTTTCCTCCAAGGTTGTTTTTATGCAAAAACTCATTTCCATTTTACTTAAAACCATGAAATACCTTAAAACATTTTATGAAAACATGATTCTACCCTACTAGAGGCTTCCGACATCCGAGATTCTACCGGACGGTAGGAATTCCGATACCGGAGTCTAGCCGGGTATTACAGTTTTGTTTGCAGAAGCTTCTGTGGAACAGTTGGATTTGATTTTATCATGTTTGGATGACTTTGCTAAGGCTTCCGGGCAGAAAGTGAATTTAGCTAAGTCTTCTCTTTATTTGTCACCTTTTGTTGATAGTGATTTGGCGTCACTTTTGTCTTCAAGGTCAGGTATTCCTTTGACTGCTGATTTGGGAAAATACTTGGGTGTGCCATCTATTCATGGGAGGATTTCAGTCTCGACATATAGTAGTATTTTGGATAAAATGAGAGGCAGACTTGATGGCTGGAAGGCGAGAGCTCTATCAAAAGCTGGACGACTAACGTTAGTTCAATCAGTTCTTAATGCTATTCCTGTTTTTGTGATGCAGAGTGCTCTTTTACCGGTATCGCTTTGCAATGAAATAGAGAAAATATGCAGGAACTTTATTTGGCATGGGAAGGATATGAAGCCAGCTGTACATCTGATTAATTGGGATACAATGTCCTTGCCGAAGCGGTTAGGTGGTCTTGGCATCAGAAATATGCGACAAATGAATCAGGCTCTATTAGGAAAGTTGTGTTGGCGAGCTTACAAGAATCCGCAAGCTTTGTGGGTTAGGTGCCTTTTCAATAAATATGAGTCGGGTTTTGTTCATTAGGAAGTCGCTAAGCGAGCTAATGGTTCAGTCAATTGGAAATCTTTTTATTATGGTTTGGAGCTACTTCGAAAAGGGATAGTTGTAGATGTGAATAATGGGATGCACACTAGATTTTGGCTGGATGATTGGCTTCCGGTTGGGCCTCTTTGGAATTTTGCACTTAAACCGTTGATTGAGTTGAATATGCAGGTTTGTGTTCGATATTTCTGGGTTCCTAATGTAGGCTGGAATTGGGACATTTTAAATTCTCTTCTTCCTACTGATGTCCTTTTATATTTCCAATCAATTACTTTAGTTGATGATATGTCGTGTTTGGATGGTTTTGCGTGGAAGCATTCTTCTTCTGGCTTATATACAGTTAAGTCAGGGTTTGATACGTTTTATTCAGAAGTGTCAGGATCTAATATGGATTGGCAAAGGCTGTGGAAGGTTAGGGTGCCCCAGCGAATTCAAGTGTTTTTGTGGGAAGTGGCACATGAGAAAATCATGGTTAATGTTCAACGCCGAAAGCGAGAATTTATTGATTATGATTTATGTCCTCTTTGTGGAGTTGCAAGTGAATCTGTTTTGCATGCTCTACGAGATTGCCAACATGTGAAACAATTTTGGAATTCCCTTTTACCTACCAATTTCGTTTCTCCTTTTTTTGATATTTTGAATGTGCCTTTATGGCTATATGCTAATATAGAAAAAGTAGGGTTATTGGCTAATGGAATACCATGGGATGTGCTTTTTAGTTCGGCTGTTTGGTGGTTATGGAAGCGAAGAAACTTGTTGGTTTTTAATGAGAATAATGACCAGGATACTATTGATGCGTCCTTTATTCAGCTTCGAGCAAAAGAATATGTTCATGCATGGAGGTTTTCGATGCAGGCTGGGTCTGGACCGAGAGGCCGGTCTTTGAAGTATGTTGGGTGGAAGCCGCCAGAAACAGGCTGGGTGGTAGTGAATTCCGATGGTAGTGCATTGTTGTCAGCAGGAAGGGCAAGTTGTGCATGTTGTTTTCGAAACAATGAAGGTAGATGGCTTTTGGGCTTTCAACGGTTTTTGGGCAATTGTGGAGTAATGGAAGCTGAGCTATGGGGAATATATTATGCTTTAGTATTAGCATGGGATTCAGGGTGGAAGAAGATTGAAGTTCAAACGGATTCTCAACTCGCGTTAGATTTACTTGCAGGTAGAGGTGCAGGAGTTTTTAGAGTTGCTAATTTGGTGAGGAATTGTCGTGATCTTATCAATAGAAGCTGGGAAGTCAAGATGGTAAAAATTTACAGGGAAGCAAATGTGGTAGCGGATCGTTTGACTAGTTTAACCATTGGTGATGATTTTAATTTGAAAATTCATCAATAGCCTCCTGTTACTATTAAATTTTTACTGGATGCTGATAGGTTGGGGCTTTCATGGTCTAGATTAATAAAATAAGGGCTCTATCCCTCTTTTTCTAAAAAAAAAAAAAATAAAAGTTTTCATTATTAACAATTAAATTTTATAAATAATGCTTGTTTTTTAAAGCTATTATTTAGTTGCATAAATATCACGTAAATAATTTTTTTTATTTTAATATTAATTAAATATTATTATTTTCTAAAACAAAATTTTACTTCACTAATTTGAATAATGAAAATTTGTATTTTTAATATTAATTACTAAGTATTTTAAATATAAATATATCAAACTCTTTACATTAGTGAATTATGAAAATATTTAATATTTTAGTTTTGTGGTATTTAATTTTTTTTTATTAAAAGTAAGTCTTTAATAATTAAAAAAATAAATTAAAATCTTAAAATTAATTATTATATAAGTTTAATTTGCATTAATTAAGCTAATAAAATTTAAAATAATAATAAAAAAATAAAAAAATATAAATAGTAATGTAACACAATAAAATAAACAGTGAGCTGTTGATGAGTTGTAAAATTCACATTTTTTTTTCTCATTTAATTCCATGATTTTACTATAATTTTGATGTAAATATTTAATTTTAATTTGAATTTAATTCTGGACAGGTTTGTGAGCAGAAATTGAGAAAAGGAAGAAAAAAGGCTGAATTAAAAGATTTTTTTTTTAATTCTGTAAGGCTACAACCTTGACCAAACCTGTAATCCGAGGCGATGGGGAGATAAGACAGATTTTGCCACCTAAGCAAGGATAAGATCTGTAATACCCAGCTAGATTCCGGCATCGGAATCCCTACCTTCCGGCGGAATCTCCATTGGAATCTGGAATTCTGAAGATGCCAGAGTCTTCTAGAGGGGTAAAATGTGTTTCTAAAATGTTTTCACATGATTTTATGGTTTTTTTAAATGGAAAAGAAATGAGTTTTGAAAAGAAAAGACCAAAGAGGAAGGACCCAGGTTCGGCCGCCGAACATAGGGCTGTTTCGGGAGTGCTTTAGGCCTCCGAAAGTCTTGAGGGCAGAAACCAGGTTCGGCCGCCGAACATGGGTTGGTTTAGGAGGCAGGTTAGGCTTCCGAAGTGGCTGTCGAAGGTGGTGGAGTTGCGGGAGCAACTTAGGCCGCCGAAGGTCGTTGATCGGCCACCTATAAAAGGCCCTCAGACCGAAAATGGACGAGTTTTCTCTCCATTCTCGAGATCAGGTGTGTTCATGTCCTCCTTTGGTCGTTTTAATGCTTTTTCTTCAACTCCTTCATGTTTTTATGAGTTTCATGGTTGTTTTGAAGAGTTTTAAAGCTTAGATCGAAGTTTTGGAACTTGGAGACCCAAGGAGCTTGTTTCCTCCACATCTCCAAGTTAGGGATCGCACCAACCCTCGATCTTCAAGAGGTAAGTGTGGATCTTTGCTTCCTTTTCGTTTTAATGAAGTTTTAAGTAAGTTTAATTATGTTTTGATGGTTGAGTATGGGTAGAAATGCATGTTAGGGTTTATGTGGGTTTTATGCCCAATGTATGTTTATATATGATGTTATGTTGAGAGGTTTAAGTTAGTTTGTGCCCTTTATGCATGTGGGAGTATGTATGCATGATTGGGAGAGAGCTTGTGAGGCTTGGGTTTGTTTTGAAGGGTTTGGTTGCGGTTTGTGCATGAGAAGGCTGAGTTCTGTCCTTTTGGACGAACTCAGGTTCGGCCGCCGAAGGTACTTTCGGCCGCCAAACCTGCCTATGGTGGCTTGTTTTGGCTGCCGAACCCTGCCTCCGAAAGTTGAACTTTCGGCTCTGGAAGGGACTTTCGGCCGCCGAACATGCATGAGTTTCGTCTCTGGAAGAGACTTTCGGCCGCCGAACCTGCATGGCTTTCGGCTCTGGAAGGGACCTTCGGCCGCCGAAAGTGCCCTGTCCAGCCCTTTCATGGGTGTTCTCTATGCATGCTTTGGTGATGTTTTAAGGGTTTTTGGGGAGTTATTTATGAGTTGTTTAGAGTGTGTTTGGCACCTCATTCGAGTCCACCTGTGTAGGATCGGACCCGAGGGACCGAGGAGGCCATCAGTGTTAGCTGTTGCAGAGTCAGTCCAGCGTCTGCCAGAGGTGAGTAGAACTGAACCTTATGCTTTTAAATTAAATCAAATGCCTAAAGCATGTTCATACATCATGTTTTTATGTAATAGGTTGATTGCACTAGTTTCACGAATATGACGCATTGCATTATTTACTGTTGATGTGGATGGACCAAGGCGACTTCAATAGCCCATAGATCTGTCATGATTGAAAGTCCTGTGTGAGCTCCTTTAAGGGGGCCGGGCATTATGTTGGGTAATTCCTGTGTGAGCCCTTTTAGGGTCGGACACCATGTTATGTGATTGAAAGTCCTGTGTGAGCTCCTTTGGGGCCGGGCACCGACAGAGGGAGTTTTGAGGTCATATCCAATCCGTTATGTGAATTGTTTGTGTTGTGGCGCATTTCATGAAAGCATATAATTAATGAACTGTTTTTATTGTTCTGCTCACTGGGCTTTTTAGCTCACCCCTCTCCCCTAACCCCCAGGTTTGCAGGTTTGAGGAAGATTGGGAAGTCTCAAGAGTTAAGGTTATGTTTTTGTAATAGATTAGTGTTAGTGTGGACATGTAATATAATTGATATAATGCATTGTAAGATAATATAATGTAATGAAATGTAAAGTAGAGTTATGTTTATGGATTAGTATTATGCTTGGCCCTAAGGCTTGGTTAGTCCCTTTTAATACATGATGTATGTTATATTTTGGTATTGAGTTGTGTGTGAACCAGACTTGTGGCATGAGATGTTTACCACGCTAGAGTATTTTGATGAGGACTCTAGTGGAGGTCTTATATTTATGGTTTTGAGACATGCACAGGTTAGGTTTTGGTTCATCGGATGTGATCCGAGCTTGATGAATGTAATGTTGACCCAGTGATAGGAGCGGTTGTCGAAGCCGGTCAAAAATAACCTTCTTGGTTACCTACAATTTATAACTGTAGACAGTGGTGAAGGATCGTATCCACAGAGAATTGATTACCTATTTATTTATCTCAATCAAGACCAATAGAACTAATTGAAAGCACAAGTGAAAGCAAGTAATCAAAGAGAAATAGAAACAAATGCAAGGAAAGTAAAAAAGGGGGGTTTTGAGATGATTTGACTAACAACTATTGAAAGCAATTAAAACAGCAAGTAATCTAAAATAAGAGAGAAATCAATAAGAGAAAAGTCTAGTTGAAGATATGGATCCACTTTGGTTGTTTGGGTTGATCATTGAAACATGGTTATCTTGATTGATTCAATGGGTTGGTTATGGGGGTGGAAGACGCTTCTCACCACCATGTCTTTCCTTATGAACAAACTGATTAAGGAACGTCCTCTAACCAATTACTAATTAACAAATTGCCAAGGAACGTCCTTGGGCCATAGGCATCAAAACAATTGCCAATTGCATGAAGAACAAGAAAGATCCAAACCCTAGCTACTCAAACGCATGAGATGTTGCTAGATCATACAATTCCTTGGGTTTTTACTCCAAGCGTTCTTAGATCAGAATATTTCCAGCAATTACGGACTAACAAATATCCTAATCCAACAATTAATTAACTTTGCAATCAAGAATCAAGTGGCCAATTTGATCAAAACAACAAAGCAATCTTGGAATTAAGCACAATTGCATGAATATTGAGTAAAATCAAAGACAAAAGTTTCTGTTCAGATCTCACAACCTTTTAAACAACCTTAGTTTCAACCAACCTTCAACTAGAAAGAGGGTTTCAGCCACTCATGGCTGAACCAAACAGAAAATAAAAGAAAAGAAAGCAAAAGATGAAGAACTAAGGTGGGGAAGAGCCTTGGAGAGGCCTTGCTGAAATTGGGAGAGAAGAAGATGGATGATGCCCTTTTCTTGGTCTTCTTGAGGCCTTTAAATAGATCTTGAGAGGCTGCCTATTTCCTTTTTAGTGTCCATGCATCTCTTAGAGTGATTGCCCATAGTGTCCTTGAGTCTTCTTTGTGCATTTGTGGAGTTGCAAGCCCTTTTTGGTCTTTTAATTGATGTCCAAGGTGTGTCCAAGAAGATTCATGCACTAAAGAGGAAGGTGGAGCCTTGATTTGAATTTTGAATGAGCATAGCACTATGTAGGAAATATGTGATCTCCAAGATTTGGCTCATTAAATAGGAAGGAGACTGTTCGGGGGCATGTTCGGCCGCCTAAGTTAAGTTTCGGGGGTAGGACTTTCGTCTCTGGAGCCAATGTTCGGCGGCCGAAGGTGCCCCCGAAGGTGGGTCACTTTCGCCTCTGGACTTGACTTTAGGCCGCCGAAAGTGCCCCCGAAAGTGGGTGACTTTCGACTTCCAAAAGTGCTTCCGAAGGTGCCCCCGAAAGTGGGTGACTTTAGGCTTCCGAAAGTGCTTCCGAAGGTGCTTCCGAAAGTGGCTGTTTTTTTGGCATTCTTTGGCACTTTTAAGAGCATTTTCTCCAAATTGTTTCTTCACACCTAATACTTGCAAAACATGATTAAAACCACAAAATTAGGTAGAATAGGTGCAATTAAACATCAATAAGATCATGAAAATATGGACTAAAATATGCTCTATCACCCAGCTAGGGCATTTGTTGAGGGCTCTAGTATGGGGTTATTTATGTTCACTATTATGTAGCATACAGGTCAAGCTCGGTATATACATCAGATGTTTAAGTTTTTATGTAAATGGTTTGATCATGTATGGGATTTGACCAGGTGATAGGATGTATGTTATCTCGGTGGCCTTAAGCCGATCTGGATCCTAGCGCCGGTAGCGGTTCGGTTTCCGGGTCGTTACAAGATCAGTTTCAAGTGGAGTCCAATTGAATCAAATTCAATCAGATGAGGATAGAGATAAGATGATGATAGAGATAAGATTATGATAGAGATAAGATAGGGATAATAGATTTTATTTTAAATATTATCTTTTTGTGCCTATATAAAGGCTCCTAGCATTCAACCTGGAGAGGATATTCTACCTCTCACTCTCATTTCCTCTCTCGTTGCCCCCACCTTCTCCATCTTCTTTTCTTTTTCTTCTTTGGCCATGAGTGGCTAAACAATTTATTTTCAGTTGAAGGTTAAATTAATTTGAGATTTGTTCAAGTTGCGAAGTTATGCACTACAACTCTCTTCATCTTATTTTTATTTTCTATTAATTTTTGAATTCGAGGAACACCACCTCCATTGTTATTTTTTTGAGAATTTAAGGGGCCCATTGTTTCTTTGGGAAGACAACATATTGCTAATTAATCTAATTAAATCTGTAATTATTTAATTGGGTTAATGTAATACCCGGCTAGACTCCGGTATCGGAATTCCTACCGTCCGGTGGAATCTCGGATGTCGAAAATCTTTAGAAGGGTAAAATCATGTTTTCATAAATGTTTTAATGTATTTCACGGTTTTAAGTAAAAAGGGAAATTGAGTTTTAAATGGAAAAGACCAAGGAGACATTTCCAGGTTCGGCCGCCGAACCTCAGGTTCGGCCGCCGAACATTGGATGGTTTAGGGGGGCAAGTTAGGCTTCCGAAAATCTCAAAGGTTCGGCCGCCGAACCTCATGTTCGGTCGCCGCACCTCATGTTCGGCCGTCAAACTTGCATGAGATGTGGGGGCACGTTCGGCTGCCGAAAGGTGGTCTGCCAGCCCTATATAAGAGCTCCATGGCCGAAACGGGCAAGTTTTCTCCCCATTTTCGGCCACGGTGAGTTCTTGCTCTCCTATTGTTGTTTTCAACGTTTTTCCTTCCGATCTTTCATGTTTTAACAAGCTTTATGTTGATTTGAAGAGATTTGAGCAAAAAGAGCAAGTTTTGGAAACTTGGAGACCAAAGAGTGAATTTTTCCCCATCTCCGAGTTGAATCGTCTCTCCTCTCGTTCTTCAAGAGGTAAGAGTAGATCCATAGTTCCTTTAATGTTTTAAGTAAGTTTTATGAAGTTTCATGGGGTAGAAATGCATGTTAGGTTATTTTTGAGTTCATGGGTTTATGTTGAGTTAATGTGCAATGTGGATTGTTTAATGTATGTTTGATGTGTTGTAGATGGGGTTTAGGATAGTTTGAAGCCCCTAGGAGCTTGTATGCTTGAGTATGCATGTTGTAGAATAGGAAAATGCATGATGGAATGAGTTGGGAGGCGTTTATGCATGAGGAAGGCTGAGTTTCTGCTCTTGGGAAGAACTCAGGTTCGGCAGCCGAAGGTTCTTTCGGCCGCCGAACCTGCCTGTGGTAGCATGAATCGGCTGCCGAACCCTGCCCCCGAAAGATGACTTTCGGCTCTGGAAGGGACTTTCGGCCGCCGAAGGTGCCGTCGAACATGCATGAGTTTCGTCTCTGGAGGGAACATTCGACCGCCGAAAGTGCCGCCGAAGGTGCATGAGTTTCGGCTCTGGAGGGCCTTTCGGCCGCCGAACCTGCCGCCGAAAGTGCCCTGTTCAGCCCTCCTTTGCATGATTTCTATGATTGTTTTAAGGTGTTTTAGGGGGTTTTTGGGGAGTATTTTAGAGTCTTGATCATAGATGTTTGGTCCCTCACTTGAGTGCACCTGTGTAGGTTCGGACCCGAGGAACCGAGGACCCCAGCAGTGAGTCGATCACTTCAGAGTCAGTAGAGCTTCAGCCAGAGGTGAGTGGAATAAACTCTTTATGTTTTAAAGTAAATAAATTAATTCTTAGCATGATTCACACATCATGAATGCCATAAGATATATTAGGTTATTTGCATTAGAATTCACGAATATGTTGCATTGCATAATATGTTGATGATGTGGATGAATGTTGAATGATCCTTTAGCCCTCCCATGACATGATATGGTATGATATGATACGGTACAGAAGACCAGTGAGGCCCATTCTACGCCCCTGGCACTATGTAAGAGAAAGACTAGCGAGGCCCATTCTACGCCCCTGGCACAGTTGGAATGTTATGTTATGATATGTTATGTAAGAGAAAGACTAGTGAGGCCCATTCTACGCCCCTAGCACAGTTGGACCATTTAGAGGGCTAAGGGTGACAAATTCATCCTTGATGTGATTAGTTATGATGTGATGCATTCCATGATATCAAATGTTTAAATAAAATGTTTTATCATTCTGCTCACTGGGCTCTAGTAGCTCACCCTTCTCCCTTAACCCCCAGGATTGCAGGTACAGGGTAGACCAGGAGGTCAGCAAGAGTAATGAAGTTATGGTCACGTAATAGCTAGCTGTGGACATGTATATATTGTAATGTAAAAGTATAGTATAGAAATGATATGTAATGATGTCTATTGAGGTTATAGTTGTGCTTGACCCTAGTTGTGTTAATCCCTTTGAGTACATGATTTTAATGAATGACTATAGTTAACCAAACTCAATGTATGTTATGTCGCCCCATTAGAGCATTGATGAGGACTCCAAGGAGGGGTTAATGTTTATGACTATGTTATGTATAGTGCATGCACAGGTTGAGTTTGGTGAATGAATGAAAGAATGAATGAATGTAAGGAAAAGTTCAAAATTTTTATGTATGTTGTTGATCATGTATGGGATTTAACAGGTTCACAGGATGAATGTTTGGCTTGCTATGGGTCCCGGCGGCCTTAAGCCGATCTGGATCCTAGCGTCGGTAGCGGTCTGATTTTCGGGTCGTTACAGATTGGTATCAGAGCCCTAGGTTCATATGGTCGGACCTAGAGTATCGGGCTCATAGAGGTTATAGAAGGTCAAGCACAATAGGAAGATCATGTCCACTAGGATAGGATGTGGAGTCCTGTCATGAATGATGATGTGAAATGCCATGATTATATGCATGTGCATTAATGATATGCTATGTATGTGATGTATGTGATGCGGGTTCATGTGTTTGCACATGAACCATTTGATGCTAATGTTTTTGTGATGTGT
Organism: Manihot esculenta; assembly: GCF_001659605.2. Classification (NCBI taxonomy): domain Eukaryota; kingdom Viridiplantae; phylum Streptophyta; class Magnoliopsida; order Malpighiales; family Euphorbiaceae; genus Manihot; species Manihot esculenta. The sequence goes on from NC_035177.2 coordinate 12,180,943, forward strand.
GCTGTTTTTCAGAAAACAGGATGAGAGGAACTCGTCGATCTGCGCGATTGACTGAAGTACCACCCCAGGACGAGGGCACTGATGCCCGTCCTCCTGCATTGCCTAGGGCAATGTCAAGTAGGTCTAGCAGAGATAGAGCAGTAAGAGACCCTAGAAGGTCTTTGGATCTGGGTAGAAGCAGATCAGTGAGGGGAACAGTGCAAGGGGATATGTCAGAGGATGTGGGGAATCAGATGGATGTGGATCAGAGGAGGGATGGCAGTCTCAGAGTAAGTATGTCGGAAGAGGGAATGGGAGAGTCCCAAGAAGGCACTCAGGCCTCGGGATTTGTTCAGCCACCTTACTACCCACCCTTTTCACATAATCCCGGGTATTTGATGGGAGGTGCATCGGATTACCCCAGTTTTAACCCTTATCACTCTCAGATGCTATACCCACCTTTCTACCCACCGTACCCACAGTACCCCATGTATCCACCCCCACCCTACCATCCAGGTACAACAAACCCTACCCCAGGGGATGCTGCACCTCCTCCACCACCAGCAGCACCTACTGTCCTAGAAACCCAAATGCCTAAACCTAGCTCATCTGGAGGGAGCAAGGTCAAGATGACCGATTACATGAAGCTGGGTGCTCCCCAGTTTGAAACCGGTGATGACCCGTTTGTGTATCTTGAGAGGGTCAAGACAATTACAGATGAGATAGGAGCTGATCACAGTAGAGCCATTCAGATGGCTGGGTTCACACTAAAATGCAAGAAGGCCCGAGAGTGGTTTAAGAACTATGTGAACCCGAGGTTGGACAGCCTATCATGGGAGGAGTTTGCAAATGAGTTTGCAGGATGGGCTTTCCCTAACAGTTCCAGGGAGCTGAAAATGATTGAATTTGAGCAGTTGAGGCAGACAGATGAGATGAGCGTGGACGAGTATACAGACAGATTCTTGGAGCTGTTGCCGTTTGCTGGGCAGAATCTGGACACGGATCAGAGGAAGTCAAGGAGGTATATCATGAGGCTCCATTCCAGGTATTCCGCCTTGATTCAGTCAGCAGAGAGGGAGAGTTTCCATGCCATAGTGGATATGGCTCGGAGGATGGAGGCTAGTGCTATCATCGAAGGGAAAGTCAAGCAATCAGTGGCACAGCCTTCTGGTTCCAAGACCCCAGGTGGGGGAAGGATAGACCCTTCTTCTCTGAGTTCAGGTAGTAAGAGGTGGAGCAGTACCACCAAGAAGCCAAAGAAGAACAAGTTCTGGAATAAGATCAAGTCTGGTCTGGGATTAGGGAGTGGCTCAAGCTCTGGTGCAGATAATGCAGTATGCAAGAAGTGTGGGAGGCCGCACAAAGGAGTATGTCTGGTTGGGACGACAGCCTGCTTCAGATGTGGGCAGGAGGGACACATGGTACGGGAGTGTCCTAGGGTAGCTTTTGGGGCACAGTCTCAGCAGACAGCTTCTGGTAGTGTGGCTCAGCCAGCAGCTCCAGCCGCGACTCAAGCAAGTGGCAGAGGCAGAGGGAGAGGGGCAGCTTCTTCTTCAGCAGGCTTCAGAGGCGAAGGTCCATCAGCCCCATCACGGATCTTCACCATGACTCAGCAGGAGGCAAATACATCCAACACCGTGGTGTCAAGTAATCTCATCATTGGGTGTTCAGATGTTTATGCCTTAATGGACCCTGGTGCATCGCATTCTTTCATAGCTCCGAGAGCCGTCGAGAGGTTGGGATTGATGGTCTCTGGGTTAGAGTGTCCCCTATGGGTCAGTGGACCCAAGTGTGACCCGTTAGTGGCAGAGTCAGTCTGCCAGTGTAGTCCAGTTTTTGTTGAGGGAAGATGCCTTTCCGCCGACCTTGTGGTTCTAGATTTGACAGATTTTGACGTCATTCTAGGGATGGATTGGTTATCTACCCATGGTGCTACCTTGGATTGCAGAGGCAAGGTAGTCAGGTTCAGATGTCAGGATGGGTCAGAGGTTGTCTTCAGAGGAGATAGGGGGAGTACACCTAGAGGTTTGATATCAGCCCTACAGGCTCGTAGGCTGCTTAGGAGGGGTTGTCAGGGTTTTCTAGCTCATGTGAGAGAGCTGGATAGTCATGTCAGAGTGCCCGCCTTAGTGCTCGTGGTTAGTGAGTTTTTAGATGTGTTCCCAGACGAGCTGCCAGGTTTACCACCTGCTAGGGAGATAGAGTTTGAAATTGAATTGATGCCTGAAACCCGACCGATCTCTATCCCTCCCTACAGGATGGCACCAGCAGAATTGAAAGAGTTGAAAGAGTAGTTACAAGAGCTGGTAGATAGGGGTTTCATCCGACCGAGTACCTCACCTTGGGGTGCTCCAGTGCTATTCGTGAAAAAGAAGGATGGATCCCTTAGACTTTGTATCGACTACAGGCAGTTGAACAAGGTCACTACCAAGAATAAGTACCCGTTGCCAAGGATCGACGATCTATTCGACCAGCTAGCAGGAGCAGGTTGTTTCTCCAAAATAGATCTGAGATCGGGGTACCATTAACTAAGGATAAGGGAAGAGGATGTGCCGAAGACAGCCTTCAGGACCAGATATGGGCATTGTGATTTCCTTGTGATGCCGTTCGGGTTAACCAATGCCCCTGCAGCATTCATGGATCTCATGAACAGAGTGTTTAGCCAGTATCTGGATCACTTTGTTATTGTCTTCATAGATGATATCTTAGTGTATTCCAGGAATGCAGAGGAGCATGCCCATCATCTGAGGTTGGTTTTGCAGACCTTGAGAGAACATGGCTTGTATGCCAAGTTCTCCAAGTGTGAGTTCTGGCTGAGGAGCATCTCTTTCTTGGGGCATGTGGTGTCGGAAAATGGAATCGAGGTAGACCCCAAGAAAGTGGAAGCTGTAGCTAACTGGCCTAGACCCACTACGGTGACAGAGATCAAGAGTTTCTTGGGTTTGGCAGGTTACTATAGGAGGTTCGTTCAGGACTTCTCTAAGATTGCAGCTCCCATGACCAGACTGACTAAGAAGAACCAGAGGTTTGTGTGGACCGACCAGTGTGAAGAGAGCTTTGAGGAGTTAAAGAAGAGGTTGACTTCAGCACCAGTGTTAGCTCTACCATCTAGCAATAAAGACTTCTCAGTCTATTGCGATGCGTCCCGTGTGGGACTGGGTTGTGTACTAATGCAGAATGAAAGGGTGATTGCTTATGCTTCAAGGCAGCTGAAGAAGCACGAGCTGAATTACCCTACACATGACCTTGAGATGGCAGCAGTAATCTTTACACTCAAGATATGGAGGCATTACCTCTATGGGGTTAAATGTGAGATCTTCACCGATCATAAGAGCCTGCAGTACATCTTGAGTCAGAAGGATCTGAATCTGAGGCAGAAGAGATGGGTAGAACTGCTTAGTGACTATGATTGCAAGATCCAGTACCATCCGGGTAAGGCGAATGTTGTGGCAGACGCCTTAAGCCGGAAATCACTTGGCAGTTTGTCCCATATTGCAGCAGAGAGGAGGCCAGTAGTGAGGGAGTTCTTCGAGCTCATGAATGAAGGTCTACAGTTGGAGTTGTCTGGTACAGGTGCTTTGATAGCCCAGATGAGAGTAGCACCCGTGTTTTTGGAGCAGGTGGCTTAGAAACAGCATGAGGACCCAGAGTTAGTGAAGATTGCCAGGACTGTTCAGTCAGGCAAGGATAGTGAGTTCAGATTCGACAGCAAGGGGATCCTCCGCTATGGGAGCAGATTGTGTGTACCAGATGACATAGGGCTGAAGGGAGACATTATGAGAGAGGCTCATAATGCCAGATACAGTGTTCACCCTGGAGCCACCAAAATGTATGAATATATGAAGAAGGTTTATTGGTGGCCAGCTATGAAGAGAGAAGTGGCACAGTTTGTGTCAGCTTGCGAAGTGTGTCAGAGGGTGAAGCTGGAACATCAGAAGCCGGCTGGAATGCTTAACCCATTACCTATTCCAGAGTGGAAATGGGAGAACATAGCTATGGATTTCGTGGTGGGGCTACCGGCAGCATCCAACAGATTGGACTCCTTATGGGTGATTGTGGACAAACTCACCAAATCTGCTCACTTCATCCCTGTCAGGAGTGGCTATTCTATGGACAAGTTAGCGCAGGTGTATGTTGATGAGATCGTCAGGTTGCATGGGGTTCCTGTTTCAATAGTGTCGAATAGAGGGCCCCAGTTCACCTCCAGGTTTTGGCGGAGTCTGCAGAATGCTATGGGTACCAGGTTGGATGTTAGCACTGCTTTCCATCCACAGACGGACGGACAATCAGAGAGGACCATCCAGACAATAAAGGATATGCTCAGAATGTGTGTACTGGATTTTGGCGGTTCTTGGAGGCAGCATCTACCCTTGGTGGAGTTTGCCTACAATAACAACCATCATGCCAGCATAGGGATGGCCCCATATGAAGCTTTGTATGGAAGGAAGTGCAAGTCACCTGTTTGCTGGGAGAAAGTTGGGGAAAAGGCCTTGGCAGGGCCTGAGCTAGTAGAGATCACCAGCAGAGTGGTGCCCATAATCAGAGAAAGGATTAAGACTGCTGCAAGCAGGCAGAAGAGTTATGCAGACATCCGCAGAAGGCTAGTAGAGTTTCAGGAGGGGGATTTGGTATTGCTCAAGGTGTCTCCAATGAAAGGGGTGATTCGGTTTGGGAAGAAAGGTAAGCTAGCTCCACGGTACATCGGACCCTTTAAGATCTTGCAGAAGATTGGGAATGTATCGTACAAGCTGGACTTGCCTGCTTCAATGGAAAGAATCCATCCGGTTTTCCATGTTTCTATGTTGAGAAAGTTCGTGTCAGATCTGGGCAAGGTTCTTAGTGAGCCTGATGTGGAGATCCAAGAGGATCTCACCTATGTTGAGCAGCCAGTACGGATCCTAGACACCCAGATCAAAAAGCTAAGGAACAAGGAAATCCCGATGGTGAAAGTCCTTTGGAATCACCACAACATCGAAGAGTGTACCTGGGAGACACGGGAGTCTATGCTCCGGCAATATCCTCATCTCTTCTAAGGTGAGTTTTTATATGCTTTTTAGGAATGTGTATGTTTTATGCCATGTTATGTTTGTTTGGTGAACATTCGGGGACGAATGTTCTTAAGGGGGGAAGAATGTAATACCCGGCTAGACTCCGGTATCGGAATTCCTACCGTCCGGTGGAATCTCGGATGTCGGAAATATCTAGAAGGGTAAAATCATGTTTTCATAAATGTTTTAATGTATTTCACGGTTTTAAGTAAAAAGGGAAATTGAGTTTTAAATGGAAAAGACCAAGGAGACATTTCTAGGTTCGGCCGCCGAACTTATTGGATGGTTTAGGGGGGCAAGTTAGGCTTCCAAAAATCTCAAAGGTTCGGCCGCCGAACCTCATGTTCGGCCGCCGAACTTGCATGAGATGTGGGGGCACATTCGGCTGCCGAAAGGTGGTCTGCCAACCCTATATAAGAGCTCCATGGCCGAAACGGGCGAGTTTTCTCCCCATTTTCGGCCACGGTGAGTTCTTGCTCTCCTATGGTTGTTTTCAACGTTTTTCCTTCCGATCTTTCATGTTTTAACAAGCTTTATGTTGATTTGAAGAGATTTGAGTAAAAAGAGCAAGTTTTGGAAACTTGGAGACCAAAGAGCGAATTTCTCCCCATCTCCGAGTTGGATCGTCTCTCCTCTCGTTCTTCAAGAGGTAAGAGTAGATCCATAGTTCCTTTAATGTTTTAAGTAAGTTTTATGAAGTTTCATGGGGTAGAAATGCATGTTAGGTTATTTTTGAGTTCATGGGTTTATGTTGAGTTAATGTGCAATGTGGATTGTTTAATGTATGTTTGATGTGTTGTAGATGGGGTTTAGGATAGTTTGAAGCCCCTAGGAGCTTGTATGCTTGAGTATGCATGTTGTAGAATAGGAAAATGCATGATGGAATGAGTTGGGAGGCGTTTATGCATGAGGAAGGCTGAGTTTCTGCCCTTGGGAAGAACTCAGGTTCGGCAGCCGAAGGTTCTTTCGGCCGCCTAACCTGCCTGTGGTAGCATGAATCGGCTGCCGAACCCTGCCCCCGAAAGATGACTTTCGGCTCTGGAAGGGACTTTCGGCCGCCGAAGGTGCCGCCGAACATGCATGAGTTTCATCTATGGAGGGAACCTTCGGCCGCCGAAAGTGCCGCCGAAGTTGCATGAGTTTCGGCTCTGGAGGGCCTTTCGGCCGCCGAACCTGCCGCCGAAAGTGCCTTGTTCAGCCCTCCTTTGCATGATTTCTATGATTGTTTTAAGGTGTTTTAGGGGGTTTTTGGGGAGTATTTTAGAGTCTTGATCATAGATGTTTGGTCCCTCACTTGAGTCCACTTGTGTAGGTTCGGACCCAAGGAACCGAGGACCCCAGCAGTGAGTCGATCGCTTCAGAGTCAGTAGAGCTTCAGCCAGAGGTGAGTGGAATAAACTCTTTATGTTTTAAAGTAAATAAATTAATTCTTAGCATGATTCACGCATCATGAATCCCATGAGATATATTAGGTTGTTTGCATTAGAATTCACGAATATGTTGCATTGCATAATATGTTGATGATGTGGATGAATGTTGAATGATCCTTTAGCCCTCCCATGACATGATATGGTATTATATGATACGGTACAGAAGACCAGTGAGGCCCATTCTACGCCACTGGCACAGTTGGAATGTTATGTTATGATATGTTATGTAAGAGAAAGACCAGTGAGGCCCATTCTACGCCCCTGGCACAGTTGGACCATTTAGAGGGCTAAGGGTGACAAATTCATCCTTGATGTGATTAGTTGTGATGTGATGCATTCCATGATATCAAATGTTTAAATAAAATGTTTTATCATTCTGTTCACTGGGCTCTAGTAGCTCACCCCTCTCCCTTAACCCCCAGGATTGCAGGTACAGGGTAGACCAGGAGGTCAGCAAGAGTAATGAAGTTATGGTCACGTAATAGCTAGCTGTGGACATGTATATATTGTAATGTAAAAGTATAGTATAGAAATGATATGTAATGATGTCTATTGAGGTTATAGTTGTGCTTGACCCTAGTTGTGTTAATCCCTTTGAGTACATGATTTTAATGAATGGCTATGGTTAACCAAACTCAATGTATGTTATGTCGCCCCATTGGAGCATTGATGAGGACTCCAAGGAGGGCTTAATGTTTATGACTATGTTATGTATAGTGCATGCACAGGTTGAGTTTGGTGAATGAATGAAAGAATGAATGAATGTAAGGAAAAGTTCAAAATTTTTATGTATGTTGTTGATCATGTATGGGATTTAACAGGTTCACAGGATGAATGTTTAGCTTGCTACGGGTCCCGGCGACCTTAAGCCGATCTGGATCCTAGCGCCGGTAGCGGTCCGATTTTCGGGTCATTACAGTTAATAACAAGTAGCAATTAATATATTAGTTTATATTAAGAAATTAGTAGATTTGATTTAAATAAAACGCGTGTTTTTATTGATCAAGTTTGGGTTCTTCTCTCTTAATGCAGTTGACTAATTAAATCTATACGCGTGTTGGGATTGTTAGTTAACTAGGAATTAATTTAAGCGCGAAGCGGATTAATTTATTCATAAGGAAGAATTGGTGGGATTCGCGTGTTTGACCACTATAACCAACCAATAGATAATAATATGAAATATTTTGTTTCTAACTAATGATCAATTGCAAAATACCTCAATTTGATCACCTTCAGCTGAAAGTTTTAATTAATTATTTGTTTCTCAAATTTCAATTACATTATTTATTTTTTTCTTTTAAGTTTATTTTTATTGGCTTACCCAAGGCAAAACCCCTCTCATGAAGAAAATTCTCTTCTTCTCACTTTTTGAATTAAATTATTCTTCTATTTCAAATTGGTCATCTAAATGAAACAAGATTAAGGTCTCTGTGGGATCGATACTCACTTACCCTGTCTACAAGTTCTTGTCAATTGAGAAAAGGGAAGTAAATTTTAAATTGATGGATTCGACACCCGTCAAATTTTGGTGCCGTTGCCGGGGACCTCTAACAATTTTTTTTTATTTTTATGACCAGATCTGAGAATAGCAGGATTCAGTTTGATCCAGAAATCGAGAAGACTGCAAAAAGGTTGAGAAAAGTAACCAAGCTGCAAAAATAGGCCAATTCGGGAGCCTCTCAACCATCTGCCCAATCTCCTTTGTGCACCGAAGAGACCACATCTTCAACACCAACTGAGCCTCCAATTGACACAAACCAAAGAGACAATATGGCCGCAGCTGTTGCCGCTGAAGAGCAACCCCTTTGCATCACATACCCAATACTGAATGCACCTTTGGAATTACGAACAGGTATGATTCATATATTACCAAAATTCCAAGGCTTGGAGAATGAAGACCCTCATCGTCATCTAAAGGAGTTTTATGTGGTTTGTTCAAGTATGAGACCACAAGGTATAACTGATGAACAAATAAGGTTGGTAGCTTTCCCTTTCACTTTAATTGAATCTGCTAAGGATTGGCTCTACTATTTGTCCCCAGGTCCAATCACCACTTGGGTGCAAATTAGAGACTTATTCTTAGAAAGATTTTTTCCAGCGACTAAAGCATCATCAATAAGAAAGGAAATAAGTGGAATTAAACAAAGAAAAAAAATGAAACTTTACATGAATATTGGAAAAGGTATAAGAAATTAATTGCAAGTTGCCCAAAACATGTATGGGTACGAAAATATTAAAATAGGGGAGAATGTATGAGCTGTACTCCAAAGAAAAATTGCACAAAAATGTAAAGACAAAGGCATGTTTGCGATATCATGTAAAGTTGGAAATCTTGAAATCAAGAAAGCAATGTGTGATTTAGGAGCTTCCATAAATGTTATGCCTCTGTCAGTTTATTTGTCTTTGGATGCAGGTCCTTTGAAACAAACAGGAGTCACACTCCAACTCGTCGATAGATCAATAGTTTATCCTAAGGGCGTGTTGGAAGATGTTTTGGTGCAAGTGGGAAGATTAATTTTTCCAGCTGACTTTTTTGTCTTGGATATGAAAGATAACAATTCATCTAACTATACAAATTTATTGCTAGGAAGACCATTCCTCAGCACAGCTAGAATGAAGATCGACGTGCACGAAGGCACACTTTCCATGGAGTTTGATGGAGAAGAGGTAAAGTTTAATGTTTATGATGCAATGAAGCATTCTGATGATAATTTTTCTCTTTGCAGCATAGATGTAATTGATCCTCTCGCTCAAGAAGCCTTTGAACTAAGCAAGAAAAACAAGTTGGAGGTAGTTTTAACCGAAAACTTGACAATAGGCTGCCTTGACAATAGCACATCGCAATTCAGTGAAGAAATCATAGAAATAATCCACTCATCGGACACTTTGAATCATAAGGCACAAAACTTGAGTTAAAATTACTTTCAGCTCATTTGAAATATATATTTTTGGAAAGTAATAACACACTTCCAATCATAATCTCCTCCAAGTGGAATCCTCTAAAAGCAATGAAGTTAATTTGGGTGTTGAATGAATATGAAGAGGGAAGTGGATGAAACATAACATGCCACTGTCCAGCCTAGGACAATAAAAAAGGGCGCTGCTTGGGAGGCAACCCAAAGTTACAGGCTTGTCCAAGCCTATAGAGTCACAAATGGCCTCCTCCCACGCTGCTTCCTCCACCGCCGGGAGTCGCCGCTCGTCGTGCCGCCACCAAACCACGATCCTATCTAACACGGCCACCAAGCCTTGCACACGGGCCGGATCAGCAGGCGCTCCATCACCTCTGCTCGTCGTGCGTCCCTCCTCGCTGTCCTCCTTGCTGGTCGCACGCTCCATCCTCACCGGTCGCACATCCTTCCATGCCATCCTCGCCGGCGTGCAGCCTTCCTCGCTGGTCACACATCCCCCCTTTGCCGATCGCAACGTTTTCGCTGCTGATTGCCAGCCCGCACGCTCCATCCTCGCCGGTCGTAGCTTCTTCCGCACCGACACTGCCGCTCCGCACCTTCAACCTCCTCGCCACCAGCAGGCACACTCCAACGTTTGCAGATGAGATGGGTTATGATGATGAGGAGGTGAAATCTGAGATCACTGAGAAATGCAACTCAATTACCAGTAGCCTGAGTTTTATGCGACTTACTCCTCAGGGAAGTTCTTTTTGCCTTACTTTTATTTTATTTTGTGGACTTTCCTCATTTGATTGAATTTTTTCCACATTGAGGACAATGTGAAGAGTAAGTGTGGGGGAGATGCGGTATGAAAATTGAAGTGTTTTTTTTTTTTTGTGATTGATGAGATTGATTGATGATTGATGAACATTCTGAAATTTTTGGAAACTTTTTTTTTTCCTGCCATATTTTTTTTTTTTTGAGTTTTTGGTGTTTGAGTTAAAGGCTTGCCCAAGCCTATAAACACTTGATCTGTTTTTATGATTCTCAGCAGTTTCTCAGCACTTGCACTTTAAATTGTTTCTCATATTTAATTTTTATGATTTCTAGTATTGACATCATTTTGTTCATAAAAAATAATAAATAAAAAAATAAATAAATAAATAAAAAATAAAAAATAAAAAATAATTTTTTTTTTACAGCTCCTTACTTGCCATGAGAAATTGATATGTCTTTTATCGTAGAATACAAGTTATTATGCCATTTGTATGCTAGCTTAAATAGAATAAATTTATCATTGTTTATTTTGTTATTTTATTTTTAAGGCTTGTTTTGAAAACTCATGAAGTATGGTCCTTATTTAAATAGTTGGGTAATGAATGCATGTTCTTTTAAATGAGTTGCTGCCTTTTGTTGAGAATGAATTAAAGGATATTTTCTAGACTATATACTTATGTGAAAATTAAGGGGTGTCAAAAGAAAAGAAAAAAAAAGAGAAAGAAAAAAAGAAAAAAAATATTAAAAAATAAAAATAAAAATCAGAAATAAATGCACTCCTATGACCCATTCCTCTAATTGCTTGATCAATTGGTTACCAACCCGATGGCCCAAGTAATGCGGTACTTGGTGACCCCTTAAGGTGATTCCATATGGAGAAATCGGTGTTTGGGAGAGTATCACCCCTTTTTGGCCCGTTTAAAAGACTTGCCCATACCTTTTTATTGGGTAAATATGAGTGGAGCTAGTAGCCACCTGAGCTGAATAACCTGGGGCGAGTGGCTCAGTAACCATTTGTTTCACGTTCACTTTATCGGTTTCAGACAAGATATAGTAGGAAGTGTAAATAATAAATAATAAACCCCCAAATCTTTCTGGTCTAGTCAAGAGTTCTAAGATTCTTTTCTTTCAAAGGGCAGTTTAATATTATATGACATTCTAATATTTTATGTGCTTGAAATTGAATTGAGGACCAATTTTATGAGTTGAGAAACATGTTTTAAATATGAAACTTGTTAAAGTGAACTTTGGTGAGTTAAGCTATTTCTGCTATCATCCTATTGCATGACAATTTGGTTCTTTGCTTTGGACAAATTAAATTTCAGATTGATTGAGGACAGAGCTGTATTTCATTGTTTCATTTCAATTTTTATGCTTGAGGACAAGCAAAGGTGCAAGTGTGGGAGAATCTGATGAGTTGTAAAACTCACAATTTTTTCCCCATTTAATTCCATGATTTTACTATAATTTTGATGTAAATATTTGATTTTAATTTGAATTTAATTCTGGATAGGTTTGTGAGCAGAAGTTGAGAAAAGGAAGAAAAAAGGCTGAATTAAAGGATATTTTTTTTATTATGTAAGGCTACAACCTTGACCAAACCTGTAACCCGAGACGATGGGGAGAGAAGACAGATTTTGCCACCTAAGCAAGGATAAGATTAGTTTCAAGTGGAGTCCAATTGAATCAAACTCAATCAGATGAGGATAGAGATAAAATGATGATAGAGATAAGATTAGGATAGAGATAAGATAGGGATAATAGATTTTATTTTAAATTTTATCTTTTTGTGCCTATATAAAGGCTCCTAGCATTCAACCTGGAGAGGATATTCTACCTCTCACTCTCATTTCCTCTCTCGTTGCCCCCACCTTCTCCATCTTCTTTTCTTTTTCTTCTTCTTTTACTTAGTTGTTATAATTTTATTATGGCCATGAGTCACTAAACAATTTATTTTCAGTTGAAGGTTAAATTAATTTGAGATTTGTTCAAGTTGTGAGGTTAGTTCAAGTTGTGAGGTTATGCACTACAACTCTCTTCATCTTATTTTTATTTTCTATTAATTTCTGAATTTGAGAAACACCACCTCCATTGTTGTTTTCTTGAGAATTCAAGGGGCCCATTGAATCTCTTGGGAAGACAACATATTGCTAATTAATCTAATTAAATCCATAATTATTTAATTGGGTTAATAACAAGTAGCAATTAATATATTAGTTTATATTAAGAAATTAGTAGATTTGATTTAAATAAAACGCGTGTTTTTATTGATCAAGTTTAGGTTCTTCTCTCTTAATGCAGTTGACTAAATAATCTACACGCGTGTTGGGATTGTTAGTTAACTAGGAATTAATTTAAGCGCGAAGCAGATTAATTTATTCATAAGGAAGAATTGGTGGAATTCGCGTGTTTGACTACTATAACCAACCAATAGATAATAATATGAAATATTTTGTTTCTAATCAATGATCAATTACAAAATACCTCAATTTGATCACCTTCAGCTGAAAGTTTTAATTAATTATTTGTTTCTCAAATTTCAATTACATTATTTTTTTTTCTTTTAAGTTTATTTTTATTGGCTTGCCCAAGGTAAAACCCCTCTCATAAAGAAAATTCTATTCTTCTCACTTTTGAATTAAACTATTCTTCTATTTCAAATTGGTCATATAAATTAAACAAGATTAAGGTATCTGTGGGATCGATACTCACTTACCCTGTCTACAAGTTCTTGTCAATTGAGAAAAGGGAAGTAAATTTTAAATTGACGGATTCGACACCCGTCAGCTGTTACTGTAAGACAGGCCACGTGATAAGGGGATGATAAGTCGATACACGATTCTCCGTGGAAGGGAGGACTTGGACACCATAGTATTCAGTCCTTCACCAAGACTCACTCGCATTTGAAGAGGTCGAGTCTTCATATAAAGGTACTATTAGTAGATACAATCCATCAAATTCTTGTTATGCCTGTAATCACATAATCCCTGATCAATTAGTCAATGGGATCTCCTATCAATTAGCCGGTACTAACTGGATTTTCAAGAAATACTATAATTAACTTTATTTTTTTATAGTATAAAAGCTAGTGATCATAAGCGAAAGATACATAATTTTTACATAACTACTCTCGAATTCTAAACAATTCCTTGTACTCGTTCTATTCTTTAGTTTATTGACTTGAGCGTCGGAATGGCTGCTGTAGGTGCCAACTACCTTACATTCTCTTTCTTGTAGGTTTAACTAATTACAGCACAGCTTTTTTTTCGGCTACATTATTTGGTTCCGTTGCCGAAAAATCTATTGAATTCTCTCTGTTCATTTAAATTAAAACCTGTCTCTTACCCCTTTTTCTTATAAGGAAACCTTTCTTCTTCTTTTTTTTCTCTCGAAATGGCCTAAAGTTCACGAGTTGCTGCTAAGGTGCTACCAATGAGGGCACTATGATTTCTTCTGCTCCTGGCAGTGGACGAAATATGCCCTCTATATCAACAAGGCATATCTCAACAATCTGAACAATGAGTAAATACTACAATACATCAAAAAGTTGTAGGCTACTCTCGAGTAATACAAATCTTGGGGGAGGTATCATTCATGGTTCCCAAGGAAAGGGAGAAAACTTTTGTTGATACCCCAAGGGCTCACATAGAGGCGATTAAGGTGTGGTCCAAAGGAAGTTCGAGTTTGAGGAAGAATAGTCATTAGATGATATCTCGAAGGACGTCGATTAGAAGCTAGTACGGGCTGTTCAAATGTACCAAAAGGAGCAGAAGAGGACTTTAGCCTAGATGATGCCATGCCTCTTTTAGAAGAGATCTTGGCAGAGACTTCTTTGCTAATTTTAGACTCCCGAGTTTGGATAAATATGCCGAGATAACGGATCCTAGGATTCACCTGGCGATCTTTAGGACGACCATGTAGCTTCAGAATGTTAACGATGTCGTGTTGTACTGAATGTTCCCGTCATCAACACTCACAGGTTTGGCTCAGAAATCGTATTAACATCTGAGTTCAAGTTTAATTCAGAACTTTACGCAATTTGCTATGTTATTTAAGTTTAGGTTCATTACTTTTATACTCCATAAAAAGCTCTCATCTGATTTGCGGAAGATTCGCCAAGGAGAGAGCGAACCTTTAAGAAGTTTTGTCTCACGGTTTAATGCAGAAATAGTACAAGTTGAAGAATTAAATCATGAGATAGCATGCGAAATATTAAAGAAATGAACACACAATATCAAGTTCACGGATTTCCTAATCAATAATTTAGCCGCTACATACTAACAGCTAATGGACAAAATCCAAAAGTATATTAGGCTGGATGACAAAATTCAAGTTTTGAGAGAGGACAAAAAGATGAATCAAAAGCAACACCAAAAGTCGTCACGCTTGTGTTTACATATATCTATTTTTCTAAAAAAAGGTAATTTTTATTTTTAAATTTTAAGCAAAGATTAATTAGCAAATAATTTTATGTTTTCTTTTTCAAGGTTTTCTTTTGGACTTTTTTATTTCTATTAGTTAAATATGTACTTGAATAAGATTAATCTACCGAATATCTAATACAAATTAAGATTTATTAGATATTTATATTTATAAAAAATTATAATAATTAAATAAAATTTAGTCATGTTATTAATAATTTTTTTTATAAAAAAAAGTCCAACATATTGTTTATTTTATTTTAAATTCTACTAATTATGATCCAAATCCTTAAATAGTATGACAAAGTTATTCTCATCTTGATAACTTAGTAATTTTATGAAAATTTAAAATGCAATTAATAAAATCTAGAGTGTAATTAGTAATAAATATGATTATTTTTAACTTTTTAAATTATCAATAACACAATTAATTTAATTTAATTAATATATTTTTTTTTAAATTCAAATTTTTAGTTTAAGTATTCAAAGCGTTAATTTCAAATAGTTTATGATAGTAAAAATGTAAGTTTGCCTTTTCTTTAATTGGTTTTAAAATGAAGAACAATTTTTTTATAATTTTTTTTGTAAGGAACTTCATTAAACGATGAAATCAAATAATTACACGTTCAGCATTAAGGACAGAAACAATAGGCCACTTCCTCCATCCACATACAGACCTCAGCACAACCAAATTTCGCTTTTGCTAATAAATGAGCGACATTAGTGCCAGCTCCACGTGCAGGAACAACGTTCTAAGTAGAAGCAGATAACTAACAATCTTGAAGCAAAAAACCAAGCTCATTGCAGGGATAACTATTAGATTGAAGAAGCTGAACGACTTTAGACAATCATATTCGACCTCCAACTGTCGAAAACCAAGGTCTTATGCTAATATGAAACTAGACAATCGCCTTGGTCTCACACACAGCGGGTAACCAGCAAGCATGCTCCCTCCAAGCAATTGAAGCCATCACGTCCCCTGTGAATTAAGAAAAACTACGCCGAATCCAACTTAAAGCAACCCGCCACACAAAATTCACAACTTTTGGTGGGGAACAAGAGCGGACTAAATAGCTTCCATAATCATTTCTCAATGTCAATGGAAGAAGACGAAACATCTATAGCATCATACTTCAATGAAAAGGCAACATGATATCCTCTTTTAATGACGTAACTCCCATGGGAATCATAGTGCCAGATCAAAATGATCAGGAAGAGAGAAAGCACCCAATGGTATTAACTGAAGTCTCTCAATATCGATAGGATGTAAAATAGCCTCCGCTACAGGCCAGTTCCATGAATGTGTCCCTTGATTAATCAAACTGGAGACCTTTGCATCAACCGGAAACAAGCAGGGCGAAGTGATAACATGAAAAGAAGATGGCTGTGGGATCCAAGGATCAGTCCAAATACAAACCGAATTACTATCACCAATTTGCCACCGCGATTCATGAAGTAAAACTTCCCTGCCATACAAAATACTCCCCCATATGTAACTAGGATAGAAACTAACAGGGGCCTCCATTTTAAAGCAGCGAGGATAGTGTTATAAAAATAGCATGTTTAAATAAGTTATGAGACAGGAAATAGAAATAATCCCACGTACAAATATTATAAGATTTTTTTAGTGTTTATATTGTGAAACTTTAATTTAAACTTTAAGTATTTTGGTGGAAAATTTTGGAGGGAATCTAAAATTGATAGAATTATATTATAAATCAAATATATTTTTTTTTTAATTTGAAATCTGGTAGTCAGTTACTCAGACATATCTATCTCAACAAATATTTCCAACCGCTACAAGCATATATTTAAATATATTTATCTGAAAATGTGCCTTCAACGATTATAAACAGTTACTCCAAAATCTATATATTCTTTCTTTTCTCTATTGTATCTTTAATCTGAATTTTTTTTAGAAAAGTACTAAATTGCTATATGTGATTTTCTTGTCTTTGTTGTATCTTGAAGAGTATTTCCTACAATCCTGTAGCAAATATAGTGGGAACAATAACTCTTGAAAGAAAATGTTTTCTTTTGAGCATCAAAACTAATTTATACACCCATTGTTATAACAGATAGTACTTAGCTTTCAGAACGCGAGCTAAGAAAGAATATGGAGTGTGTAGCAAATGCCACAGCTGCTTAGCAACCAAAGCCTTGTTAAAACATTCAAAATTATCATGAAATCCTAAACCGCCCTCTTCCTTTGGTCTGCATATAAACTACCAAGAACAAAGGTGCATCTTCCTTTTATTACCCAATTGACCCACCAAAATTGACTAATTATCCTGCGAAGCTCCTCGTAGAAAGAAACAGGCAGACGAAAACATTGAATGACATGAGTGGAAATAGCATGTGCCACCATTTTAATAAGAACACCTTACATTATTGCAGATAAAAACCTCTCCTTCTACCCATGCAACCAAGCTCATAAATGATTCTTTAAACATCTAAAAATGGCGCATTTTGATATGCCAATAGCTAAGGTAGACCTAAATACAAGTCACTACTAAAAACAACTTGAAAACCCAACATAGAAAACAAATGTTGAGCTAAATTTGATGGGATATGAGCACTAAACATTATCTCAAATTTATGCAAATTAACCTTCTGACCATATAGACCCTCATATCTCTGCAAAATAGTTGAAACCGTGGCAACTTCAGTGGCAATAGCATGCATAAAGGGTAGGCTATCGTCTGCAAATAATAAATGAGTAATTTTCAAGGCACTCCTACAAATTCACTAACTCTATAAAGACCAGCTTCATACAGCCTCTTTTAATAAACTTGTTAACTCTTCAGTGCACAATAGAAATAAATAAAGAAATACGGATCACCTTGCCTCGAACCTCATGAAGGAAACAACGGGCACATAAGTTTACCGTATATGAGACGCCAGTCTCATAATGCATTACTAAAGAGATTCAAATATTTGTAAACTTCAACCGATGCAAAATTATCTCCAGAAAAATCCATTCAACCCAATTGTAAGCCTTAACTGTGTTTAGCTTAAGCGACACCAGTGTTCGACATGAAGGTTCCCACATTTTCACATGATGAAAAGCCTCGAAATCTACAAGTACATTGATTAACCGTCTAAGTACAAATGCACATTGTGATTAATCCACCACATCCATCAACAAAACTTTCAACCAATTAGCAATGCATTTAGAAATAATTTTGATAATAATATTATACAAGCTTATCGACCGAAATTTGCTTGATAAATTGTGGTCTTTTAACCTTAGGAAGCAAGCAAATATGTCCCACCATGAAAAATATGACACAACAAACTAACCACATCCATACCAATCACTTCCCATATTTGCTGGTAGAATAAAGAAGGCAAACCATTAGGACCTGGGGTTTTTTGTAGGACGCATTCGCCTAACAGCACTAAAAACTTCACTCGCTGAATATGGACATGTCAATAAAGAATTCATCTCCGGTGTAACCTTAAAAGGAACAAAATCCAGCAGTTCTGCAACAGATTTAAAGGAGGTAGAAGTAAAGAGATTCTTAAAAAACAAACAGTATTATTAGCATTAAATAAGTAATATATAATATTAATTTTTTTTTTCTAGAAGCCATAGAATGGAAATACCTGGTATTACTGTCCCTTCCTTTAACCGCAAATATTTTGAATGTTGGTGCCCCATAATTTCCTCACACAAAGAAATTTTAGTCAAATTCAATTTTAAAGTCGCCAGACACTAAAAGTCCTCCATACCATCACTTTCACTTAAAGCTTCCAACTTAGCAAGAATATCCTTTTTGTGCTGATCTAAATTACCAAAATTAGAATGACTCTAGCATTTTAAACCAACAAAACACGTTGCCACTTTCCTAGCCTAGTTAACACCAACATGCCCCAACACCCTAATCCTCCAATAGGAACGAATAACCTCACAGGTACCCTAAACCCACATAGCTTTAAAGCAAAAATATTGACATCCTCTATTAGGAGAAGTAAAATTACTCTTCATTTCCATAGAAACAGGTAAATGATCAGAGACAGCCCATAGTAAATGGGAAAAGAGCACACTATGAAGTACTGGCAACAACTGGATCTAAACGTTCTGTAACATCCCTATCCAATTATTTAAATAACTGAAACAGAAATGACACATTTTCTAGTGGTTTTCTTATTATTATTTTTTTAAAAATTAATATGATGTAATAAATAAATTATTTTACTTAAAATTCGGTAGAGTTTTTTTCTGTAATATGGACCTAATTTCACCTATGAAAAATAAAATTGCACTTCTATAACTCCAACCTTAACCTCTAAACTTTCTTCAATAATCAACACAATTTTTAACTCAAGCCAAACACTTAATAAATTTTTTCTTTAATCTCAACACAAAATCTTATACCAATAACCATATATTTACACCAAAATAGAATTCTTTAAATATATTTAATTTACAAATATATACAACTCCATGATATATACTTTATGTACATGTCATATTTTTCAAAATCAACTTTACATAAAATTGTAAAATATATTCCAAGATAGTTAGTGATGTAACTCTAGTAGGGTCGATACAAATCTTAATCTACTGCTCCTTGGAACTACAATATGGGCGAGGAAAAATAAATTTCTAAGCGCAAAGTAATTTACTTAGTGGACTCAAATTTTCTAAGTTAAATCATTTAAATAAAATTCAATTGAAAGAGATGAATTAAATAAAATACCAATATTTCACGTCAATAATTAAATCAAAATAATTTTTTTTCTTTTTATCATAAAAGCATTTTAATTATGTATATGTAATTTATGTAGTATTTATTCATATAGATACAATTTTATTTTTAGTATTTTCTTCAATTTTTTTTTATTTTTATTCTTTTTTAAATTATTTTGGTCCATATAAATTTAATTGAAATTATTGAGTCAAATAAAAAAAAAAACTATATATGTAGGACACAAAATACTAAAATACTATATGGTACAAAACTCAAGTCTATAATTGTGGTAGAGCATATCAGTTATACTTGTGGAGTACTTACTGTATCCCCAAATACAATATAACTGCAGTGCGGTACTGCAAGATTTGTATATGATATATTATATTTTTACACTAACTTATCATTCCCATCAACTAAATTAAGGTAAAATTACTTTTTATTATTATATTATTTACATATTTATCCATTTTATACAAATAGTTATATATATAATTAAGGAATTTTTATACATTCAAGTCTATGGTTCCCACATATATTCCTCTAAACAATTGTTCATAATTCTAAAAATCATCTTATATATAATTTTCATGTACCAAATCGTTTGACCAATTTATTTAACTTTTATATCTAGCAATATGAAATTAAAATTTTGCTTAATATTTTTCTCACTCAACAAACTCATTAAAACTTTATAAAATAACTCATATTTTATGGTGGTCAATAACTATGCTTAACTTTATAAACTTATAATTTCAATTCTATACAACTTGTAAAATTTTAATTTGATTCAATAGTTCTATTTTCCATCATTTTATTTATAACCCAACTATTTAATGATCACCCAACTCACTGGTTATCATTCTGACTGCACTAAGGTACTCAAAGGGATCATCTCCTGTATTGAATTTCGGAGCATCCAACTTTAAGTACTCAGTCATCTTCACCTTATGTCCCCCTGATGAACTAGGCTGCTGTGTTTCAACAACAAGGGCTATAGGTTTTGGTGGTGGTGGAGGTACTGTTTCTCTTGGTTCAGGTTGTGCTGGACTTGGCTGAAACGGTTGGGGTGGAAACATGTGATAGGGTGGGTAAAAAGAAGGATAAGGCATATATGGCATATAAGGTGGATATGGGGCAAAGCTGGAGAAATTCGACGTACCTCCCATTGGATACCCCGGGCCCTGTGGAAAGGGTGGATAGCTAAACCCCGAGGCCTGCGCGCCTCCTTGGGACTCTCCCATACCTTCTTCAGACCTTCCTCTACCCATACTTTCATCTCTGCTCTAACCAACATCCATAGCCTCTCTCTCTTCCTCTGATCTTCCCCCTCTATCTACTCCTCTTCTACTCTCGTCAGAAAATCGTCTAGGGTCTCGTGACGTTCCTTCCCTGCTTGACCTGTGAGATCTTGCCCTTGGTAATGCAGGAGGACGAGCAGCTGTACCCTCACTTCCTGGTGGGACTCCAGTCAATCTCGCGGATCGACGAGTTCTTCGCATCTTCACTCTCTGGAACACAACACACATAACATAGCACATTAGCAACATATAGCCCTCAACCACACAGCATATATATGGCACATGCATGACTCATGGCATTTCACACATCAGATAGACAGGACTGACATCCTATCCTAATGGATATGCTTTCCTATGGTGCTTGACCATCTATGACCTCTATGAGCCCGACTCTCTCTTTAAAGGTCCGACCATATGAACCTAGGGCTCTGATACCAATCTGTAATAGCCCGAAAACCGAACTGCTACCGGCACTAGGATCCAGATCGGCTTAAGGCCGCCGGGACCCGTAGCAAGCCTGCTGTGAACTCTGTGTACCTGTGCAATCCCATACATGATCATACATTTTCTGTAAAAATTAAAACTTTTCTTTGTTCCAAGACTTAACCTGTGCATACACTAACTTTACCCTGTAAACCCCTGCTAGAGCTCTCGTCTTTGCTCTAGGTGGGCTACCTCATATCCTGTTAAGCCTGGGTTTTCATACATATAACATAAAACATTGACATAAAAGATCATGTATACAAAAGGATTACAACTCTGCTAAACCAATACTCTTACATATACATGTCCATACTAACTATTACATAACCCTTCTCTTCCTTTGTACCCTGCTGACACCTCTGGACTCTGAGCCTGCAAGACTGGGGTTAAGGGAGAGGGTGAGCTATACTAGCCCAGTGAGTAGTACATATAAAACATGTTATAAAACATGATCTCATGGAATGCATCACAACACAAGTAAATCACATAATCTCAGACGGACTAATTCAAAATTCCCCCACATTGCCCGGCCCGCAAAGGAGCTCCTCAGGTCTTCATTCAGCACCCTATGGTACCGTGTGCCCGGCCCTTTCAAGGCTCCTCAGGTCTTCATTTAGGGGGCTAATGAATCCAAGCTACGCCCGATCTGTACATGTACTGATTAATGCAACATCTTCGTGCTATTGCAGTAAGGAGCAATACTATAAACATGGCATAGATGATGCATGAAACATGCTAAAAATGTTTGAGTTCTCATATTAAAAGATTTAGTTCAGTTCCACTCACCTCTGGCTGACTCTGTACTAACGCTGCAGGTTCTGAAGCAATGCTCACTGCTGAACTCCTTGGTTCCTCTAGTTCGTACCTACACAGGTGGACCAAAATGAGGGACCAAACTAACTCAAGAACATCTCTAAGAAACTCCCCAAAAACCCTCTAACGCATCCTAGAACAATCACATAAAACATGCAAAAGAAAGCTGGACAGGGCACTTTCGGCGGCAGGTTCGGCGGCTGAAACTCCCTGTAATACCCGGCTAGACTCCGGTATCGGAATTCCTACCGTCCGGTGGAATCTCGGATGTCGGAAACCTCTAGAAGGGTAAAAGTATATTTTTATGATATGTTTTCATGTTTTTAATAATTTTAAGTATGTTTTTAAATGAGTTTTTGTATGAAAAGTCTTTGGAGGAAAACCCAGGTTCGGCCGCCGAAAGTCAAGTTCGGCCGCCGAACATGCATGCGTTTTGGAGGCATGTTAGGCCCCCGAAAACATGAGAAATGGGGAGTCCAGGTTCGTCCGCCGAAACTGAAGTTCGGCCGCCGAACATGGCATGCATGCGGAGGCACATTCGGCCCCCGAACGTGGCCTGGCCAGCCACCTATAAAAGGGGCACTTAGCCGAAATGGGCGAGCTTTCTCCCATTTTCGGCCACAGCTAGCTTCCGACCTCCCTCTCCCCAAATCTTGTGTTCTTTCTTCAAATCTCCTCCATTTTTCTTGAGTTTTAACCTCACATTGCAAGTTTTGAGCTTTTAAAACAAGTTTTGGAGCTTTGGAAACTCAGGAGCTCATTTGCTTGGATCTCCGAGTTTAGGTCGTCTCTCTCTCGATCTTCAAGAGGTAAGAGCCGATCTTAAGCTCATAGTATGTTTTAAGTAAGTTTTATGAAGTTTTATGGGGTAGAAATGCATGTTTAAGTTAGTTGAGCTATGTTAGGTTTTATGTGATTTGTGAGCAATGTGGCATGTTTGAGTATGTTTGAAGTGTTGTAGTTGGGGTATATGTTTGTTTGAGGCCCCTAGGAGCTTGTATGCATGTTTTGGTTGAGTGGTATGCATGATTTGAACTTGGGAGGCGAAATGTGCATAGGAGAGCTGAGTTTCTGCCATTCGGGAGAAGCTCAGGTTCGGCCGTCGAAGGGACTTTCGGCCGCCGAACCCCCTTTGTGGAGGCAGCATTCGGCTGTCGAAGCTTGCCCCTGAAAGAGGACTTTCGGATCTGTCTGGGACTTTCGGCCGCCAAAGGTGCCGCCGAAAGTGCCTGACTTTTGGCTCTGGAGGGACTTTCGGCCGCCGAACCTGCCGCCGAAAGTGCCCTGTTCAGCCATTTCATGCATGTATTTCTATGATTATTTCATGACGTTTTAGGGGGTTTTTGGGGAGTATATTAGAGTTATGTTTATGTATGTTTGGTCCCTCATTGGAGTCCACCTGTGTAGGTTCGGACCCGAGGAACCGAGGACCCCCGCAGTGAGCCAGCTGCTATAGAGTTTGTCTGAGCTAGCCAGAGGTGAGTGGAATAAACCTTAAGTTTAAATCAATGAAATATGAATTTTGAGCATGACCATGCATCATGAATGCCATGTGATATTTTAAGTTGTTTGCATTAGATTCCACGAATATGTTGCATTGCATACTTGATGATGTTGTGGATGGGCATTGAATGATCCTTTAGTCCTTGATATGTTATGATGAGGCATGTTATGGTATGGTTGCCGGTTGTACCCATTCTACGTCCCGGCCAGAGTAAGAGAAAGACCAGGTTGTACCCATTCTATGTCCCTGGCATATGGGAACGTTATGTTATGTTATAGTAAGAGGAAGTCCGGTTGTACCCATTCTACGTCCCGGCATTTTGGAATGTAGAGGACTAGAGGTGACAATACCATCCTTATGTGATATGTTTGTGATGTGTTGCATTTCATGTAAGCACGAAATTTTAATATATGTTTTCTCTATTCTGCTCACTGGGCTTTGTAGCTCACCCCTCTCCCCTAACCCCAGATGTGCAGGTACAGGGTAGACCAGGAGGTTAGACAGAGTTTTGAAGGATGTTTATGTAATAGTTAGGTTGTGGACATGACAATTGTACTATGATGTAATGTAAAAGATTATTGCATGTTATGTAATGAGATATATTGAGGTTATAGTTGTGCTTGACCCTATGGGTATTGTTGTCCCTTTTGATACATGATCTATAGATATATTTATGATGTTCATGACGGTCCAAGCTCAATGAATGATGAGATACCCCATTGGAGCATTGATGAGGACTCCAGTGGTGGTTTATGTTTATGATTATGTAATGTACAGGTTGAGCTTGGTTGATATATGAGGAGGTTTACAGATTCTTTTGAGTTTGTTTGATCATGTATGGGATTTACAGGTTTACAGGTTTTATGTCAGGCTTGCTACGGGTCCCGGCGGCCTTACGCCGACCTGGATCCTAGCGCCGGTAGCGGTCCGGATTTTCGGGCTGTTACAGAATGGTATCAGAGCAGCCTAGGTTCATATGGTCGGACCTAGAGTGTTGGGCTCATAGAGGTTATAGGAGTTCAAGCACAATAGGAAGGATCATGTCCACTAGGATAGGATGTAGAGTCCTGTCTTGTATGATGACGTGAAATGCCATGATTATATACATGTGCATTGATGCTATGATATGTATGCTATGTTTATGATGCAGGTTCATGTGTTTTCACATGAACCATACGATGCTAATGTTTGTGCCATGTGTTCTGTCTTTCAGAAACAGGATGAGAAGAACTCGTCGATCCGCAAGATTGACTGGAGTGCCACCTCAGGACGAGGGCACTGATGCCCGTCCTCCAGCATTGCCTAGGGCAATGTCTAGTAGGTCTAGCAGAGAAAGAGCAGTGAGAGACCCTAGAAGGTCTTTGGATCTGGGTAGAAGCAGATCAGTAAGAGGAACAGTACAGGGCGGTATGTCAGAGGAGTTGGGGGATCAGATGGATGTGGATCAGAGGATGGACAGCAGTCTTGGAGTGAGTATGTCGGAAGAGGGAGTGGGAGAGTCCCAAGGAGGCACTCAGGCCTCGGGATTTGTTCAGCCACCTTACTACCCACCCTTTTCTCATAGCCCCGGGTATTCGATGGGAGGTACATCGGATTACCCCAGTTTTAACCCTTATCACTCTCAGATGCCATACCCACCATACTACCCACCATACTCACAGTACCCTATGTACCCACCTCCACCACATTACCCAGGTACAGCACACCCTACCCCGGGGGATGCTGCACCTTCTCCACCACCAGCAGCACCTACTGTCCCAGAAACCCAAATACCTCAACCTAGCTCATCTGGAGGGGGCAAGGTTAAGATGACCGACTACATGAAGTTGGGTGCCCCGCAGTTTGAAACTGGTGATGACCCGTTTGTTTATCTTGAGAGAGTCAAGGTGATAACAGATGAGATAGGGGCGGATGACAGTAGAGCCATTCAGATGGCTGGGTTCACATTAAAATGTAAGAAGGCCCGTGAATGGTTCAAGAACTATGTGAACCCTAGGGTGGACAATATGTCTTGGGAGGAGTTTGCCAACGAGTTTGCGGGATGGGCTTTCCCTGAAAGCTCCAGAGAGCTGAAGATGATTGAATTTGAACAGTTGAGGCAAACTGATGAAATGAGTGTAGATGAATATACTGACAAGTTTATGGAGTTGCTGCCATTTGCTGGGCAGAACTTGGACACAGACCAGAAGAAGTCAAGGAGGTATATCATGAAGCTCCATTCCAGGTATTCCTCCTTGATACAGTCAGCAGATAGAGAGAGTTTCCACGCCATAGTGGATATGGCCAGGAGAATGGAGGCTAGTGCTATCATCGAGGGAAAAGTCAAGCAGTCAGTGGCACAGCCTTCTGGGTTCAAGACCCCAAGTGGGGGAAAGATAGACCCCTCTTCTCTGAGTTCAAGCAGTAAGAAGTGGAGTAATACCACCAGGAAATCAAAGAAGAATAAGTTTTAGAGCAAGATTAAATCAGGTCTGGGATTAGGAAGTGGTTCGAGCTCTGGTGCAGATAACGCTGTTTGTACAAAATGCGGTAGGCAACACTGGAGGGTGTGCCGGTTTGGGACAACAGCCTGCTACAGATGTGGGCGAGAGGGACATATGTCACGGGAGTGTCCTAAGGCAGTTCATACAGCACAGCCTCAGCAGACAGCATCAGGTAGTGTGGCGCAGCCAGTAGCTCCAGCTGCTACACAGGCCAGTGGCAGAGGCAGAGGGAGAGGACCAGCCTCTTCTTCAGCAGGGTTCAGAGGTGAGGGTCCGTCAGCTCCAGCAAGGATCTTCACCATGACACAGCAGGAGGCTAACACATCCAACACCGTGGTGTCAGGTAATCTCGTCATTGGGTGTTCTGATGTGTATGCATTAATGGACCCGGGTGCATCTCATTCTTTTATTGCTCCGAGAGCCGTTCAGAGGTTAGGGTTGATGATCTCTGAGTTAGAGTGTCCCCTATGGGTCAGTGGACCCAAGTGTGACCCGTCAATTGCAGAGTCAGTCTGCCAGTGTAGTCCAATTTTTGTAGAGGGAAGATGCTTGTCCGCCGACCTTGTGGTTCTAGATTTGACAGACTTTGACGTCATTCTAGGGATGGATTGGCTATCTACCCATGGTGCTACCTTGGACTGCAGGGACAAGGTAGTTAAGTTCAAATGTCAGGATGGGTCAGAAGTTGTCTTCAGAGGAGACAAAAGGGGCACACCTAGAGGTCTGATATCAGCTCTTCAGGCTCGTAGGTTGCTTAGGAGGGGATGTCAGAGTTTTCTAGCTCATGTCAGAGAGCTAGACAGTCAGGTTAGAGAGCCCGCCTCAGTGCCAGTGGTCAGAGAATTCTTAGATGTTTTCCCAGACGAACTGCCAGGTTTACCACCTGCCAGGGAGATAGAGTTCGAGATTGAATTGATGCCTGGAACTAGACCAATCTCTATCCCTCCCTACCGGATGGCCCCAGCTGAGTTGAAAGAGTTGAGAGAACAGTTGCAAGAGCTGGTAGACAAGGGCTTCATCCGACCGAGTACCTCACCTTGGGGTGCTCCAGTGCTATTTGTGAAAAAGAAGGATGGGTCCCTTAGACTTTGTATCGACTACAGGCAGTTGAACAAAGTCACTACCAAGAACAAGTACCCTTTGCCAAGGATCGACGATCTATTCGACCAGCTAGCAGGAGCGGGTTGTTTCTCCAAAATAGATCTGAGATCTGGGTACCATCAGCTGAGGATCAGAGATGAGGATGTGCCAAAGACGGCTTTCAGGACCAAATATGGGCATTTTGAGTTCCTTGTGATACCGTTCGGGTTAACCAACGCCCCTGCAGCATTCATGGACCTCATGAACAGAGTGTTTAGACAATACCTGGATCACTTTGTTATTGTCTTCATAGATGATATCTTAGTGTATTCCAGGAATGCAGAGGAGCATGCCCATCATCTGAGGGTAGTTCTACAGACCTTGAGGGAACATGGCTTGTATGCCAAGTTCTCCAAGTGTGAGTTCTGGTTGAGGAGCATCTCATTCTTGGGGCATGTAGTGTCAGAGAACGGAATTGAAGTAGACCCCAAGAAGATAGAGGCTGTGATTAACTGGCCTAGACCCACTTCAGTGACGGAGATCAGGAGTTTCTTAGGTTTGGCAGGTTACTACAGGAGGTTCGTTCAGGACTTCTCGAAAATAGCAGCTCCTCTGACCAGACTGACCAGGAAGAATCAGAAGTTTCTGTGGACCGACCAGTGCGAAGAGAGTTTTGAAGAGCTTAAGAAGAGGTTGACTTCAGCACCAGTTTTAGCTCTGCCATCTAGTGATGAGGACTTTACAGTCTTTTGTGATGCGTCCCGTGTGGGACTGGGTTGTGTACTGATGCAAAATGAGAGGGTGATTGCTTATGCTTCTAGGCAACTGAAGAAGCATGAGTTGAATTACCCCACACATGACCTTGAGATGGCAGCAGTAATCTTTGCACTCAAGATGTGGAGGCACTACCTCTATGGGGTAAAATGTGAGATTTTTACGGATCATAAGAGCCTGCAGTACATCCTGAGTCAAAGAGATTTGAATTTGAGACAGAGGAGATGGGTAGAGCTGCTGAGTGACTATGATTGCAAGATTCAGTATCATCCGGGTAAGGCGAATGTCGTGGCAGACGCCCTAAGCCGGAAGTCACTAGGCAGTCTATCCCATATCACGGCAGAGAGGAGACCAGTGGTGAAGGAGTTTTACAAGCTCATTGATGAAGGTCTACAGTTGGAGTTGTCTGGTACAGGTGCGTTAGTGGCCCAGATGAAAGTGACACCCGTGTTTCTGGAGCAGGTGGCTCAGAAACAGCATGAGGACCCAGAGTTAGTGAAGATTGCCAGGACTGTTCAGTCAGGCAAAGACAGTGAGTTCAGATTTGACAGTAAGGGGATCCTCCGCTATGGGAGTCGATTGTGTGTACCAGATGACATAAGACTAAAAGGGGACATTATGAGAGAGGCTCATAATGCAAGATACAGCATTCACCCCGGAGCCACCAAGATGTACCAAGATCTGAAGAAAGTTTATTGGTGGCCAGCAATGAAGAAAGAAGTGGCACAGTTCGTGTCAGCCTGCGAAGTGTGTCAGAGGGTGAAGCTGGAACATCAGAAGCCGGCTGGAATGCTTAACCCGCTACCTATTCCAGAGTGGAAATAGGAGAATATAGCTATGGACTTCGTAGTGGGGTTACCGGCGACGTCCAACAGATTGGACTCCATATGGGTGATTGTGGACAGACTCACCAAATCTGCTCACTTCATTCCTATCAGGAGTGGCCACTCTGTGGACAAGTTGGCACAGGTATATGTGGATGAGATTGTCAGGCTGCATGGGGTTCCGGTTTCAATAGTGTCAGATAGAGGGCCCCAGTTCACCTCCAGGTTTTGGCGGAGTCTGCAGAGTGCCATGGGTACTAGGTTGGATTTCAGCACTGCCTTCCACCCCCAGACTGACGGACAGTCAGAAAGGACCATCCAGACTATAGAGGATATGCTTAGAATGTGTGTGTTGGACTTTGGCGGTTCTTGGAGGCAGCATCTACCTTTGGTGGAGTTTGCCTACAATAACAGCCATCATGCTAGCATCGGGATGGCTCCATATGAAGCTTTATATGGGAGGAAGTGCAGATCACCTGTTTGCTGGGAGGAAGTTGGAGAAAAGGCCTTGGCAGGGCCTGAACTAGTAGAGATCACCAGCAGAGTGGTACCCATAATCAGAGAGAGAATCAAGACTGCTGCAAGCAGACAGAAGAGTTATGCAGACATCCGCAGAAGACAGGTAGAGTTTCAGGAGGGGGATCTGGTATTGCTTAAGGTGTCTCCAATGAAAGGAGTGGTCCGCTTTGGGAAGAAAGGTAAACTAGCCCCGCGATACATCGGACCCTTTGAAATCTTGCAAAAGATTGGGAATGTGTCGTACAAGCTAGATTTGCCTGCTTCAATGGAAAGAATCCATCCGGTTTTCCATGTTTCAATGTTAAGGAAGTTTGTGTCGGATCCGAGCAAGGTTCTTAGTGAGCCAGATGTGGAGATCCAAGAGGATCTCACCTATGTTGAGCAGCCAGTGCGGATCATAGACACCCAGATCAGAAAGCTAAGAAACAAGGAAATCCCAATGGTGAAAGTCCTTTGGAACCACCACAATATAGAAGAATGCACCTGGGAGACACGGGAGTCCATGCTCTAGCAATATCCCCATCTCTTTTAGAGGTTAGTATCCTTGTGTGCTATGTGTTATGTATGTATGTTATGTTGTTTTGCTATGCATGTACTAGTTGAGGAACATTCGGGGACGAATGTTCTTAAGGGGGGGAGAATGTAATACCCGGCTAGACTCCGGTATCGGAATTCCTACCGTCCGGTGGAATCTCGGATGTCGGAAACCTCTAGAAGGGTAAAAGTATGTTTTTATGATATGTTTTCATGTTTTTAATAATTTTAAGTATGTTTTTAAATGAGTTTTTGTATGAAAAGTCTTTGGAGGAAAACCCAGGTTCGGCCGCCGAAAGTCAAGTTCGGCCGCCGAACATGCATGCGTTTTGGAGGCAAGTTAGGCCCCCGAAAACATGAGAAATGGGGAGTCCAGGTTCGGCCGCCGAAACTGAAGTTCGGCCGCCGAACATGGCATGCATGCGGAGGCACATTCGGCCCCCGAACGTGGCCTGGCCAGCCACCTATAAAAGGGGCACTTAGCCGAAATGGGCGAGCTTTCTCCCATTTTCGGCCACAGCTAGCTTCCGACCTCCCTCTCCCCAAATCTTGTGTTCTCTCTTCAAATCTCCTCCATTTTTCTTGAGTTTTAACCTCACATTGCAAGTTTTGAGCTTTTAAAACAAGTTTTGGAGCTTTGGAAACTCAGGAGCTCATTTGCTTGGATCTCCGAGTTTAGGTCGTCTCTCTCTCGATCTTCAAGAGGTAAGAGCCGATCTTAAGCTCATAGTATGTTTTAAGTAAGTTTTATGAAGTTTTATGGGGTAGAAATGCATGTTTAAGTTAGTTGAGCTATGTTAGGTTTTATGTGATTTGTGAGCAATGTGGCATGTTTGAGTATGTTTGAAGTGTTGTAGTTGGGGTATATGTTTGTTTGAGACCCCTAGGAGCTTGTATGCATGTTTTGGTTGAGTGGTATGCATGATTTGAACTTGGGAGGCGAAATGTGCATAGGAGAGCTGAGTTTCTGCCATTCGGGAGAAGCTCAGGTTCGGCCGCCGAAGGGACTTTCGGCCGCCGAACCCCCTTTGTGGAGGCAGCATTCGGCTGCCGAAGCTTGCCCCCGAAAGAGGACTTTCGGATCTGTCTGGGACTTTCGGCCGCCGAAGGTGCCGCCGAAAGTGCCTGACTTTCGGCTCTGGAGGGACTTTCGGCCGCCGAACCTGCCGCCGAAAGTGCCCTGTTCAGCCATTTCATGCATGTATTTCTATGATTATTTCATGACGTTTTAGGGGGTTTTTGGGGAGTATATTAGAGTTATGTTTATGTATGTTTGGTCCCTCATTGGAGTCCACCTGTGTAGGTTCAAACCCGAGGAACCGAGGACCCCCACAGTGAGCCAGCTGCTATAGAGTTTGTCTGAGCTAGCCAGAGGTGAGTGGAATAAACCTTAAGTTTAAATCAATGAAATATGAATTTTGAGCATGACCATGCATCATGAATGCCATGTGATATTTTAAGTTGTTTGCATTAGATTCCATGAATATGTTGCATTGCATACTTGATGATGTTGTGGATGGGCATTGAATGATCCTTTAGTCCTTGATATGTTATGATGAGACATGTTATGGTATGGTTGCCGGTTGTACCCATTCTACGTCCCGGCCAGAGTAAGAGAAAGACCAGGTTGTACCCATTCTACGTCCCTAGCATCTGGGAACGTTATGTTATGTTATAGTAAGAGGAAGTCCGGTTGTACCCATTCTACGTCCCGGCATTTTGGAATGTAGAGGACTAGAGGTGACAATACCATCCTTATGTGATATGTTTGTGATGTGTTGCATTTCATGTAAGCACGAAATTTTAATATATGTTTTCTCTATTCTGCTCACTGGGCTTTGTAGCTCACCCCTCTCCCCTAACCCCAGATGTGCAGGTACAGGGTAGACCAGGAGGTTAGACAGAGTTTTGAAGGATGTTTATGTAATAGTTAGGTTGTGGACATGACAATTGTACTATGATGTAATGTAAAAGATTATTGCATGTTATGTAATGAGATATATTGAGGTTATAGTTGTGCTTGACCCTATGGGTATTGTTGTCCCTTTTGATACATGATCTATAGATATATTTATGATGTTCATGACGGTCCAAGCTCAATGAATGATGAGATACCCCATTGGAGCATTGATGAGGACTCCAGTGGTGGTTTATGTTTATGATTATGTAATGTACAGGTTGAGCTTGGTTGATATATGAGGAGGTTTACAGATTCTTTTGAGTTTGTTTGATCATGTATGGGATTTACAGGTTTACAGGTTTTATGTCAAGCTTGCTACGGGTCCCGGCGGCCTTACGCCGACCTGGATCCTAGCGCCGGTAGCGGTCCGGATTTTCGGGCTGTTACACTCCCCTCCAGAGACGAAACTCATGCATGTTCGGCTGCACCTTCGGTAGTCGAAAGTCTCGTCCAGAGACGAAACTCAACCTTCGGCGGCACTTTCGGCGGCCGAACCTTGCCTCCAGAGACGAAAGTCCAAATGTTCGGGAGCAAGCTTTGGCAGCCGAAACTGCCTGCACAAGGGGTTCGGCGGCCGAACCTTCCTTCGGCGGCCGAACCTGGTTTTGCCTGTTGGGCAGAAACGTGCTCTGTTTCATGCAAACTTCACCCAAAACCTGTCCAACATGCATAGCAACTACTTCCAACTAGCATATACCATATAACATGCATAAAGAGGTCTAAACCTATCCTACACCTCAAACAAACATATCAAACAACACATAAACATACTTATACACAAACATCATCAAAAACCGCCCTTAACCTAAACATGCATAACTACCCATACAACTCCCATAAAACCTTCAAAAATCAAGAAAGGAAGTTCAGGATCTTCACTTACCTCTTCCAAACAAGAGATTGAACGATCCCTACGTGGAGATATGGAGAAATCCTCTCTCAAACTCTCCAAGCTTCCAAACTTGCTCTTTTGCTCAAAAACTTCAAAACCACATGAAAATCCATCAAAACCATGAAAGATTTGATAAAACACATAAATCACACAAGGAAGATCAAGTCTCACCTCAGCTCGTGCAAATGGAAAGCAAATCTTATCCATTTGACCGACCTAGGGCCTTTTATAGTTGGCTGGCCAGACCAATTACGGCGGCCGAATGAGAACCCGAATGCCATGCACGTTCGGCGGCCGAAAGTCACGTTCGGCGGCCGAAAGTCACTTTCGGCGGCCGAACCTTGGCTTTTCTGCCTTGGTGCTTTTCTTGCAAAACCTTACTTCTTTAACCACTTGAAAACATGAAAACGCTTGCAAAACATAGGAAAACATAATCCGTACCCTTCTAGAGGATTCCGACATCAGAAATGCCACCGGATAACAGGACTTCCGACGCCGGACTCTAGCCGGGTATTACACAAATTCCACAAATTCTAAACCCAAAATTTTCATGAATTCAAAATTCTCAATATTCAATAATACTTAGGTTCAAACCTTCTTTAATGCAGTCTCTATTGATTTGTCCCAATCTGTGAGAAGAAGAAAATAGGAAGTTGTCCCAGTCTCTATTAATCTTAAAATACCTTGATGTAAACTCTTGGCTACTTAGATTCATTTGTGAACTGTCTTAGTCTAGATTAAGGGAGTTAACAAAATTTTTTTCTCACTTATCTTCTGAAATATTATGAATAGGTGAATTCAAATGAGTGGCACTTAGATACTTCTATTGCAGCTGGTGGGCAATCAAAGATATTACAATTTGTGGTATATATTCTTTAACTTGATTTCCTTTTGTTCTTTCAAATTAAGCTTTTGTCTTAGTTATTTAATCTGTTAATATTTGTTTCTCATTTTTCATGATATTTGATGTGACCTAAAGATCTCAAGTATTTTCCAAAATAAATGTTTTTTAAGATGTTTGAGGCCAAACTTTGATTTAAGTAGAAGTTATTCATGGAACTTGTATCATCACATTTAAATTTTCGCTTATGTCCATTATATAGCTGCTAAGTCTTTCTTGAAATTTGTTTTTTTAAACATTTATTTATTATTCTTTTTAAAACAAGGAGAAATCTGTCTTATTAAAAGTTCTTTACAATATACATTGACGTTCTCTTATTTTCTTTCCAAATATGTGCCATCTGCAAAGGAATGTCCTCTTCTTCTTCAGCTTTCAGATGGACAAATTTCTGCAACAAATGGTTTTATTACTCCAGTTAGCTATCGTACCATTTTATCTTCCTATTTGATTACCAATTTATCATTCTTGTAATAATTTCCTAATGTTACTAAATTGTTTCTACAGATTTAACACAGATGTGGAGAGGTGTTATGGTGTGGAATCCATCAACCTATTTAAAAGATTCAGAAGATAAGCTTCCTAGGAGGCCTATGATATCCACACAGGTTGGATGTTTTATCTTAGAGCAAGCCTCCTTTAAAATATGTTTTATCTTGTCAACTTCAGAATAAATTACCATATATTGGTTGTTGGATGTTTTATCTTAAAGTGTTCAGGCCTCCTTAAAAATATGTTTTATCTTGTCAACTTCATAATACATTACCATTACCATATATTGGTTCCTTTTTAATTCTACTTGCTTAGTATCAAATTCAGCAGTGAAACTTGTATTTTTTTCTCATTATATTTGTTTTATAATTAGTCAAGTTTATATGAATTTATCTTGGTTGCTAGTTGATTCATTCTCAATAAAGATGAGAACATGAATATATTTACCATTGTTTTATAATCAAGCTCAATAATTTTGTCAAAGGAAAGCTCCTCTCTTCTTCCCTTTCAGCTCTATACAAAGAAGATTTTTTTTTATAATATTTTTGTCTAAGGAAAGATCTTATATGATCAGCTAGTCATGCTCAATAATTTGACTATTCAAGTTAGTTTACTAATCAAATCAAACTTCTAGTCCACATAAATTAGACAAGTTATAGTAAGTGGATTTGAATGAGGATGGGATGGGATATCTCAATTCTGATAAAAGAAAGTGAACACTCTCCTTTCTCAATTTTTGCTAAAAAGAAACACTGATGCTTCAGTTTCACAAAAGACCGCATGTGTAGGAGAAGAAAACAGAACTCCAATTTGGAATACGCATTGAATTATGCCATTACCTATTACAATATATTTGATTTAGCTCCGAAATTAAAAGTTGCTATACATTGCATTGGATCAAAATAACAAACAGATCATTTTCAAATCTAGAACAAATAGTCAAGAAATAAAAATAACAAAAATAAAATTTTAAGAATGAAATCGAAGTACTTGGAGAATGGGAAATACAGATCTTGAAGAAGAAAATTCAATAATACACGGCCAGTAGCTGCGATGTACCAAGGGGAAGGGAGGGGACGACAATAGTACCTTCTTATGATGGCGATGTACTAAGAGGAGGGGAGGGAAGCTGCAATGTAGCGAGGGGAGGGGAGAAAGAGATGACAATGTACTGAGAGGAGGGGAGAAAGAGACGACGATGTACCAACAGTGATAACTTCGGGCAACAACGTCAACCGGTCTAGGAGGGAAGCTGGGATCAATGGAGAGAGAATTAGGGATTTTGTTTGCAGGGCTCAGAAATTATGTGAATCATGGGAGGGGAGAAAGAGGGAAATTTTTAAGTTAAAAATTTAACTTTAGTAGGTTAGCAACGAATATTATAATCCGTTACTAAAATACGTAAACAAATTGCATTTCAGTAACAGATTTGGATATTCGTTACTATATAATGAAAATCAAACCATTTCGTAACGGATGCGTATCCGTTATAAAAATTAGTAACATAATAGCAACGGATTTAATAATCTGTTACTAATTTATTTCTACACTAATTCGTTATTATTCAGAAATCGATATTATCGGTTACTAATTTCTATTATTGATGCGCTTTTATCTTGTAGTGATTTAATTAGATTAATACAAGTAGTAATTAATATATCTATTAATGTTAAGGAATTGAATGATTTAGTTTAAATAATTTGTTTGTAATTAGTAATCAAGTTTGGATTCTTCTTCTCTTAAATTTTTGAGTAATTGGTGGGATTCGCCTATTTGAATACTTTAACTAAAGAATGAAAAAATTAATTGAATTATCATATAATTGCATTAAGAGAAGAATAACTCAAACTTGATTAATAATTACAAACAAATTATTTAGACCATATCATTCAATTCCTTAGCATAAACAGATATGTTAATTGCTACTTGTATTAACTCAAATAAACGATTACGTATTTAATTGAATTAATTACAATATGTTATCTAATTAGAATAGTTAATACATCTCTTGAATACCTAAAAAGAAAATAATGAAAATAGTGTTCCTCAAAAATAGATAGACAATGAAAACAAAAATAATTAAGATGAAAAGAATAAATTGAAATTGCATCTCACAACTTGATGAAATCTCAAGTGGATTAACTTTCAACTGATAAGAAAAAAATAGCCACAAAGAGCCCTTATGAATGAAGAGAAATAAAAAAGAAGAGAATTATGTGCAACTCAAGATGATTAAGAGATGTTTTTCTACTCTACTTGTAAAATAGCCCTTTATATAGCCTTTTACATAGGTTTTTTTTCCAACTAAGAGATAAAGAAAATTCAAATTTAAAAGAAATAAAGAACTCAATAAATGCTTCTATTATTATTATTCTAATTCTTAATCTTTATCTCATTATAGTTATCTGAAATATTTTGAATTATATATGACTGTTAAAACTAAATTTTTAGTGTGTGTCCGTCAAGTTTAGGCTATAGTCTTTAAAAAAGTTGAATTTCTCGGTCCAAAACAATTTTGAAACAGGTTTTACTAGTTCCTTTTAATACATTCAACTCCAAACCTGATTAAAATTAAAATTTAAGTAAAAATCCATTTTTTACCTTCAAAAACATAACTAAATTATAGAAATAACATGAAAAAAGTAGTGAATTTACAACTCATCCATTATAAATAAATATAATTATACTAAAGAAAGATTTCTTTAATCATTAAAAACATATTTCTTTTATTAAGTCTTTCCTGATTTTTTTTCCTTCCATCTTGACTTTAAATTTTTAGTGATATAAAAATTTAATTAAATATAAATACAAACCAACCCAATCTGTCTGAGATACATTTGGAAGCCTAGGTCAACAAATACAACTTTTTGAGAAATATGTTGAGAAAATCGGAGGCAAATTACCTAGAAGAAAACTATTCAACGTAATAAAGAGATGATCGAGATTGAGAATCATAGAAAACCAAACCATCGTTATTCTATATGCATTACAAATCTCTAAGGAGTAAAACCTAGATATAAAGACAAAAGAGAAAACTTTTTGAAGAAAGCCAAAGCTCATTTCAAGAAAGTTATTCCAGCAATAAGCACAGATAGCATGAATTTTTTTATCGAAAATCAGTGATGGCATGCGAGAAGAATCAATGCGACGACAATCTCAAACTCCTTTTGCCATCAAAGGCTGAATTGATGCTTTTCTTATATATGGCACCTTCCACTTTCTTTTTATAAGCCACTACCATGAATGACTTAATTTCGAAGCTCTTAACAAACTATCAAAGCAAAATAATACCAGTAGATTCCTTGAATAAATCTTGCCCGTGAAGCATATCGGACCTACCAATAAAACCGACTACAAGTCGAGAAATGCAAAGATTACATATCTATTCACTAGCCATAGAAATCGTCCTTCCCCTGCTCTAAAGAGCAAAGAAAGCCAACCAAAATACTTCGTTGAATTCTAAAGAAAGAGAATCAGTTGAGATTTTTATAGAGTATTTTCTTCCTTTAAAAAAGTTAAGGAGAGAACATTTAGAAAATCTTTCTTTTTGACTTTTGTTTTGAAAATAATATTACCTAGAAAAATGGATTGAAAAATCATATATAAAGTTGCAATCGATTATTAATATTTAATTTTAATGAGAATATATAGAGAGCTTTAATTTAATAAGATTACTTAAAAAGTCAAGGAGAATAAATTCTTTTTTATTCTTAATTTTTTGTATTTTTGTATAAAAGCTAAAATAGTTTATTAAATATTAGTTTTTTATCTAAATATTTAAAAAAAAAAGAAAAAAAAAAAAGAAACGAAAGAGAGAAAATAGATAATATTTTGATGAAAAACAAGTGAAGAAATAAGGAGAGTAGAATGAAATTATAGCAAACAAAAGAATATTTTGGAAAAACATTTAAAATTGGTCAAATTTAATATTGAGAGTTGGGTAATTGGAATAAATTTAAAAGGTTGGTTATAAAATTTAAAATTTTAACTATAATCATTATTAAACATAAAATTTTAAATTTTGATATTTAATTTAATAAATTATTTTAAAAATTAAGTATAATTGTAATAACTTGTAACTTTATTATATGAAATTGAAATTTTCAGATGCAATCGTGACTAAATATAAGGTTTTGACTTTTTATGTTGAATGAGTTAAAGGGAAATAATAAAAAAAAAATTGAAAGAAAGTGAATAAAATAAAAGAGAAATGGAAAAAATGAGATAAAGAAAAAGAAAGAAAAATAATTAAAAATATAAAAACTGATGAAAGAAAAAATAAAATGAATGAAAATGTTTTTCCATAATTTCTTTTGTTTTCTATTGTTTCATTTTATTCTCTCCTTATTTGTTTATTTTTTTTTATCTCATTTTCTTCGACTCTTTTTCTTATTTTTTTCTATTTCCTCTTTTTATTTTTTTTTTTAACTTTTATTTTTATTTTTTATCATTTTCTTCCCTTATCACAGCCTAATCTTATAATATAGAGCAAACACTAGGATTTAGGATACAATCCATCAAATCTAGATATAATTCATTAAATTAAACATTTCTCAGTATCACATCGGAGTACAAATAAGAAATTTTCTGTGAAAACTTTTTTTTGACATTGTTATGAGATTAAAGCTCTCGACTGGAACTTTAATAATGGTCTCATATCGTCTGGGTATGTGGTTGGATTGTCCAGAAATCAACCAGACAGTTATTAGAAAACCTTTTTGTTTTTTTTTTTTTTTCTCTTCTACTTCTAAATAACTATGTTTTCCTTAATTCTTGTCGCGAAAGGAAGCTCAAAAAAAGACGATTGAAGTGCCACCGTAATCAGATTTTGGAAATAAAAATAGCTGTTGCCTAAAGCTATTATAAGGCATGACTGCAAAATTGCTGCACTTTTTAGATTTTATATTTTTTGGTCACCTCTTGTGATCACCATTGGTATTTAGAAAGAAAGAATGAAGCCCATTAGACAGAAGAAAGAGAAGAAGAAGAAGAAAGGAGAGATAGGAGAGGAGCTTACCCAATGTGTAGCGGTTTGATTTGTAAGTTTGTTGAATATTTTTTTTATTTATTTATGTATTTATTATTATTTTTATTATTATTATTATTATTGTGTAGGAGAGGGGAAAGGAGCATCCATAATGGAGTTGTCTGATATTTAAGTTTAATTTTTGGTATTTTTCATTATTATTATTATTATTAGGATTATTCACTTCAAATAAAATCTCTACTAATCTAGAAATAAAACTAAGAAGATATATGATTAAATTTTTTTATATTTTTAAACTGTAAGTAAATTAAAATATAATAAATTAAAGGATAATTTAAACGACAAGAACTAATATGCGTAAATATCATTGATTTAAAATTTATTAAAATAATACAATATAATGTAAAAATAAACATGATGATGAAGATCCCATTGCCTGAACCAAGCATCGAAAATCCCCAGACGAAGAAAAAAATGACGATGAAGATCAGAAACCTCTCATCTGAACCCAGATCTATGAGTCATCCATTAACGAAAAGAGTCTCGTTTAGTGCAAGTTAAGGGGACCTCCAGAGCCTTCTTCAATATTTTTTTAGTTTTTAAGAAATTTAATAATTTGTTAATTTTTTTTAATACCACAAATTCTAAATTATTTTGAGTTGTTGAAAAAAAAAATAAAGAAAGGGAGAGAATGAAATAAAAGAAAAGGAAATTTAGAAGGAAAAATTGAAAACAAGAAAAAAGATTCAGAAAGAAAAGATACAAAGAAGGAGATAACATGTAGCGAGATTTATTATTTAGTTTCTAAGTATTATCATTATTAATAAGTCAGTCTAAGTATTATCATTATTAATAAGTCAGTCTCTGTATTTTTAGAAATCTATTAAAATGTCTTTATATTTACTATTTGTCAACGAAATAGTCATTCGGTCTATTTCTGCAGTTAAAAATATAGCAAAAGACTAAATTACCTCTCTCCTCCTCCTCCTAGTTCGTCTTCTTCTTCTTTTTCTTCTTTGATTCTTCTTTTATATTCTTTTTCTTTGTTAATTCTTCTTCTTCTTCTTCTTTAAGGAAAAGGAGGAAGAGGCGGCTCTTCTTCTTATTCTTCTTTGGTTCTTCTTTCTTTTTCTTTTTTCTTCTTCTTTTTCTTTGTCAATTCTTCTTCTTCTTCTTCAATTCTTTTTTCTTTTTCTTTTTCTTAAAAGAAGAGGAGGAGGAGGTAGTTCTTCTTCTTCTTCCTCTAGAGGACTATTTTTTTTTTTTTTTACAGAGAGAAGAGTTAAGGACATTTTAATAGATTTGAGAAAAGATAAGGATGTTTTAATAGATTTTTAAAAATATAAGTACTGACTTGTTAATAATGTCATACATAGAGACTAAATAAGAGGTTTTATTTGAAAGAAAAATTGAGTTTTAAAAATTTTCTTTCATTCTTCATCAATTTTTAACGAAAAAGAGAATGGAAAAACTATTTTATTGACGGAGAGAAAATATAATGACGTTTTAATAGATTTTTTAAAATGTAGGGACTGATTTGTTAATAATAGCAATATTTAGAAATTAAATAGTAAATATCTCTAAAATATATGAAGAAAGATAAAATTTTTGTATTATTTGATTTTTCCAATTTATAAATTATTTTTCACTTGATACTATTACACTTATTACAAAATCACAATATTCTATTTAACTTTATTGAACATAAAAATTCAAATATTTTCATTTAATTACAATTATAACTAAACTTTCAATTTTAAATAAAAATTCGACATTTAAATTTATTATAATTATAATTAATTTTAAGATAATTTATTCAATTGAATATAAAAATGTAAACTTTATATTTAATCATGATTATAACTAAAATTTTTAATATTATAAATAAATCTTTTAATTCTTTTACAATTATGGCCAATCCATTAAATAATTTCAGATCAATTTTAAATTATTGCACATATTATATTATGTATTATTTATTTATTTTAAATATTAGTTAAATTTATATAAACAGTCTCATTTAACTATAATTTAAAATTTAGTTAAAATTTTAAGATCGACTATAATTACAAAAAAATGAAAATTTTGATATAATATTAAAAATTTTGAGTATAATCATGATTACATATAAAGTTTTTACTTCCTATATCCAATTCAATAAATTATTTTAGCAATAAATTATAATCACAATAAATTTAAAAATTTAGATTTTATTATTTAAAATTAAAAATTTTGATTATAATTGTGATTAAAATAAAATTTTTAATTTGTCGAATAAATGTTATTTATATAAACATTTCTCTTTTTAGGTTACAAAACATAATCTTTAAATTCGAAAAACATATATATGCATTTTTTGGATAAACTAATTCTCAACTAATTATAAAATTTTAGAAATAAATAATATATGAATTTTTTTTTTTTTTGAAGTAGGTATGAAACCTTAGAATGAATACTATATGTATATATATAAAATTTGATATGAAAAATTAAATTTATTGTTTTTTTTATAATTTTTACTAAATTGTATAAATTGTTATACAACAATTGAAAATCACAATTTTTATGGTTCAACAAGCTATATAATTCGTAGAAAATTGTGTACATTTTTCATTTTTTAAGATAAAATATTTCAATAAAATAATCTTATTTACAAATGTAGAATTTTCATTGCAAATGTAGAATTTTTATTTTTCTCTATAATAAATTACAAAAAAACAAAAATATAGAATTTTTATTTTTCTCTATAATAAATTAAAAAACAAAAGAAAGAGAGAAAAATTAAGTCAATAGACAAAAATAGAGTATAGTCTATAAGTGTCCAAAGTTCTAAAACAACTGAGTATCGTCTTCTTCGGTGTCCAAATTTCTAACGATTACCTTGATCTCCAAGTTCTTATATAAATGGGTGTAATCTTTGATTGAAGATCAATGCTGGATAGGAGAGAATATCAAAGATGGAAAGACTTCCACTTGTGTATCGTTTCCAACCAACAGATGATAAACTTATCTTCTTTTATCTTAGAAGAAAGATCGACAATGAGCCACTGCCTATCAAAAAATGCAATCTCTATAGTGATAAGAATTCGTGGGAGTTGTTTGATGAGAACTCCACTGGATTTTTTGATGAGTTATCCAGTGGGCATTTCTATCATTTTGCGAAGCTGAAGAAGAAAAGCAAAGCCAAAATCGAAAGCGTTGACTAATGAGACTCTTCTAGATACTTAGATTACTTAAATCTTAGTTAATATTTTGTTTAAAGTTATTTTTTGCTGTAGATGTATTGATGAAAAGGTTAAGTAGCTAATTATAGTACAATTCAACATACCTTAGGCATGTTTTCTTACTTTACTTGTGAGAGTTGCTAATCTCTCTTGTAATATGTGTAATCAGCCTCATTTTGGCTATATAATCAACGAATCATCGTCTCTCAGTAAGAGAATGAGAGAGT